>NW_004955452.1:2149149-2152997 GCF_000276665.1 Chinchilla lanigera | reverse complement strand
GCGGAGGGGCGAGGGGCGAGGGGCGCCCGCCAACTTAGCGGGGGCGCCGGAGGCTGCTTGGTTGGGACTCTGGCCCGGGCCGGCGGCCCTGGCCGAACACCCGGGCCGGCACCGGGGGGCGCCACCCTGCGGAGTGGGACTGCCCCGAGGGACCCTGCGTGGGGCCGGGGGCGGGGCCAGCCCGCGTGGACGCCCGTGGGTCCCCTGGCCACGTTGCGGGAGGCTGTGAGTCCCGCTGGGCATGGCCTGGCCTGACGTTCCTGGGGACCCAGCGGAGAAACTTCGAGCAGGGTGGGAACTTGGCAGGACGAGAGAGCCCCTTTCTGTGCCAACTTGGCAGAGGGGCACTCAGCTGTAATGGGGACCCTGACAGTCCTCGCTGGAACTGTGCCGTGATGCCTGGCCCTTTGGAGCGCCTTGTAACCAAGCAGGCATAAGTAAAGAACTTTTGGAACAAAACTTGAGGCTTGGGTGAACACCCAAGGCCCCGGAGCCATGCATCCCAGGAATTGACTCAATCCCTGCCCTTCACTGAGTGACTGTGTGGCCTCGGGGAAGTAGTTAACCTCGCTGAGGCCAGCCCCACGTGGGTGAAGGGATCTCATAATGCCTGGCCTTAAACTGCACAGCCCCAGGGTGGTAGAAGCAGGGCCTGTTGTGGGTGGCACCAGGCCTCCGAGTTTCCCCAGTGTTCCTCTTCCCAGGTCCCCAAGGTGCAGGGGCAGCTCCCCTACCATCCAGTCCTTCTGGGCTTAGATGGACCCCATCCTGAGGAGAGAATTTCTGGGTTGGGAATCCCCAGGCCTGGGGCACTTGGCCAGGAGAGACCCTGAGGACCAGAATGAACTTGAGGAGGGGCCAGGCAGGGTGAGCCGGGAGGGAGCTGGTGGCAGATGTGGGTGGGGGCCTATCTGGGCCTGGGGTGGTGAGCTACAGAGTCACCCCCACGCTCTCTGAGGTGCTCCTAGACAGCCATCCCTGCCTCTTCTCCTCAGTGCCAAGAGAGTGACTTTTCCCACTGGGCCAGTGTTTACCCAGCGACTGAGTCCCTGCCCTTGCCTTGCTGGCTTTCCCTCCTCTCTGCCCTCCTGAGTCACTCTTAACCCCCAACTCGGATCTGACCCCTCACTGCTCTTGCCCCACCCTCCCGGCACCCCTCTTCTCCCTCTGCCTACCTAGGCAGCCTCTAGACCCTGCAGTTGCTCCCCATTGACCTGAACTTGCAGCTAAGGGCACACAGACTTGCTTTCCCAAGGCACTAATCTAGACCTGGAATGTCTTCCCTGGCCACCCGTCTCCTGACCTTCAGCGCTCTGCCCCCTGACCAGGGGCTCCTCCATGCTTGGGCTGCACAATGGCAGGGGTGGTGGGTGGAGCTGTTTGCTGTGTGCCTGAGGAATTCCACAGAAATTCCGGGACTGTGCTGATCTGCTCATTCACTCGTTCATTCAGTGGACCTTCATTGAGCTACGTGCTGTGACAGCCACTGGGAGTCCAGGGGTTCATTCACTGGGCAGATATTTGCCCAGCACCTACAGTGCACCAGGGCAGTGGCACATGGTAGGGCTGGAGTAGTGTCATGAACCAGAACAGGCCCTGTCTGTGTCTTTCCAGAACTCGGGCCGTGTAGACCACAATCCTTTGCTGTTGGGGCATTATGGACCCTCTGAAGCAGCTGCTTGGAGGTCTTCACTGTCCCACCAAGCTGGAGGCTGGAAAGAGCTTGGCCTTCAGAGTCTTACAGACCCAAGTCGGAATTGCTAGCTATGTGATCTACAGCAAGCATCTCTCTGAGCCTTAGTTCTACATCTGTAAAATGGGAGGGAGAAGTTTGCTGAGTCTTAAACGAGAACAGTTTCCTAGCTAGTCGTTTCAGTAAGCATTGGGCACCCCCTTGCCCTTGACTTCTTTTGCCCTTTAGTTTGTGTCCACAAAGCTGAGTGGCGGGAGAGGGTGGGATACAGGGTGAGCTAGGCCTTAGGGACCTGCAGCCTCACTGGGGGCAGGAGACGGGAAGGCAGGACAGTGGTCTGTGATTATGTGTGGGAGTAATTTCAGCTCTGAGGAGTGGGGCGGCCTGACTCAGGACCTGCCGTGGCCTGCTGACCCTATTCTTCCTGCTCTAGCCTTGGCCTTTCCTTTCTTGGGGCAAGCCCTACAGGAGGCAGGAGCCTTGGGGGTGCTGTGGTGGTGATTATGGTGTTTTCCAGGCTGAGGAGGGAAGTGGCCGAGATACCTATTTCCTGCCTCAGCTGGATTTCCTTGCAGGGGAGGCTGTGGGGGGCTGCTGGCGGGAGCTAGGAGCCTCCCCTTCCTGGCGAGACCTCAGCCCTCCTCTCTGCACAGCTGGCTGCCCCGTCCCCCGAGGCTGCCCCCATACCTGATGTAGGAACAGACTGAGTTAAGAGTGCCCTGGGGTCTCCTCAAGGAGGGCAGCTGTGGGTCTGTCCACAAAGTGAAGCAGAGGTGGAAAGGAGCAGAGGTGTCCCCCCACACTTTTAAGCTAAGTGCCTGGCATCTGGGAAGTCTTCAAGGCCCCGCTTGGCTTGGCCCGGGCCTGTTCTCAGGCTGAGTGTAGGCAAGTTAGGATCTGTGGGCCTGAGGCTCCTCCGGGGAGATGGTGGAGGAAAGGTGGCAGGAGGTGACTGGGTTCAGGGCTGGGGAGGTGGGTGAGGGTAGTAGTGGTGGGAGGTATTGGGGTGCCAGGACAGATGCTGACAAAATGCTCCGCATGGTTCATGGGCACTAAATTCCTTGGCGAGTCCGCACCTTACTCTGTTGCTCCCTGCTCCCCACCTTCCCTTGTTGCTGAGAATCAGGTCCAGGTGCCTGGCGTCCCCACGCCCTCCCAGACTCACCTCCTTCGAGCTCTCCCCTCTTGCTCTCCGCCAGCTGCACGGGTCTTTTGTTTCTTGGATGAGCTGAATATGCTCCTACCTCAGGGCTTTGGAGCTGCTGTTCCCTCTGCCTGAAATTCGTGTCCCTAAATCCACATGCCCCTCTGTCTTTGTTCCTACTCAGGGGCTGGCTCATCATCTGTCCCCTCACCTTTTTTTTTTTTTTTTTTGCCAATACTGGAGATTGAACCCAGGGTCTAACACATGCTAATCATGCACTCTACCACTAAGCTAAGTCCCCACCCCGACTGTTTGCGCTTCATGTCACCCTCTGACACGTGCTCGTGCACCTGTCTGTGTCCTCTGTCCAGCTTCAGCTCCAGAAGCACAGGACTTGTCTTCGTTCACCATCACCTTTAGCACCTGGGAGGAAGGGAGTGCTCAGAGAATATATGTGTTTAGTGCGTATCAAGCTGATGCTGCTAGTATGGTCCCTATCTCCACGCAGAGGAAATCGAGGCACAGGGAGGGGAAGGAATTTGCCTAGTGACTTAGGCACTCACACACTGAAGGAGGAGCCAAGTTGCAAAGGCAGATGAAGCTCCCCTGACCACTCTACCTACTGTTCTACCTGATTGTGGCCAGCAGTCAGGAGATGTTGATAAACTTGTCACTGCTGCCGAATGTGGTGGTGCATGCCTTAATCCCATCACCCTGAGAGGGTGAGGTGGGAAAATCCCAAGTTTGAGCCTAGCTTGTGAAACTTTAAGAACTTAGTGTGGTCTTGTCTCAGAAAGAGAGAGGGGGCGGGGGAAGAGAGAGAGAGGGAAAGAGAAAGAAAGGAAAGAAAGAAGGGAAGGAGGAGAGAGAGGAAGGCAGGAAGAAAAGAAAGAAAGAAAGACAGAGAGACAGACAGACAGGCCGGGTGTGGTGGCGCATGTAATCCCAGCACTCGGGAGGCTGAGGCAGGAGAATCATTGCAAGTTCGAGACCAGCCTGGGCTACAAAGTG
>NW_004955452.1:2077416-2149049 GCF_000276665.1 Chinchilla lanigera | reverse complement strand
AAAAAAAAAAAAGGAAGGAAGGAAGAAAGAAGGAAAAGGGCTGGTATGTAGCTCAGGGTTCAGTCCCCAGTAACACACACACACACACACACACATCCCTAGGAACACACACACACAAAAAGTCACTACCGATTGATTATGTAAGTCAAAACTATGGCCCCAGGTAGCACAGGGCGACCCAGGCAAGGACTGTTGGATCAGGATGGCTGTGCCTTGGTGTTCAAGGGGTCTCATGGGGACACTTGTGATGGGAGGGTAGGACCTGGGTTCCAGGGCAGTCATTTGCAGTTGCTTAATGAATTAATTTCCCTCATGAAATGATCTTGCGTGTGTACAGGCTGTAGGATGATTCTGGGGCTTCCAGGGGGGCCAGGTCAGTGGGGTAAGCAGGACCTCTACCCTGCCTGCTGCCGCATAGCTGTCCCTGGATTCCTGGGCTGCTCCCTGAGGCTGGAGGCTGGGCGGGTTCGCAGAGCCCTCAGGGCTCCCTGATCTTGGGGTGAGAGGCTGGGAGGGGAGGGGAGGAGGGGCTGCCCAGGATGTGGAAAGATGTGGGTGATGAATCAGAGAAGATTCACTGGAGCCCAGACATGGGTTCTGGACCCTCAGACCGCAGGGGGCCTCAAGGAGTAGCTCCCAGCCCTGGCCTGTTGTCCCCTCCCTGCTCCAGTCCCAGCTGTGAGGGTCAGACTAGAAGAGAAGCAGGAAGCTCCCAAAGGTCTGCCTAGCCCACTGGCCTTCCCCACCTCGATCCTGCTTCTGCCAGCAAGGGGGCAGCCAGCCTGGGGGTCCCGGCCCACTAGAATGTTGCCCCGACCCGGCCCTTGGCCTCTTTGGCCCTGCCACCCCCTTCTGTTCCCAGGACTGGTCCGGGCCAGCTGCCCCAGAGCCCAGAGCAGGCTGACTGAAACCCAGAAGTATGTATGGAACTTGATTCGCGGGGAGCCGCCAGCCTTACTGCCTGGCCTGGTGGCGTCGGAACTGTGTCAATAGCGGCCTTGAGAGGGGTGTGGCTCGTAGCTGTTGGGGGTGGCGGGGCGGGGGGCATCGTCATGGAAGACTTGAGAACAAGGTTGCTCTTTGAGGCCTGGGAATGTGGGGCCTTCCAGTCTGAGCCACCATCAGAATAGCGCTTTCCTCCTTTCCATGCTGCCCCTTTGTGCCAGGTTGCAGGGACCTCACGGCACCCCTGGGGGTATCCCGAGATGCCTGTGGGACCAGCTCCCAGCTTCCTACCAGGGCCCTTCCCCTGTGGCGTGAAGGGTGCCCTGGTGCTCTGGATTCTCAGAGGTGTCGAGTGCATGCAGGCTTGCAGTGTGTGTTGAATGAATAAATGAGCCCTGTGGTATGTATCAGACTTAGAATTCATTTAATAAACATTTATGGAGCATCTTCTGTGTATCTGACCCTGTTCTAGACTTGAGGTTACATCAGAGAGCAAATAAGTCAGTTTCCCTCCCTTCATGTAACTTGCATCGTAGCCAGTGCTAGAAGACAGGCAATAAATAAAATATGCCAGGCCGTGGTCAGCACTAGGAAGGAATAATAAAGCAGGGAAGAGGACAGAAGAATGATGAAGTGGGACGAGGGAGTTGGGAAAAGCCCAGTAACATTGAAGGAAGGGAGGGCTGAGGCCCTGCTGACATTAGGGAACGGCATTCCAGGGAGGGGAAACAGCACCTGCAAAGGCCTGGAGGTGCAAAGGCCCGGAGGTCAGAATGTGCTTGTGTGTTGGTGAAAACGCAGGGGGACCAGCGTGGCAGGGCAGCGTGCGTGAAGGCAAAGGTATTAAAAGGTCCTCGTATTGAGCAGGATCACCCTTGTTGCTGTGTGGAGGGCCAAGGGCAACGGGAAGTAAGCCTTAACCCAGGCCAGAGATGACTGGATCTTGTACCAGGGTGATGGAGGTGGAAAGAAGTGGTTGAATCCTGAACATATTTTGAAGATGAAGCTGACAGTGTTGGCTGATGTGTTGGGTGTGGCATAAGACAGGAGTCTGAGAACATCCACCACGATCTCAGGCCTGAACGTCCTGGAGGATGGGGCTGCCTCAGACAGAGACGGGCGACTGCAAGGGAGGTAGAGAGTGGCCGATGGTGTAGGATGGTGTCGGGGAGACCAGCCAAGGGCCCTGCATTTACCTGGGCTGGAGTCCAGGGGCACTTGCTAAATGTCTGACTATGAAGTTTGTGCATTTAGTAGGAAGCTCTGGGAACGCAGGGACTCAGGCTTGTTCATTGCCATTTGCCTAATGTGAGGCAGAGAGCAGGTGAGCATTTGTCCAGTGAATATGACGGTGCCCCTGAGGAAGCCAGCAGCTCCTTACGAGGCTTGGGAAGGGGCTTCCTCTGCGCTGGACTTTGGGGTGCTGCCTTCAAAGCTGCTGTTCTCTGCTGTGGCTCAGAGGATGGCTCACTCTACTATCTTTCACTTGTCTGTGTCCTGGCGTAGAGGGAAAGAGATGGGATCGGGGGCCCCTGCCTTTCAGTTTTGACTCAGCCATGTCTGGCTGTGTGACCTTGGGCAGGTTGCTTCACCTTTCTGAGCCTTAGTTGTGAAGTAGATGTCTTGATGCCTATTTCATGGTAGTTAAGAGATGTCCGGGTGAATATGCCTGGAATATAGTAGGTGTTCGATAGCTGGTGACTGATCTGTTGGTCTTGTTCCTGCCAAAGGCCAGTATGGTAATCTTTGTTGTTTGTTTCTTGAGACAAGGTCTCTATATGTAATTCAGACTGGCCTTGAACTCAGTGTGTAGCTCAGGCTGGCCTCCAACTCTTAGCAATCCTCCTGCTTCAGCCTCCCAGTTCTGGGACTACAGGCATGCATCAGCACACCCAGCTCCAGCGTCGTATTTGATTATGGTCCCCAGTGCCCTAGCGCACACCTTCTCCACAGACAAGGGATGGTCCAGTCCAGCCTGTTCCCTCTGCCTCTTTCTCAGGCTTAGAGCCCCGGATGCAACTGCAGCTGATCTGTCACCACCCCCCTTCCCCCACTAAGGCCACAGCTGCAGGACAGAGTCCACCCTTCCACCCTGATTGCTCCTTCCTGGAGGGGAGAAGGAGGGGGGCACACCCCAGGGTGTGGCCTGGGAAAGGCTGGAGCCTGTGGACACATTGTCCCCCTTCCCAGATGTGTGCAGTTGGTGGGCTCTGGGAAATGGGAGGCGTAGCCAAGTGGCTCCCAGGGGTGCAGGAAGATGTTGGTGCATCTTGAGGGGAGCAGCAGAGGGGAGTCCTGAAAGCCCCTCCTCCCCTAGGTCCAACTATCGAGGCAGGACCTTGCCCTGGGAGCTGCGGCCAGGCCTGCAGCCGGTCTTCCTTCACCGGGGCTGATGGGCTGCACAGCTGAGGTCTGGCCCAGGCTTCTTAGAAACAGGACTAGGGAGGAGGAGGGCACTCGAGGCGGGGCGATCTTGCCTCGCCCTGTGCGTTAGGCTTGGGCTGTCGGTTAGATGTGCCCCCTGCCCGCCAGGCCGGGTCACTTCCCCGTGTCTTGTGTTTTAACACTTGGCACCTTTGTCCATCTTCTTCCAGTGCCAGTTGGTCGGCAAGGGGAGCAGCCAGGGGCTGGGCACGGGGGAGACTTCCCAGGTGGCCTCGGGTGACCCCACAGATGCTCTCTTGGGGTGGGGCTGGGAATTCCCAGCTGCCCCTGGCCCCTTCCCAGCCCACCTCCGGGCCCCACCCCACTCCTCCCTTCCCTGCCTGCCATGGTGCTGCCCCCAGGGGCCAGCTCCAGCCCCCCTCCTCACCCCAGCTGACTCATCCCTCTCCTCGTTTCCACATAGTTGGGAACTGGGATCATGCCTCTTCTTGGATCCCTCACTAGGCTGATGGATTGAGATTTGGCCTCATAAATCCCAGCCGCTGTCATTTTAACAGCTCTTCTTCTTCCTTTTGCCTTCCTGTGACCCTTGGGTCAGAGGAACAGAGACCTAGGAGTTTCCCGAGGATAGGCCAGGCCCTTCTCTGCCCCAGGACCTAGACGGTCTCTGCCTCAGAGACCCCAGTCACCAGGCTCACACCTTCTCTTGATTAAAGCACCACCTGTCTTGAGCCAGCCTAACACAGGACTCTTTCCTGCGGGGCATCAGCTCCTTAGTCCTCACAGTGGTCTTTGGAGGCATTGTGATGTCCACTTTGCAGAGGGGAAAACTGAGGCATGGGGATGGGATTGCTGGCCATTGTCCACCCAATATGTGGTGCATCTTGGAGTGGAGCCCAGGTTATTCAGCTTTCACAGGAGAAAGTTGTCATTCTTTCCAGGTCTGTCATTCCTTCTTTGTCATTCCGTCTGGGTGCAGCCTATTGGCACCGGAGACCCGGGGAGGGCTGCCTGGAGGAGGCGGGTGTGGGCTGGCCTTGGCAAGCTACATGTCTGCTGCACAGGTTTAGCAGGCTCTTGCCTCTTGTATTGGGTGCCTTTTTGCCGCTTGGCTTCCATCTCATCAGTAATGTTCCCCGGGGGATGGATTTGGCGGTCCCTGGAACTGAGGCTCCTCCACTCTGGGAACCTGGATCCTTCTTAGTTAGGTCCCAAGCTCCCCATAGGACCCAGAAGTTTTGTGCTGTTGGGAGCTCAGTGCGTTTTTGCTGAGTAGGGCCTGCTCTGGGCCAGCTCGTGGGCCTCTCAGTACTGGGGGTTTGGGCGACATACAAGACACAGAAGCAAGTGGCCCAGCCAGGAGGTGGAGTCTGCATACAAGTTGAAAACTGTCATTAGAGAAACTCTGCAGGGGAGGAGGAGGGGAGATTCAAGAATCTCTCCGTCTAGCCTTCCTTCCCATCCATTTTTGTTCACTCATTAGTTCCCTTGCCTGAGGACCTACTAATGTCTGTGTGATCACTTCTTTGTGGCCAGGATTGTGCACCTATTTCCCAGGTGAGAAATAGCACAGAAAGCGGTGACTTCCCCAAGACCCCAGAGCCAGGTACGGAGGAGGTGGGCATGGAGCCAGCGTCACAGTCCTCCAGAGGCGCAGTCCCTGCCATGTCAGAGCTTTGGGTCTTGTTAGAGAGACAAGACTCACGTCCCCTATGTCCCAGCATGACTTGGAGTCCACACAGTCCCAGACTGTCAGGGGAGGGGAAGAGCGGTTCACCAGGAGGCATTCGAAAGGCTTTCTGGAGGAAGTGGGCTTCAAGAGCGTGGAGGATTTGCCGGTGGAGGAAGACAGCACGGGCAGGGGTCCAGGAGTTGTCCCCTGGACCCCGGATCCACTTTGTCTGCATTGTTGTTGGGTATGCAAGAGCAGGAAGGCCTCCACTTGCTGCCGGAGTCATTAGAGCTGGGCAAAGAATGAGAGGAAGTCCCCCAGACAGTGGAGAAGACAACCCCTCCACCCTGTACCTGGCCAGACCAGCAGGCCAGAGGTCAAGACCTGGGCCTGCACTTAGTTGCCAGCCAGTGACCAGCCCTCTTCCCTGGGCCTCCGTTTTCCTACGTATAGAATGGGCTCATTGCTTTCTCTTTGGCCATCAAGTAAGTCTGAGGAAAGGGAACTTTGCGTTGCCTCAGAAGTTGGTCTGTTTTCTAGGGTCCGCCCTACTTTCCAGTGCCACCTCCCCCTTCATTGATGCCATCAGCTCACAAGTACCAGACCCTGAAATAAATGATGGAGACCTCACTGCACCCTTAGATCTCCTGGAAACCTGTCCTGTCCCCTTGTGATCTGCTTGCGTGGGTCACCTCTAGGCCTCTGGGTCCCTGGTGCTGAACCAACAGCCAGGGACATCATCAGTGTCTGGTTAGTGAGTGAGCCCTGCGGCAGCAGTCGTAAGATTCCCAGTGCAGATTGTTAGCTCTCTGAGTTTAATCTTTCCATCGCTTGTTCCTTCAGCAAACATCCATGCTCTGCTGGCCCAGTGCCAGGCGCAGTGAAGGGTCGCAACACCCAACACCACCTGGGCAGAAGGAGTTTGCAGTCAGTGTGAAGGAGCAGGGGGGAGGAGGCCAAATTGGAGAGGAGGAAGACCACTGATCCTGACTCTGGTCATCTCAATTTAGGAAGGATGGGGTGGGCCCCAGAGCTTGGGGTGGGGCTCTGTGGCACTGGGGGGGCGAGGGAGGTGAGGGGGGTACACCTGTGCTGTGCTTTTCTCCCACTTTCCTTCCTCTTTTCTCTCCCCGCTTTCCTGGGTCGGGGAGGATGGATTTGGCTTGAGGTGGGAGGAAAGGGTTAAGTGAGCCTGATTTCCCACCTCCCTGGCAGGCAGGGGTGGGGGAGAGGGACAGGGACACCGGGGCAGGAATGTGTGATAAGATCAAAGCTTTCCTTCTGCCTGGGCCTCACCCGGGTTTCACCTGAGCGATTGAGGGGAATTCTCTAGGCTGGAGGCGCTGGCTGGCCTCTTGGGGGAGGGGTTGGCCCATGTCCCCCTGCAGCCTTCCCCCTCTCCCCTAAAAGGCCACCTCTGGCCCTGGAGGGTGCTGGCAGCCCAAAGAGCCCCCTGTACTGCCACGTAAGACTGCTGGGTCACTAGGGGCACACTCTGTCCTGCCCCTCCCTGGTTCCCGCACACTGGGCTCCTGAGCTCCGGCGTGGAGCTGAAGATCTTCCCAGAGCTCCCCACGGCTGAGGGCCCGCACCACTGAATTCCGGTCCATTTCATTCTGCAGGGGAAAGAGGCACAGCCCTGAGTATTGTCCTAGCTCTGTCACCTACTGTTGTGTGACCTTGGGCTGGGGCTTAACCTCTCTGAGCCTTATCTCTCAGGTAGGAATGGTGATGCCTGTTCTGCAGGGTTTTACAAGATTAGAGATTGTACAACTCATTCACAGCCGAATAGGCATTTTATAAATAACGGGAACTGTTGCTCTGTGATTTTCTTGTCCCCTCTTCAAGCTTGCCCATAGCACCTAGTCCAAGGGAAACCCAGGGGCCTTGTTTGCCTTCCCAGTGGCTGTAAGCCTCAGGTCTGTCATCCCTCTGTGGGAGGGGACCAACGCAGGGAAGGTTCTGATAAAGCCTTGATAAAGCCCTTTAGGTGCCCCTGGGTGCCTCCACGCTAGTGATGGCAGCTTGACACCCTCCTCTGGAGACCTGAGTGGCCGTGCCAGGCTCTCCGCTCCAGTGCCTAAGGCCTCACCAGCCCACTGTATGGCTACAGAGTGGCCCCAGGATGCATCAGGTGAGAGAAGCTACCCCTGGGGGTGCTGGGCCCAGCTCCGCCCTGCTTTCTGCCCGCCCTGCCCTGGTTAATGATTGCCCTGGGCTCTGGAGAGTTGCCCTCCCAGTTCCTTAACCACTGGTTGCACGGAGGCAAGGCAGTCAGCAGCCTGGGTGTTCCCTGCTTTAATGTGGCAGCCCTGCTCGGGCAGCTGGGTGGGGGAGCAGGGGCCTGGATTCACAGACTGACTGCAGCTCATGCCCCCTGGGTGCTGGGACTGAGGTAGGGCCCACAGGGTTCAAGCGGAAACCATGAACTATCATAGAAACACACCCCTGTGGTTAGTGGGAGCAGACCTTACACTAACACTTCTAGCACAGCCACCCTGCTTTACAGAGGAGCCCCAAGTGGAAGGTGGCATGGTTAGGGCTTTAGAGAAGCAGAGCTTGGCTTGTGGCCCAACTCTGTTGGTTCCGGGATGTATGACCTTGGGCGAGTCACTCCACCTTGCTGAGCTCCTGTTTCCTTATCTGAAGGAAGGTGATAACTAACTCCCACCTGGAAAGTGGCAGCCAGCCAAAGTGTGGGAAGCCGTCAGTACCTGAGGAATTAATAATTTTTGCTCTTTGGAGAAAGTGAAAGTCGAATCCTAGTTTCGGGCAACCAGGGCCGCAGTGCATACTGGGGATGAGCTGGAGAGTTTGGCGGGTAGAGGAGACGCACAGGGAGAGCCCAGGCATGCGTCTGAAGAGGATATGTGAGAGTGGACTGGAAGGAAGAACTTGGGGCCCGGGACGACGCCCAGTCACTGGAGACCCACCCCAGTTCTCCCAGACTGGGTTCCTCTTCCAGCTGGGTCCTGAGGCTGGTGCAGTCCAAGAGTGGGGGAGGAGGGAGAATATTTTGATAGCATTAGGGCATTTTCCCCTACTGGCAGCTGCTATTTTGAGAGCCCTGGAGAGCAGGGGCGATGGTTAAATTAGGTAATGTTGCTCCAGAAGGAATGTGTGAAGCCCTCACTGAGGCAGCCGGGAGAGGACAGGCGTTGACTCCACATAAAATTAAAATTAACCTGCAGCATGGAGAAGAGCAGCTCTTTCGGGTGGACGCTTTATAAGGCGATGGAGGGGAGGCCCCTGGAAGCCGCCGCTGGGGAGTGGAAGTGGTGGCCCAAGGCCTGTTTTGGGCTGGCCTTGCCTGCAGGCAGTGGAAGGGCTGGGCTGGTGAGTCCCCAGTTCTGCGCTGAGGCCACTGCTTGAGGTGGGTGGGGCCTGGGATGGTGTGATGCCTGGGAGGACCGATGGGCAGATTTGGCCTTGGGTGCTGCTTCTGCCTCTTTTTTTTTTTGGTTTTTTTCCTGGTACCGGTAATTGAACTCATGACCATGCGCTTGCTGCCGTGCCGCTAAGCTAAATTCCCAGCCCCAGCTTCTGCCTCTTTTTGGCCCTGTGCTTGGTCAGGCTGCTGGGCCTCGATGTCAGCAGCAGTGACAGACATTTCTGTCACCGAGGATGGCTTCTTCTAGGGAAAGCAGTGGAAGAAAAGGCATACTAGCTTCTGTGGATCGCCTCCTGTGTGCCGGGTGTGGTTCCAGTGCCTCTGTGTGCCCGGGCCTTGGGCCTTGTCTAGCAGTTCTTCAGAAATGCAGGATCCTGGGCCCCACCCAGACCCTCTGAGTCCCAGTCTGCACGCTTAGAAGATTCCCAGGCGATTATGGTGGATGCTAGCATTGGGGAAGCGTCATTTCACACATGCTTGTCCTGTTCTGTCCTGAAAAACCATCCCTCTGATGTAGAAATTACAGTTATCTGACACTATGAAAACATGGCCTGGAGAGGCAGCCCAGGATGATAACGTGGGGACTGCAGTGGTGTTCTCACTGTGCAGCTTCTCCCCGCCTTCCCTTCGGGGATGGGGTGCAGGGCAGTTCTTTGTCCAAGGCCCCGGCAGGAGTGGAGAGAGTCAAGGTATTGGCCGCCTCTAAGGCCCTTCTCTCTTGCCACAGCTCACCACGGCTGGACAGAAGTCATCTCCCCACGGTCATCCATACGCCTCGGCCTTAGACAAAGCAGGGCAAGACAGCGCCCTGCCCTGTAGATCAGGGAGAGAGAGAGCCCAGTGGGGGTGGGAATCAGAGAAGGACTGGGCTGGGCTTCGCTGCAGTGTTGCCTGCCCCTTGTCACTGGTATGCCAGGCCTGAGTCCATCTGGGAGCAGATATTTGAGGAACATCTGCTGTGTACCCAGCCCTGGGGAAGCAACCTAACTTTATTCTCAATTTTATGGATAATCCCAGCACTGGGATAGATGATATAGGAAGATCTCAGCAAGTCCAAGGCCCGCTTGGACTATATAGTGAGTTCAAGGCCAGTCTGAACTGCAGAGAGACCTTGTCTCAAAAAAAAAGTTTTACTTAGCACTTAGCATGTGCCACATGCTGTACTAAGCACTTGACTTGAATTACAGTATCTATTTTCTTTATTTTTTTTCTGGCTTCTGTATAATGACTATAGTAACATAATAATAATCCCTGACTCATGTGATTGTTGTGAAGATACTATTTGTCAAGAGTCTGGCATGTAGTATTTGTTCAATAAATGTGATAAATACCAATAGTCTCCCCAAGAAGGCAAATACTATTCCCATTTTACAGATGAACAAATTGAGATCTACAGTAAGGATCTCTGTATTGAAAGGATTTGCCTACAGAGATCATAGGAGATTTTTTTTTTTTTTTGGTCTTTTTGAGACAGGGTCTCTCTATGTAGCTCAGGCTGGCCTTGAGCTCACTTTGTAGCCCAGGCTGGCCTCGAACTCGCAACGATCCTCCTGCCTCAGCCTCCCGAGTGCCGGGATTGCAGGTGTGCACCTCCATGCCCGGCTCGATCATAGGAGATTGAGGCAGAGCCATGAGAAATTGAGTTCCCAAACTTGTAAGTTAATATAACAATCCAATTTAATTTAGTAAATATTTGCTTTTGATCATGAGCTGGTGGGCATTGAGAAGTATCTAAAGGATATATGTGATATGTACATACATGTGTATGTGTATATAATTAATAAAAGAAAAGCCAGCCTGTTGTCTGCCTCCAAGAAGCTTTGGGCCCAAAGGAGAATAGAGTGATCTAAGCGACTCAAGTGATCTAAGAAATGAAGGCCTAGTGCTGGGTGTGGCGGCACACACCTGTAATCCCAGCACTCAGGAGGCTGAGGCAGGAGGATTGTTGCGAGTTCAGGATCAGCCTGGGCTACAAAGTGAGCTCAAGGCCAGCCTGAACTGCACAGCAAGACCCTGTCTCAAAAAGACAAAAAAAAGAAATGAAGGTCTGTAGCTGTGTGAGGGGAACAGGGCTTTGGGGAGATTCCAGAGTGTGGGCAGGGATAGACCTGGGCTGTGGAGAAGGGAGGAGCAGGGACAGGGCAGTGAATGGGCTCTGGACTCTGGTTGTCAGTGGCCCTGACGGGGTCTGGGGTGGTGGGGTGGGGAGAACACGCCCAGCGTCCTCACCCTGGAATCCTCCCAGTGTTCGCAGCGGCTTGGCTCCCCAGCCAGCTGGGCTATCCATCCCATCATCTTTCTGCCCTTTCTTCATGCCGCAAAATCAAAGACCTTTCTTAATGGCCCGTCAGAGCTTCTGGTCAGCGTGTGATAACGGCTGTAGCAGACAGAATTCGAGCCAGAAGCAAGGAGACTTGACGCCTTGATTAGTGAGCAGGCCGCCTTATCGCCCGCACATGGACAATTTCCGCAAGTCTTTCCAGCATGGACAATGACCCTGGGTGGGAGGCACTGAGCTGGGTCCAGGCCTGGTTCTGACATCGCATCTGTGGCTTACCAGCTGTGTGCCCTTAGGCCAGCCTCAGTTTCCCACTTCCAGGCTTAGTTTTTTTTTTTTTTCTTTGAGACAGAGTCTCTCTATGCAGTTCAGGCTGGCCTTGAGCTCACTTTGTAGCCCAGGCTGGCCTCGAATTCGCAACAATCCTCCTGCCTCAGCCTCCCGAGTGCTGGAATTACAGGCGTGCGCCACCCCGCCCTGCTCCAGGCTTAGTTTAAGGACTGGTGATGGTGCCGTCAGCACTGTCCAGCGTGGTAGCCACTGGCCAGGTGTGATTGTTTAAATATAAAATTTAATGAAATAAATTTCAATTACAAGTGCTGGGTGGTCATGTGGCCCCTTTGGGGGATTGTGCAGATATGGGCCGTTCCCACCTCAGCAGGAAGATGTCTAGGGCAGCGCGGTTTTGTAACGTGGGGTGCACACCTGCAGCTGCTCCGGTCACCTCGACTTTCCCTGTCCCATCTAGAGCCACTCCAGGGTTTGGTGGTGGCAGGCAAGACTGCCCCTCTCGTGGCGCTGGCCCGTCTGAGCTTTCTTCACAGCAGCTGGGGAGAAATCTCCCCTCACCAGCTGTCACCGTAATGCTGAAGAATCCATGACTTGGCTCCAGCCAGTCCCTCTGTGTTTCCCACCCTCTCCCCAGCCTGGCTCTGCTCAGCCGCTGCTCAGCTGCCGGTATCTGGGTGTTCTGTGTCCAAGCTCTGAGGTTCTCAGTGCTCATTCCCAGCGGGGGAGGAGAGAGGCCTTCCTTCATCCCGTGCCTGGTCCCAGCTCCCGGCAGGGGTGCCGGCTGCCCGGACCCCTCAGCAGGGCGGAGAGGATAGTTTGTTGTGACGGGGGCAGTGGCAGCCTGCCCGCTCTGACGTGCCTGTAGCTGGGTGCCGGCTGTGCTGTTTGCACTTGGCTGGGCCTCACGGTCTGGCCCGGCGCCCGTGAGGGCTGGCCTGCCCTGGTACCCTGGTAACAAAGGCCGCTCATGGTCCTCCATCTGCTTGGGTCCACAGGGAGCCGCTCCTGGTTTGGTCCTAGGCCCGAGGGGCCATATCTGCCACCTGGACACAGGTGTGGCTGGGCCCTGGGTTCTGAGGGGAGCCGAGGCCCAGACAGGCACAGGGAGGATGCAGACCCTTGGAGGCCAGCAGTAGGCTGTTCAGGTGGGTACGGTCTGTACCTGCATTCACATCTGTCCGGGAGGAGCTTTGACTCTAAGATGCCATAGAAGCCCAAGGTACCACCCAGAACCTTAGTCCGCCTTGTCATCTCCTGGGATGTATAGAGCAAGCGTTACTGGTCCATGAGCAGGTGGGGACACGGAGGCCCAGCAAGGAGAGGGGACTTGTCAGAGATCACACAGCCAGGCTGGGGAGAATCAGCACTCGGACCCAAAGGCCGTTTGTGCTTTTCTCCATCCCATCGCAGTTACTAGTCCCCGGACAGTGGTCCCCAGACGAAGGAGTGTTGGGTCCTGGCCTTGCCACTTGCTCCTCCCGAGCCACACCTGCCTCACCCAGGGAGTGTGGTAATAATACGGTTAGATATCTAGCGGGCCTCCTGGCTGTTCCATAACCTCCTGAGGATCCTTTACAGTCACCTGCAGTGCTCTTCCTCCATGCACACACCTGATGCATCCCCCATTCCTCAAACCTCTGTAGCATCACCTTCCTCCCTGCCTTCGTAGTAGCCCCCATTCCCTATCCCCATCCCCCTCACCTCGCTGTGGATTTCTTTCTAGCACTCGCACCATTTGAAGTATTAATTTAGGACCCATCTGACTGCAACTAGAATGTCAGCCCCAGGCAGAGGACAGACGATGCCATGTGCTCCCATGACATGTGCTCCTGGTTGTCTTCCCTTCTTCCCAGTGCTTCCCCGTGCCTGATCTCACTGTGGACTGGGCCCCTTCTGGGCCTGCCCAGCGCTTAGCAACACAGTTCGGTGCCATGAATTTCACGGGAGAGGTGGGAGGTGCTGTGGTGACCTGCCTAGTGCTACCCACCTGGGATTGACAAGTGGCAGAGGCAGGCTGCCAGCCTGGCTAGGCCGCCCGGTCACAGTGCTGCCTCCCGGGTTGGGTTCACGGGAGCAGCGCCTGCACGCAAAGAAAAAGGACACAGCCTCTGGGGTCAAGCCCTCCCCAGTTCTCCTGTGACTGGTCCTTTACAGCAGCACTCACTGCCCTTGATGACAGGAGCCCCTCGGTTAGGGAGACACAGAGGCCACCCCCAGGCCCCAAAGGTAGGGCAGGGAGCAGAGGGTGGGCCCAGGTCCCCAGTGTCCCCAGGCTGTCTAGGGGCGGGTGGACAGGATGTTCTCTCAGCAGCAGACATTCCTGGTCAGAGGTGACAGGCAGCAGGGAGATTTACCATTTCCGGTAACCTGAGTCCCTGGGATTCGGAGCTCTCCCTGCCAAGGACATGCAACCCTTGTCCGCCAGCCCTTCCTGCCATCTCCTCGGCTGGGACTGTCCGTCTCTAGCTTGGGGACAGGCTAGAGCAGTGCTGGTGGACCTATGGCACTCATGTCACAGCGGGCTGTTCGGGTTTTTTTTGTCTTTTTGAGACAGGGTCTCACTGCAGTTCATGCTGGCCTTGAGCTCACTTTGTAGCCCACGCTGGTCTCGAACTTGCAGTGATCCTCCTGCCTCAGCCTTCTGAGTGCTGGTATTACAGGCGTGCGCCACCACACCCAGCCAACGGGCTGTTTGTATCTTGGAAAGCTCTGAAAGGTTCGCCCTCACTGGGCTAGAGGGACCACCTGAAGGTCCCAGAGATTTGAGACTGGGGTCTCAGGCTCAGGTTAGCTCCTAACAAAGACCTGGCCTACAGCCAAACTCTCAGAGCCCTCATCTGTATGACGCCTTGCGCTGGCCTTGGGGAGTCCCTGTCCCCAAGAAGAGAAGGAGGGGATGTGAAAGGTCCTGCGTTGGCAGCCGGGTGGCCTGGGGCCTGACTTGGATGCGCCCCGTCTCTTCTGAGAGCTGCCATGACCTGTGTTCTAAACATGCCACATACACAGTGTAGCTGCACCTTGTGAGGGTGCTCGGGGCCAGGGAGGCCCAACAACAATGCTTACGTGAAAGGTCCTCAGCAGTCAGGAGTGTCAGAGGCAGGATTTGAACCCAGGCCCTCTGATCTTGGCTAGTCCTTTGATATCTCACTTCTTTCTCTGGGCCTTGGTTTCCCCTTCTGATGAGTGAGGGTATTGGGCTAGGGGATCCCGTCCAGCCCTGGTGGCCTAGGACCCAGAAATGCATTGGAACCTTCTGTGGCTGTGTTACTTGGCAGCTTACTGAGTCCCTGAAAGGAAGGGATGGTTCTGGAGCGCTCACTCTTGGTGGCAAGCTTGGGATGGGTGGGGTGGGAAGGGAGGAAGGGGAAGAGGTGACACTTAGACTTCATTTAAGTAGCACCAAGCACTTTCTTTGTTCTGTTGCACGGTCACAGCAGCCTAGTGAGGTAGTCATTCTTACTTCCATTTATTTTTGTTTTGTTTTTTTTTTTTGAGACAGGATCTCACTAAGTAGTTCAGGCTGGCCTCGAGCTCACTGTGTGGCCCAGACTGGCCCAGAACTTACAGCAATCCTCCTGCTTCAGCCTCCTGCTAGGATTATAGGCATGCACCACCACGCCCCACTCCCCATTTTACAGTTGAGGAAAGCAGAGGTTCAGAGAGGTCAGGAGACTTTCCTAGGCCACACAGCCAGGGTGTTGCCCAGTGAGACAGCTCCAAGCAGTGTGGGGGCCATGTGCCAACACACATTTCCTGGGACAGCTTTGATTTGTTAGTAAGATGTAATAAATGTGCTAGTCTTCCCAAAAGAGTATGAGTATGTTCCAGAAATTTGAATACTGCACATCCAGACTACATCTCCTAGGCTACCTCCGACACTCGGAAGTCCCTGAGAAATCCTTTGTTCAAGGGTTTCTTTGCTTCAGAAAATATGGTCAGTTGTACTTATGGGTGTGTGAGAGTTCAGAGAGAGTGCGTGGGCTGGAGCCGCCAAGCTTATGGGCTCTGGGGGAGGAGAGGCTCTTGCAGGGCCTGCAAGGGGGCTGGGCGCAGCAAAGCCACCGGGGTCTCCTGGGACCCGCCCTGCCTGCCGCCTGCCCTGGGTCCATGTTGGGCTCACAGCCCTCTGGGTGAAGGGATGAGGGTAGGAGAGCAGTGTGAGGACTGAGATGACCCCAGCTGGCCAGCCGGTCAGCTCCCTCCTCCTCATACCCGATTCCTACCCAATGTGAGGCCCTTGGCCCTGAAGCCCCAGCAGCTGTCAGCAGGGAAGTGTGACAGAGGAGGGCAGAGGTGACTTCCCAGCCGCCCCTTGTCCCCCAGCTTGGCCTGGCCTGGACTCTCCCCAGCTGTGATCAGCAGCTGCAGAGCTTTGTCCAGAGCCTGCACTGGGCACGTCCTCCCCCTACCCCCGCTCCCCGAGTCTTCCCACCGTCCTTCCCAGCACTGCCCTGGGGAGGGCTCAAGGCTGAGCAGGGACATGATCACATCCTTAAGTTCCTTTGATCCTACTGAAGATCTGAAGCAGTAGGAATGAATGCCCTGTTTTTATAGAAGAGAAAACAAAGTCAGAGAGGCCAAGTGACTTGTTTAAAGTCACATGAGCTTGGAGTGGTGGTGCATGCCTATGATCTCAGCACTCTGGGAGGCTGAGGCAGAAGGATTTGAAGTTTGACCCTGGACAGTTCGGTTTGTTTATTTATTTATTTATTAGTCTTTTTGGCCTCCTCAGTGCTGGGATTACAGGCGTGCACCACCACGCCCGGCTTGGATAGTTCAGTTTAGTGAGACCCTGTCTCAAAATAAAAAATTTTTAGAATGGTCTGGGAGCGTAGCTCAGTACAAAGGCCTTCGGTTCAACTCCTAGTACACATAAATAAATAAAGTCACACAGCTACTTAGGCGCTAAACTTGGGCTCCCGGCTCCCAGCGCCCAGCCAGGTTTCTCCCTGATCCTTCCTTCCAGGTGCTTTTATATACAGTGGGAGATGCTGAGGACTTCTTGGATTTGATTCCCAGCTTGGCCATTGAGTAGTTTTAGGACTTTGGGCAAGCTACTTAACCCCGCGGGGCAGGACTTTGATTTTCTTGCTTGTAACGTAGGATAATAACAGTGCTTAAGCTCTTGGGGTTGTTGAATCAAATAAACGAGCCTATCAATATAAAGTACTTAGCCTGGGGTGTGACTTGGTCTCCGTGCTCCCAGCGAGAGCAGGTGAATTATCAGTGTTAGTGCCCCTGTGCACCAGGCCTCTGGGTGGTTCTCTGGGGGTGCCATACCAGTCCACAAGTGTTTGTACCAGTCAGCAATTTTTTATTTGGCACCTACTCTGTGCCAGGTGCTGGAAAGAGAGCAGTGCCAAGACAGACCAAATGCCTGTCCCTAGCCGGCTGTGGTGGCTCACACCTGTGGTGCCAGCACTCCAGGAGGCTGAGGCAGGAGGATCACAAGTTCAAGCCCAGCCTGACAATTTAGAGGTTCAGTGAGACCTTGCCTTAAAATTAAAAATATAGTTCATGTAAAGGCTCTGGGTTCAGACGAAGCCTCTTAAGTGCTTTGCACACCCTGGGGTTGTTAACTTCGTGCTGCAGATTAGAACATTAGGGCCCAGGGAGAGCAGCAGAGCAGGGGGCCATGACAGAGCTCTTTGGGGAGGGTTGCAGCAGCGTGGCATCTCGGTGGGCTTCCTGGAGGAGGCAGCTGTAGTGCTGAGTCACGCAGGGCCTGTCAGAAGAGATTGGGGCCATCAGGGATGTAGCTGCTGCAGCCTGGGATGTAACCATTTCAGGAAGGTCTTACAGGGGGCAAGGTCTTTTGTCCCTAGAGACACAGCACAGCCAGAGCTTTAAATA
This sequence comes from Chinchilla lanigera, assembly GCF_000276665.1. Taxonomy (NCBI): domain Eukaryota; kingdom Metazoa; phylum Chordata; class Mammalia; order Rodentia; family Chinchillidae; genus Chinchilla; species Chinchilla lanigera. Next base: position 2,132,234 of record NW_004955452.1, on the reverse strand, counting down.
CCCCAGGCATCCCAGAATAGCCCCTATTGTCTTGGCCTGGGCTGAAGGCGAGGCTAAACTGGGAGGTCTGGGCACTTCCCTATAAGGTGCCGGTGATGTTTCTGTGAAACCGTTCTGCTCGGCTCTGCCACTAGCTGGAAGGCCGCCTGCAGTGGGTGGGACAGCAGCCGGGGTTCTGCACTGCGTGAGCAACGTGCCGCTTCAGGGAGCTGGTGGGTGGGGGGACTCCTGGGTGAAGGTGCCCCTTTGTGTGCCAGGGGCGTGCGTGTGCACTGGCCCGCTGGGCCCTTCTGTGGGCAGGCCTCGCCAGGCCCTGCCCGAGGCTCCTGGCATCCTCCCCTGCTCTGGCTATTTTGGGCGCTGGCTGTGCTAGCGATGGGTAATCCTGCCCAGACCAAGGATGCTGGAACGAGGCAGAGCTCCCTCAAGGCCCTTCCAGCCTCCCTGCAATCTCTGACCCAGGGACCTTTGATCACTGCAGTCTGCCCTGGTCTTAGCCTCTAAGGATCACGGTCAGTAGGCTCAGAGAGGATGTCAGTCCCGCTAACAGGCCAAAAAAGGGGACCACGCAGACCTTGTCCCTCAGGGCAGTCCCTGCCCTGTGTGTCAGGAGTAGTTGTACCTCTCTCTCTTCTAAGCAATGGGCTGGTTTTTCACCTTGTGGGACATGGACTCTGGGGCCAGGGCAGGCTCATTTCTTCAAGCCCAATGAGTTATTCCGTTCCCAGATCTCAGGGATTGGCACCTGCTGGCTGTCCAGTCGCCTACTGCAGGCTTGTCTGTCTGCCCTTCCCGAGTGTTCCTGATGTATATTTAGCTAATCTTGGAAGCTGCCTGGACCGGGCTGGGAGGGGAGATATGAATGAATAACAGTGTGACAATGATGACCCTTCGCTCCCTGTTCCCTGAAGTCTGGCTCCCATGGCCTCAGCTCATCCTGACTTGTGGTTCCCTCCTCCTTTTGCTGGTGGGAGTCACAGCCTACAATTTTCAAATCTTAACCTTCCAGCATTTCAGCAAGTTAAAATGTCCAAGCAGAAGGAGCCTTCAAGGCCTCAAAGTGAGTGGCTTTCAAACTTACAAGCAGTGAAACTTATCCCAGTACACCGGACGGTAATGACAACAGCAAACGGAGTGAGTGCTTACTATGGGCTGGTGCTATTGGTATCATTTTATAGTTTTTCAGATTGTGTGTGTGTGTGTGTGTGAGAGAGAGAGAGAGAGAGAGAGAGAGAGGGAGAGAGAGAGAGAGAGAGAGAAAGGGAGAGAGAGAGAGAAAGACTGGCGATTGAACCCAGGGCCTTCACATTGAGTCCTTTTATTTCTTATTTTGAGGCAGAGTCTCACTAAGTTGCCAAGGCTGGGCTCAAATTTTCCATCCTTTTGCCTCAGCCTCCCGGACTGTTGTTTTATGATATATTGAATCTTCACAACAACCTTACAAGGTAGATATTTTTGCAGTGGTCTCTTGGTGCCAGTGGGGGTGGGTTCTGGGAGTTGCATGGATACCAAACTGTGCGGATACTCAAGCCCCTTACCTGAAGTGGTGTAGTCCTTGTTTACACATGGCCCACAGCCACCCTCCAGTACACTTTAAATCATTTCTGGATTCTGAACTATATCTGACACAGTATAAATGGCTGTTGTACTGTATTGTTTAGGGAGTGACAAGAAAAAAAGGTTCCCACATGTTCAGCTTGGATGTAATTTTTTCCCCCCGAATATTTTCAACCCATAGTTGCTTGAATCCACAGATAAAGAAGGATGCCTGTACTGTGAATCATCGAGCCCATTTCACAGATAGGAAACAGACACAAAGAGGGGAAATGACTGGCTCATGGCCTCACAGCTACCCAGGGTGCTGAACCAGACGCATTGTGCAGAAGCACAAAAAGAAAATAGAAAATGATGGATTTGTTTTGATTGAAGAGAGTGTTTGGGGGAGGGGACCAAACTCTGCCCATTCCCCACTTGCTCTCCCCCCCTTTAGAGTGCAGTCCTGAGACTGCTGAGGACAGACACTCAGGACCTGTCACCTAGGCCTACTTTGTCATCTGGCAGACGAGGAGTCTGAGGCTCAGGAAAGGGACAGCCGGGAGAGGCTCCATGGTCCAGCAACCATCCTGCAGAGCACCACCCTGTGTGTGTGCCTCCGTGTCCCCAGCTAGCTTGGCTGCCCACTGTGCATTCAGCATGATCTCGGCTCCGTCCTCTGCTGGGCACAGACAGGTGCCTTCAGCCCTTCTGGATGGTCCTAGGGGGCCAAGGAGGGTGACAGGCGTGGGGCTGCCTTCTTTGTCCTATCGGACAGGACTCTTCATCTGAGAGGGCAGGCTGATGACTGCGGAGGAAGGCCAGGTCCTGTCCGGGGTTTCTCAGGTGACAAGGAATCACTAGAGGAGAAATATGGCAGCCTGTCATCCAGCCTGCTTTTCCTCTATCTTTGAGGCCTTTGGTTTTCTGCCTTCACAAACCCTTTTTGAAAGCCCCTCCGGTATGATAGGCAGAAGCAGCACATCCTACATTTAAAGCCTTAATTGCAGCTCACTGGGGGAAAGGTGGCATGCCAGGGGTGACCGTTCTCAAAGTGTGTTCTGTGGAACCCCAGTCCTAAGAGCTTTGTGTGAAGGAAAGGCTCCACGTTAAGCAAGTTTAGGAAATACTAAGTTACCTTTTTCTGTCTTCATAGGGGTGGAGACATTTAGGACGTTGGGGCCCTGCTCCGCTTTGCTTAACTGGCCTTCCCTGATGTGTTTGTTCATCTGCAGGCCCACCCCCTGCCTGTTCCTATGCCCGGGAATGGACATTAGTCATGATGCAAGGGCATGGAGCCGCTGCAGAAGGAATGGCCCCTTCTCTCATTTCCAGGTCATCCTGCCCCCAGGAAGCAAACGAGGGAAGCCCTGGGGACAGCCGTCCTGGCCTCCTAGGCCACAGCTGTCAGGCTGCAGCTCCAGCCTGTTTTTTCCTGCTGCTGCTGCCTACGGGAGAGAGCTCTGAGTGAGTCCCAGAGGCCCAGCCTGCTGCCTGGCTGTCTTGCGCAAGGCCCTGGAGCCGAGCTCTGGACTTGCTGGCCACAGAGGCCCCAGCACACCCTCCCACCCACACTCTCCAGTGACCGTGGCAGCTTCTTGTCCTCCTCCTCATGGACCTCCTGCAGGAAAGCCCTGCGGGCCAGAGAGATGGCAGGAGGAGGGATCGGGTAGTGCCAGCTTTCTTCCAGGTTGGGAATCAGAGGTCTTGGGGTCAAGTGCTGAGTCTTACAACTCTGTGACTGTGCGCAAGGCAACTCTCTGAGCTTCGGTCTTCTCAGCTGTAAACGCCGTTCGTTCGTTTGTTCATTCATTCATTCGTGTAACAAATATTTTTGAGCATCTACCTTGTGCTGGGCCCTGGGGAAATGGCAAAATGTACAAAGTCCCTGCCTTCGAGGAACTTACCTTCTAGGAGGGGAGACAAACATAAACACATAAATATGGAGTGAACGAACACCTGATGGTATGCGGTGGAGGGCAGGGAGGCAGGAGAAGGCAAGTGAGAGAGAACTTAGCAGATTCCAGGCCTGGAATGAGGTCTGGGTGGCTCTCTGAAAGGTGACATTTGAGCAAAAACTGGAAGAAGAGATGGACTGACTAATAGGATACCCGGGGCAATGTCTCAGGCAGGGGACATGGGTGCAAAGGCCCTGAGGTGGAAGAAGGCCCGATGTGCTCCAGTTCTGAGAGGACTGTGACTAGATGTGGAGGGTAAGGAGGGCACAACAAAAGACTGGAGAAACACTGCGTGTGCATAGCAGATCACAGAACTCGGTTGGGCACAGTAGGGCTTTTCTTCCCACCTTTCATGAACTGGGAGCAGTTAGGCCTAACTTGATTGGTTTAGGGAGTGGTCATTGATGTTAGTGGTGACTCGTGTCAATAAAAACTTGCGGAACATTCGCCCAGCCTTACCCATAGGCCTGGCACTGCGCTGGGGCTTTACTGGTGAAATGAGTAGGCGTGGGCAGCCCAGCCATGTTGGAGTGGCCCTGAAGCCCCACAGACATGGTGGGGCCCAAAGCCAGAGAACCTGAGAAACTGGCCAGGCTGCAGGTGGGAGATGCCACGTGAAGGCCACAGGTGTGGCTGGCACCTGCAGTGCTGGGCAGATACTATTCAACCCCCAAGGGCCTTTGTTCTGGGCAGCCCAGCCTGAAAGCTGCTCCTAGGGGGGTACCCCCAGCCTTGGTCCCTCCTGGCCACTGGCTGAGGCAGGACCATTTCCTGGTAGTTTCCTGTGTCCTCCTTGTGTTCAGCTGCCAGGGGAGGCTCATTCTTGGGGTGTCTATGGGAGTGTCTATGGGAGTGTCTTGGGGTGTCTTTCCTGTAGGAAAGCAGAGGGACTAACGCTGGGGAGCACCGGAGCAACTTGGCCTCTATGCCTAGCATCAGCTCAAAGACACGACTGAGGATCCAGCACTTAGAGTGGAAAAGCCCATGTGGGCTGCCACCTTGATCTTCGGGGACTCCCAGGTGCCCCACTGCCCTACTTCCTGCTGCCCCTTGCAGGTGCCAGAACTCTCCTGCCTCTGGCTCCCCACACGCACCCTCCCTTTGGCCTGCTGCATACCATTTCCCCTTCTTCCGCCTCACTGGACACAACTGTCTTCTGGGACCAGCTGTGGTGCTGTTTCCCCTGGGAAGTCTTCCCCTGTCTCCCTTGCTAAGTGGGGGACACCACCCCCAGGAACTCAGCGTTCCCTGTCTGTCTGCTTCACCGTTGTGTCCCTGTCCCAGCATACGCAGTGCACAGAGATCAAAGCGACCTGAATTGTACCTTTTGGGGCAGGTCTGACTGCTGATTTCTCTTAGGGAATGAAGAAGCCCTACCCAGCTAGAAGGTGGCAGAGGTAACCTGGAATCAAGTGTGTGACTGATCACAGGACCCTGCCCTTTCTGTTCTATTGGCCCAGTCTGCTCAGCTGGTCTTCTGCCTGGTCAGAAGCAGTCTGGTTTGGGTGCTCACCCCAGCTACACTGGAGGGGCCCCAGGGCATCGAGCACCCCCAGGCCACCTGGGCGCAGGCTGGCCCCCCTCAGAACTCACTGGCCATGTTTCTCCAAGAAACCTCATCCCCGTTTCTCTCTGACAGCCGGGGAAGGAGCCCTGCAGGCTGCTTTACTCCCATTTCACAGTTGAGAGGACCAAAGGCCCTGGGGCAGGTGGGACAGGTCCCAGAGTAGCTTTCAGGGATCATGTGACCTCCGTCCCCCAGCACAAGGAGGGAGCTGGGTCTCAGGAAAACTGTGGGATGGATTTTTGTCCATGGGAAACCAAAGCCCATGGTGCGCAGACAGGTCTTTACTTTCTCTTTCTAAACTTGGTCAGATTGGCTCCTGGCTGCCTCGGAGCGGCTGGGCAAGTTCATTCCTGCGTCTGTCGTATACTGAGTACTTACTGTGTGCTTTCTGTTGTGGGGGTGCTGCAGTGACCAAAACAAGCCACCGCCTTCCTGGTGGCCGTGCACATATGCATGGAGGTTGCCGGTGTGGACGCCCAGCATGTAGAGTGGGGACTCAGTAAAGTTTGCTGAAAGGGAAGGGAGCCAGGGGCCTGTCCAGGCCACGAAGTGAGGTCAGGGCAGTGCTGGTTCTAGGAACTTCACACCCAGCCTCCTGCTCCTGGGACTCTGCGATAAGCCCTGGCCTTCCTCACACTGCTCTGTGCTCCCTCTGGGCCCTGGCTGGGTATAATTTTCCAGGTCTCATCTTGGTCCCACCTTTCAGGAAGCAGATGTCAGAGGTCAGAAGCAGGGTCCTGCTAGCAGCTGTACCACTGAGCTGGCAGAATGTAGGAATCTGAGCCAGGGTCATGGTTTCAAAACACAATTCCTAGGCCGAGGATATAGCTCAGTGGCATAAGCGCCTGCCTGGCAAGCACAAGGTCCAGAGTTTGATTCCCGGTACCAAAAAAAAGAAAAAAACAACCTCAAAACACAATTCCTGTTGCCTTAGCTGTGTGACCTTGGGCAAATAACTTTACCTCTTAATCACTGTTTCCTTAACCGTAAGATAGGCTGCCACCAGTATCTGCCTCATGACGTCGGTGTGGATTTGAGTGACAGAAGCCTTGTAAAGACCTTAACTCATCACCTGGCACACCATGGCACTTGAGTGCCGGCCCCTCTCCTTAATTTGGGGATTGGTATTTATTCTTCCTGGCTGACTGGCTGGCAAAGGTCTTGTTGTCTTGGGGCCCCAGTATGAGAAGCTGGCGGGCCTCCCGAGTGGCACGGGCACACAGGCATGCCAGAGGAGGCCACAGCCACCTCCTTTCCGGCCCGGCGCCCCTCTCAGACTGCCAGGGGATTAAAGGCCTTCTGGCCTTTGTGTCGGGCTCGCCGCCCCTGGCAGTTTGCACAGCAAAGTGCTGCCCCAACAGATTCCTTGCCCTTTGCCGTCTGCTGCCCGTGGATGGGCACTGAGCGACTGGGGTGCGGCGGGGCACCTTGACCCCGAGCCTGGGGCCTGTGCTGGAGCAGAGCAGGGAAAGCAGTTGCTTTGGGGGCCACCTACAAGGCTGCATCGCAGCACAGAGAGAGGGGACCCTTCCGGGTGTACGTCCAGCTCTAGAGATTGGGGGTGGCGGGTTGTGACCAATGGGGGACGGAGGCAGGTAGGACGGCAGGGGCCTGTCTGTCTCCCGCCTCCACACGGTCTCTGGATGTCGATGAGGTGAGCTCACTCCAGCCCCAGATGCCTGGAGCCTTGCCCTGGGCAGCTGCAGCCACCCTAGGGACCGCGTGGTGCTCAGACCTTCCTGCCCAGCTGTGGGGGTGGGGAGGGGCTGAGCCCCAGGCCCAGGCCACACCGAGGGCGGGCCCTCGCCTGGGCTGCACAAGGTATGTGAAGAATGTCTCTGGAGAAGCGTAGAGCCTGGAGGTGGGGGTCCCAGAGTCAGCCTCAGAGCTGGCAAAGAGCCGGAGCCTTGGAACTCAGCTGCACTGTCCACCCAGCAGGGCTTCGTCTGCCCTTCCAGCCTTGGGCCAGACAAGGGGGTGCTGCCAGGCCTGAGCCCACACTCCACACCCCGCAGCCCCTGCATATCACCTCTGAGCTGTACCCACCCCTCTGCTCTGTACTAATTTTAACCGTTATTGAGCACCTAATAGGTACAAGGCACTGCACTAAGCTCCTAGCCTGCTTGATCCCATTTTTAAAGATGACCCTCACTGAGTCTGTTTCCTCAGCCATAAAATGGAAATAATAGCAGTACAAGCTCACAATCCCTGACCTGAAACCCTCGGGTCAGACATGTTTGGGAATCCAAAAGTTTTCAAGTTTGAGAAAAGTGACACAGAACACTTTGAGAAAAGTGCCAGCCATGACGTGACAGTCCTAGTGAAGTCTGGGGCAGCTCTTGACCACAAACATCAATGTAGCTGCAGTCAGAAGTGTGAGTCTGCGCCCAGGTGCCCCCAGCTATTAATAGCCTCATGCTAGTTCAGGATAGGACTTCGTGCCAAAATAAGGTTGCTATAAACATTTTTTTAAAACAACTTGGTTTTCGGAGCTCTTTGGATTTCCCTTCTTGCAGAGGTGGCTGGTGTCCCCTGTGGCAGGGTCTGTGCCCAGCTGCTTCCAGGAGGAATTGAGATGCCCGTGTGGTACATGTACCGGGCCTGGCTTGGACAGAGCCCTTGGAGTTTTCCTCCTGCCTTTTCTGTGGCACTGGGGACTGAACCCAGGGCTGCTCTACCACCGAGATACATCCTCAACCTTTTTTATTTATTGAATTTGAGACAGTGTCTTACAAAGCTGCTCAGGTTGCCCTCGAACTTGTAATCTTCCTGCCTCAGCCTCCCAGGTAACTAGTGTAAGAGGTGTGCATCACTACGGTCAATGAAATTTGTCTCTTCTCCCTGTCATTTCTTCACTATGCTGCCATCTGCCACCAGCTTTGATTCTAGCAACCCCAGAAATTCTTATCTATACACATAACCTTTCCAAGTCCTATGCTTAAAAATGCCTTTGCAGTCCCCAAAGCCCTGTCCTGTCTGTACCTAGGCCTCTCCTGCCCGCACACACCTTCTCTGCCTGTGTGCCCTCTAATGTCTCAGCTGGCTCTGCCAGGCTCACGCAGACCAGAGAGGAGGGACCGGCCTCTGTCTCTAGGTCTCTACAGGACTAGGACCTGGAGCTCCCTCCGTGTGTACGCTCATCCTCACCAGGAGGGCCGGGACATCCCCAGCCTCAGGGAGTGAGTGCCTCCCAGAAGGCCCTGTCTAGTACCCTGCCTGTCTGGCACCCCCAGCATCAGAGGCCACCCTGCCCACATCCCTGCCTCGAGCACTTGTTTCCAGCATGTTAGAACAGACCTCTGCCTTGCCCTGTGTGAGTCAGCCGCCCCCACGCTCCCCAGGAACCTACAGGGTCTGGAAAATCCCCTCTCAGCTTGGCTCCTTCCCCGCTGGGCCAGGTCTCCTTCCAGCCCCTCCTCTTGGGCCCCGCCATCCGGCTCCAACTTCTGCCTAAAGTACTGGGTTCCTCTGAGAGGAAGCCTGGCTCCCTCACAGCCGGACAGGGGCTGGAGGGCAGGAAGCCTGGGTTCTATTTCTGGCTCTGACCTTGGAGCCACCGATGGCCCTCCTTGGGACCTGAAGCATGCGCCGCAGGGGCCCAGGCTGCCATCAGCTTGGGCATCCTCGGGGGCCATCATCGGTCAGGTTGGGGATGGGGCTTGCTGGTACTGTCCTCAGCTCAGACCTCCTGGCCAGCCTGGAGGTCCGGCCCCGCCCCGCCTCCTTTCCTGGTGAGCAGAGGACTGGAAGTGGGGGGCTCTCTCCATGGTGACCCCAGGCCTCAGTTCCCTCCGCTGTGCACAGGGACACTCACAGCTGCTCAGCCACCTCAGAAGGTCTTTGTTGGCTCAGATAAGAGGAAATACTCCTGAAACTTCAGTGTGATGAGGCCAGACAGCACTGAGGGAGCATTTAGGCCCTGGGGTCAAGTCCCAGCACTGAGCAGGTGACGGACTCTCTGCCACATCGCCCCTTCGTGTGGTTTAACACTTGCCCCCTGGGGCGGGAGTCCCCAGGACATACTAAGTGCTCAGTGAACACCGGCTCTTACTCTCTGGTCGGATCCTGGACTTTCCCAGTCTGATCCAAGTTCCCTTCTATGGTCAAGTCTCAGGCTCCTCACTACTCTTTCCGGGAGCCCTTTCCCTCCCCTCTGGCTCCTTCTTCCCTCTCAGATGTGAAATACAGCTGTTGGGATTTTTTGATCTTTAGCTCTTAACACATGAAGTCTCTGCTGGGGTTGACTCGGCCCTTGATGCAGACTCTCAGCTGACCCTGGATCCTGGGACTTTGCAGGGAGGGCTACAAGGAAGGGGAGGCTGCATCTGAAAGGCCCACAGCCTGAGGTCCCTGGAATTAGAGGGGGACTTCTGACCAGGCCCCAGTGTGCTCTGGATTCTCTTTCCCCTCTCACTGCAGATGTGTGTTCCTGGCATTTTTTCCATGTTGGATCTCACTTTGCTATTTCCTGTCCGGTTCCAACCTCCCCCCTCTTCCTGGGAAAAGCTCCGGACCTTACTCACCACCAGCATTTTCCTTTCCAGACAGTGGTGTCTAAGGGGAGCCGGGAATGAACCTCCCTGCCCTGTGCTTGGCCTCTAAGGCCTTGCTTGCATGGGGAGGGAAGGAGGTGGCAGTGACACAGAGCTGGTCCCCTCAGACCTCCTCAGCTCAAAGTCAAGTCTCCTGCACCAGCCCCAGTCTCATACTCCCCTTAAGTCAACCAGGGCCTGCTCAGGACCCACCCTCTAGCCAGTGGGAACCTTGCCCTCTCCTCCTAGCCAGGGAAGGCGGCAGAAGCCTGAGCCTAGGTCTTGCCTTGTGGCTTTCAGAGTGCCCTGGGTCTGCACAGCTATGACCGTCTGACCTGGGATGAGAACCTGCCTCGGGGACTCCGAGAAGAGGCCCAGGAACAGTATTCTTCTCCAGCCCTGGAGCTTCTTAAGCCACACCCTGGGGGCAGACAAGCAGACGTGGCCACCACTCAGGACAGGGACAGGCAGTTGTGTAGTGGGGGAGAAGGAGCAGGAGGTACCGCCCATGGACTGTGCAGAGGAGACATCAAGTCACCGCAAGAAGTGAGGGATGGGCAGGGGCAGTCCAGGTTTCACCCGAATGACCAAGTGGCATGGATCCCCCACCCCCAGAGAGCTCACAGCCCAGGGAAGGGATGTGTATGCATTCTTAAGTGTGAGGGGTCCTCCGAAGCAAGTCCTCTTCAGGAAGCAGGGAAATTGATGGCGATGACCTGCTATCCCTTTATCCAAGTACTGACTGAGCACAGGTGCTGTAGGTGGAGAAGCATCCATCTTAGCCCCTGCCTTCCAGGTACTTCCATTCCATGCTAGGTACAGACAGTAACCGGACCCAGCCCGGGCAGAGAATTTCTCCTCCTCTCCACTGGGGTGCAGATTACCCACAGTACAATGGGGTGCTGGAAGTGTGCAGGTCAGTAGTGAGAACAAGAGGGATATACCTAGATCAGCACCCAAAGGCTTCCTCTGCGCCCCTTCCTGGTCACCCCAGCCTAGCCCTGGGCCCAGGAGGATGCTGATTTTCATCACCGAGTGTGAGGTGTTTCATCACCGAGTGTGAGGTGTGCCCAGATTGGCTCAAGGAGAGTGTAGTCTGAGGTCATCCAGTGTCACCTGTACCTTTTCGCCCCTCAGCTCTTAGAGGGCGATTGCAAGCTGAGCCTTGACGGGTGCGCAGGAGTTGGGTTCACAGACAGTGGAGGCAGGATGTTCCCGCAGAGGGACCATGGCGGGTATGTGGGAGAAGGCCAGAGGTGCGAGGGAACGTGGCTGGTGCACAGGGGGACAGTTGGCTCTTCCGTTTTGCTCCTCCTGTGGCCTTGACGCCTTGTGTAGCCCCGGGCTTGGGCTTTACAACCTAGGCTGTTTCCCTCAGGCCTGCTTAGAGGAGGCCAGGCCTGGCCTCAGGGCCCTGTTCCTGGACATCTGGATGTTGCTGTCCACATTGCTGTGGACGTTGCTGGATGTGCCTGGTGCTTGTGGCCTCCTGCACCCTCGGGCTTCCCTATGTTTGTATTTGTCTAAGTTCCCTGGGAAACTCCTGTGGAAACATCTCCGCCTCATCCAAGGCTGCCCGCCCCACACCTGAGAAAGGCGTGTGTAGCAGCGCCAGCCTGCGTACAGGGCTCCACAGTGCCTCCAAGGACAGGCGCCCAGCGGAGCTTGTGCGGGGTTCAGCGTTGGCCTGAGGTCGCATGGAGTTGACACCACGCCTCTGCTGCCCCCATTCAGCCCAGCTGCTGGGCGCTGCGCCAAGGGCCTTGTCACTGTGGCCGCGAGTGCCCAGGCTCGCTGTCCAGCCCAGTGCAGTGTGTCCCCTGTGCCGAAGGTTTGGTGGCCACACTGCGGCAGAAGGAGGTGGCCAACATGGGCTGGGGCGGGGCTGCTGTTGGAGGCAGCAGCCTAGACTGCCCTACCTCAGTTTCCACCCGTGTCCCCTCCATGCTGCTGCTGGCCATCCTCCCACCTGCCCATGGCTCCTTTGTTTGCTGGCCCAGATCACCCCTTAAATGCCTTGCCCCTCTGTCCATTCGTGCATGCTGTTCTAGCTGTCCCTTCCCTTCTCCAAAGAAAAAGGGATCATCATTACCACAGTGATTTTTATTTGTCAGCTTTATTTTGAAGATTCATTCAGAATTTTGCAGGTTTAGAGCCTGAGGCCTCCAGGGGCTCATGAGATTTGGGGAAGCTGAATCAGGAACAGTCGAAAACAACCAGGCTGTCTTAGCCAAACTAAGTCTCATTTAACCACTAAGTTTTTGGGGTGAAACTCTTGGTGACCCCCACTCCTGTGAGGGAAAGGGCCCTGTGGCTTGGTGGGAACTGCACATGTGACTCAATGGGCTCTCTTGTCCTCCACAGGTGACCCACGGGCTGAGGGCATATGATGGCCTGTCACTGCCTGAGGACACAGAGACCGTGGCAGCGGGCCGGGCTGGCTGGAGCTACTCGTACCTTTCAGACGATGAGGACTTGCTGGCTGACGATGCGTCTGGGGGTGAGTTGCAGGTTCCGTGGAGGGTGGGGTGGGATGGGGTCATGGTTCTTCTTGCCGGCCCTTCACAAGGCCTGTGAGGTTCACCCCAGGTGGTGCCAGAGGAGTGGGCTTTGCCAGGCGTGGTGGTATGTGACGTCGTATTGGTCTCTTGTCACTGGTCCACTTACAGGAGGAAGGACTTACTTTGGCTCACACGGCCAGGGAGGCTCCATTGCTTCTGGGCCCATGGTGAAGCAGAACATCATGGCAGGAAGTGTGTGCGGGAACAAAGCAGCCCCCTCACGACAAAAGGGCATGGTGGAGGGAAGCAGCTCCTGTCATGGCAACCAGGAATCAGAGAGCGAGCAAGGCAGCCAGAGAGGAAAGGGCCAGGGACAAAATAGTCCCTTCAAAGCCACACCCCCAGTGACCCGCTTCATCCTGAGGCCCCACCTCTACCTTTCTGGCACCTTCCGATAGTGCCATCACTTTGTGATCCCGCCAGTGGGTGAATCCACAAGTGAAGTTAGAGTCCTCGTGGTCCCCATCACCTCCTGAAAGCCCCACCTCTGTGCGCGTGAGACTTGGGAGAGCATTTTAGAGCTGAACCCTACCTCCTATAATTCTAGCTACTCGGGAGGTTGAGGAAGAAGGATCCCAAATTCAAGGCCAGCGTGGGCAATTTAGCAAGACTGTGTGTCAAAATAGAAAAGATAAAGGGCTGGGAGTATAACTCACCACTCCCTGGGTTCAGTCCTGTGTATTGGAGAGAAAAATAAAGACACAGACGTGGGCCGCTATGTCCCCAGCCCTGGTCCTGGTGACTAGCATCCACCACGTAAAATTTGTGTGACCTTGGGGTGGCCGCAGCGCCTCTCTGCTGTCCAGGACTGTTGGGACCTACAGGGAGGTGGCTGGCAGTGCGTGGTACAGGATGATCCCCACCCTGCTGCTCCACCTCCTCCCCTCCTCACTTGGAGGCCAGTCTGATCTGATGAGTCCCTGGTGTCCGTGGCCTTGGTCCACACCCTCTCTGGTGGACATTCCCAAGCTGGCATTACAGGCTACGCTCCTGAATGGGCAAGGAGGGTAACCATTCTCTACCTGCCTGCCTGCCCCTGCCCCGCTGTGGGTTGGAGGCCACAGTGCCCAACACCCAGCGGGTGCTCGACAAGTATTATTGCTGAAAAAGGCCTTTCTTTTGTTTGCAGATGGCCTGGGCAGCGGGGACCTGGGCAGCGGAGATTTCCAGATGGGTAAGTTGCCACAGGCATCCTGCAGGCCCCCTTCGGCCCCATATCAGGCCTCTGACCCACAGAGGGCCCATCTCCTGGGCTGGGGCCCTCAAGGGCTCTTTGGGTCTGCCCTGGGCAGTGCACTGTGAGAAGTGAGGTTGGTCTCGTGCATGCCAAGTGACAGTCGTGTGGACATTGAGGATGGCCAGGGTCTGTGCCTGCCTTCATCATCAGCACAGGGCTGGGGGCAGTGGACAAAAGTAAGCGAGTTCTGATGGGGCCCGGGCCACCAGCTGCTTAGCATTCAGTGTAGCCTGCACTTCCCCAGGGCTGGGGTCACTTCCCCCAATCTAGTGGGTCAGGGGCATCCTAACTAGGCCAGTGCTGGCAGGAGGACTGGTCCTGGGGTAGCCTGGTCCTGACCATGGCCTCCCAGCCCTGGGACTTGGCGTCTGCCTAGGCTTTCTCTTGGGGCAGTCTGTGCAGGGTACAGGGAGCCTGGGAGCCAGGTGGGGCCCACAAGTGAGGTGTCAGGTGGGTCCTGGGGATACTTGTCACCTCCTACAGTGGTCTGTGCGCCTCCTGCTGAGCCTGGCCCGCCTGTAGAGGCCCTGCTGTAGTCCTCCCTGTCCGTTCGGAAGCATTGAGGCCCCTCCCCTGGGCTGCTGGGCAGCCATGCCCTCTGCCCTCTCTGAGTGGTCCTGCTCAGCCTTTCCCTCTTGGTAAGCAGCTGGGAGGACAGGGATGAGGGTAGAAGGGGGATAGAAGGGATGAGGGTAGAAGCAGCTGAGGGGCCCAAGGCCAGGGTCCCAGCTTGTCTTGTGAGTGGGCTGATCTGTGGGAAGAGGTAGGTCTAGATCTCTAGGCCCAAAGTCTGGCCCAGCCAGCTGCCCCTGAGGCACATGTGGCCAGCTGGGCTGAATCTCAGCTGGGAGACAGCAGGTGTGTCTTCCTGATCCCCAGGGTCCCTGTGCCACTGCAGGCCCAAGGATGGTACTCTCTATGCACTGGCCAGGAAGGGCCATTCTGAGCCACGCCCCTGGCCCTCCTCTCCCAGGCAGGGCTGTGCTCCCTGGCTCGGCATGCCGGCACCCTCCCTGACATTGTGATCTGCTCCCCTCCCTGGACCCCTTCCACCTCCCTGTCACCTCTCCCGCTGTCCTGTCTCTTTCTGCCTTGCCCGCTCTTGTTGTGCCTTTCTCTCTTTCCCTCTCTCTCTTCTGCCTGTCTTTGTCTCCCCATTTCTCTCTGCCCCCTCATCTCTGTCTCAATATCTGTACTTCTCTCCTCTTTTGCTGTCTGTCTCTCCTCACCTCTCCTCCCCCCAACACTGTAGGCTCAGGCCCACCCCTAGGTGACAAGGATTCTCCCCCCGGTGAGGGACCAGGCCCGGGTCAGGCGAGACCACCGTCTGCTCTGCTTCTCTTCAGCTCGTGCTGTGTTGTCCTTTCTCCCTGGCCTCTTCCCAGCTGCACTTGGCCATGAGTCACCCAGGAGGCTCAGAGGCCTCTCCCTGCCGTCTGGGCCAGACCAGCCCCTGCCCCTGCCCCATCAGACCTTATAGATGGAAATCCTGTGGCTGGGACCCCTCTGTCCCTTCCCAGGGGCTCCTGGTAGGGCTAGGGGAAGGTAGCGCCCCTCAGGAAACAAGGCCCTGGGGTCTCCACCTGAGGACAGGCTGATCGTGGCCACCCAGGGACCCAGAGAGATCCTGAGCTGGAGACGCAGTGCAGACTGTGGCCAGTTCTGCTGAGCAGAGATAGTAGGAGTCGGAGTGGCAGGGCTAGGCTAGGTGGGTGTGTGTCCTACTCCCTAGCCGTTGGAGAGTGACCCTAGCCTCCAGACTCTAGCTTCTGGCCCCAGTAAGCTCTCCAAGTAGGGTCACGGGCCAGGTAAAAGAGAGTTGGCCAGGGCAGGCACCTGAGCCCCCTAGGCTCCACGGTGCTTCCTGAAACCGGTGAGCCCCACCTTCCGCCCCAGCCCCCAGGCCCTCACAGGGTAGCCGTGCAGGCTGGAGATCGCGCACTTGCCCTGACCTGCCCTGCTGGTCTGGGAGAAGTGGGTAGGCTCGGGCTGGAAGGTCTGTGCCCCTTCCAGGTCCTACTAGAAAAGGGCTTTGTGGTGCTCCCGCCCCCTCCCCGGAGCAGCCACATTCCTGGGCAGAGGCCCGGACTCCTTGCCTGCCCTGAGCCGTGGGCTGAGGCCAGGGCCCAGGGTGGGGGGACTCTCAATGGGCCTCTGTGCTGGCTCACAAGGGGCCTCTGTGGCTGAGCTCACGGCCCCTACACATGCCCTGGCCCACAGAGCCCCACCACCCAGCGCCCCAGAGCCCAGCCCTGTCCCTGTACAAGCACCCTCTCTCGGTGCAGGGGTACACTCCTGAACCCGGACCCACTCCCCCAGGGCTCTCTTAGTCATGAGGGAGAGAGAGAGTCCTGGCTGAGGGGCCTGTGTGCCTCTGGGCCTGGTGGACAGAGAGTAAAGTGAAAGACGCTCCTTGCTCCGACACCTACATTTGATATCTGTCATTTCTCAGAGCACACTTCTGCCTCAGGGTCTTCACAGTTGCCATTCCGCTGCCTGGACCCCGTTTCTCTCAACAGCTCTGTGGCTCTGCCCTTTCCTTCACACAGTCCCTTGAAGAGAGGACTTCCTGTCCACCCACACCCGTAGGCCTCGCCCCAGCTCTCCTTGCTCGTGTCTTGCAGTCCATATATATTCAGATCCTCTGTTCGCCTTTCCTTTCTCCCCACACTGCAAGGGAGAAAGAAAACACAAACAGAAAATCTGAATATAGGATCTCTATGGGGACAGAAATTTTTCATTTGTGGGGCTCACCATTGTGTCCCTGCCCCCAGAACGCCACCTGGCACACAGCAGAGCCTGCTCAGGTGACTAGAAATAAAGCCAAGTCCATTCCCAGGCTTTCCCTTCACGACCAGAATTGATAGAGGCACTGCTGTTGTCCTTGTGTCACAGATGAGGACACAGGGTTCAGAGAGCTCAAACACTTGCCCATGATCACTTCTATCAGAGGCAGTGCCACTCGAGGGGCTGGGCTTTTAAGCACTGGCGTGGGTCACCTCCCTATCCTGTGCCAGGCTGGGTTCCAGCACTTTTCCCCTGTGTAAGGGTCCTTTGCAACTCACGTTACCTTGGCATTTATAATTTATACTTTAACTCATGAATACTGTGGGATTTAATGTGGTAAAGATCTTGTACCTTGTAGGTTTCCACAAAATGATCGGGAGTGAGTCTGATTATGTATGGGTACCACAGTCTCCATATACCATAGATATATGATATGGATTGAATATATCATTTTTCCAACATTTATCATTTTTCCAACATCTACTGTGTGCCAGCCTGTGTCTATGTGAATGTGTGTTTGTGTATATGTGTGTATGTACATATATAGGGCTCATATGTACATACATATATATGATGCCATTTGCCACACAGTTTAGTTCATATTTACAACACATACAAAATTATAAACATTGTGCTAGTCAGCATTGCATCACTATGACAAAATACCTGAGATAATCAACTTAAAAGGAAAAAAGGTTTGCTTGGCTCACAGTTTCAGAGGTTTCAATGCATGGTCACTTGGCCTTGTTGCTTTGGGCCTGTGGCAACCCAGCACATCATGGCAGGAGCACATAGCAGAGACCTGTTCACCTCATGGCAGCCAGGAAGCAAAGAGGGGGAGGGAGCATACCAATGTCTGCTTTGAGGCCATGTCCCTAGTGACCTAACTTCTCCTAGTAGACCCCACCTCCTAACAGGGACCAAGCCTTCAACACATGGACCTTTGGTGGACATTCATGATCCACACGATAGCAAACGGCAGGAAATGTCACGGTGTCATGTAGAGGAGGTGCCCACGACACAACAGCCGTCTGGGTATGCCCACACCAGAGTGATGGGAACATGGTCAGCCATCACTCCGTAGCACGTGCCATGTGCCAGGCACAGTGTGAACCCTGAGGCTCGGGATGGCTGAGACCCAAGGTCCCTTTTTGTGAAAATCACAGTCTGGTGGTAGAGAGAGGAAGACAAAAGCACAGCTCCTGATTCACAGGGCCAGTGCAGCGCCTGGGAACAGTCGTGCATGTGAGCATGATGTACTTTTCTCCTCGCTGCCACTCAGGGTGGTAAACACAGTTAACGCCCCTCCTTCACCATGGAGGCAACAGGTTCAGAGGGGCGGGGTCAGTGCCTGGGGTACAGCTGACTCCGCACATAATTGTTCCTGTGCAGGTCCATGGCCTGTCCACGTCCAAGCATAACTGCCAGGGTCTGTGCGACATATGGGGGCAGAAGCTGTGGAACCCCGAGGAGGTGCTCAGGCCCAGCCAGGGCAGGGCAGGTGTCTCCACAGAGGGGGTGATGGCAGAGCTGCATCCTGCGGGATGTGGAGGAACTCGCTAGGGAAGGTTGGGGAGGCGTGACCTGGTCACACCTGCAGAGTCCCTGTGGCCAGCCAGCCTCCTCTGTAAGCCACCCTTCCTGTCCGGCCTTCCTCTGAGTGTTGGGTGCCTCCTCTTCTCCACTGTCACTTGGTTTCTGGATCAGGCCATTTTCTGTGGGAGTTAGAGCCCCTCACTCCAGATGGGCCTCAATGTGGAGCCCTAGGCCGGCCTGCTGGGCCACCACACCTGTCGTTGTGGGCATTGTGGCCCAGCTGTGGACGCTGAGGTCTCAGCCCACGTGGGAGGCTTTCTGGGATGTACCCCATTTCTGCCCACTGGTCTAGTTGCCTGAGGCCGCCACATGCCAGGCCGCTGACACCCTTCTCCTCTTTTCTACAGTGTATTTCCGGGCGCTGGTCAATTTCACACACTCCATCGAGTACAGCCCTCGGCTGGAGGACGCAGGCTCCAATGAGTTCCGAGCTGTGTCGGAGGCTGTGGTGGACAGGGTATGATGGAAGGGCTCAAGGACCACCCTGGGGTGGGGGTCAGGACCTCAGATGGGGGCAGTGTTTGGGGACTGATGTGCCGTGTCCCTCCCCAGCTGGAGTCGGAGTACTTAAAGATCCCCGGAGACCAGGTCGTCAGTGTGGTGTTTGTCAAGTGAGAAGGGTCCCCTGGGGAGGGGCGAGGGGCTTGGGCTGGCCTGGAGAGGCTGGCTAGATGAGGGAGGAAGCCTGGGTCCCCGGAGGGAGGCAGGAAAGGCCCTATGGAATGGGAAGGAGGATCCTTTGGACCTTACGTGGGCACAGGCTGTGCCGGAGCAAGGCCTGAGCCCTGGGGCCAGGCCTCAGGGAGGAACGGAGAACACAGGCATCTTTCTTCCCGCCGCCCTCTGCCTGTCCCCACCTCAGGGAGCTGGATGGCTGGGTCTTCGTGGAGCTGGATGTGGGCTCGGAAGGGAATGCAGATGGGGCTCAGATTCAGGAGGTGCTGCACACGGTCGTCTCTGGGGGCTCCATCGGCTCCTATATCACCTCCCCCCACGGGTTCCAGTTCCGCCGCCTGGGCACAGGTGAGCCTATCCTGGGACTAGGGGCCACCGCCGCCCTCTGCCAGACTTTCTCAGACTTGTGTGCAGCCCCCCTCAGGGTCTGTGCCGTGGGCTCTCCTCGCTTGGGTTTGCACGCTGCTAGGTGAAGGAGCTCGTGACCTCCTGAGTCTCCCCATCAATCTATATCATCTTGGGTGGAGCCCAGCGTGCTTCCTCTAACAAGTACGCACCAGGCCCAGGTTCTGCTGTCTGCCTGAGACTTCTGTGCATTGCCTGTAGGAGTCCCTTCTCCAGATGGTACTCCTGAGTGCAAATGACTTCGGCATTTAGTAATAACCGGCCCTGGTTTCCTGAGCACCGAGTGGATGCCAGGCCTTTGTACTCAGGCTCAGCCCAGGCTGTTTGTCACAGTACCCTCTGTCCCATTTCAACCCGTGAATCTCTGGGCCGCCTCTAATTCACTCTTATAGGCGGTGATTCTCGCCCTGTCCCATCTCAGTTCCCTCTGTGGAAAGCCTCCACCATGTCACCCGTGTGCTTCTCACTCAGGGCCCCAGAACAGAGCAAACTGCATCCCTACCTTAGTTTAACCCAATCAGGAAAAAAATAATGATCCATCACCTTCCTTGTTCTACACATAGCACACCCAAAGGGCTCTGTTGGCATCCTCAGACCCAGGTCTAAAGATTGCCAGGTGCCCGGCCCTCTTCTCCCACTTTGCAAGGAGTCCTCCTCACTGGGGGTGGTGGGGTGGTCGGTTCAGCCCTCGGCTCCCAGGTCCCAGGAGGTGGCTGCTGACCACACCTTCCTTTCCAGCACAGACCCCCCCACCCCTCCCAGCTGCTGCAGGGGTCGTAGTGACACCAGGTGAGAGTAGATGCCCAGCCAGGTCCAGTGGGGAACTGGGAGAGTTTAGTGGCTGGAGAGGAAGAAGGACAAAAGCCAGATGGCTGGGCCACCTTCTGCCCTCCTCCTCTGTCCTCGCTGGCCCGGGCTGTGGCTTGCATGTGTGTGGTGTGGTGGCTGCACGCGTGTGGCATGTCACCTGTGTACAGCTCTATGAACGGGAGGGTGAGGCCACTGCCATGCATCCCGTGCCTGGTGTGTGCTGTGGTTGTGTCCACCCAGTACTCCTTACCCTCACCGTCTGCTGCAGTGGCCTGACACAGGCCCGAGGTCCCCTTGCAGCCGTGTGGTCCCTGTGCTGTGTCACACCTTCCAGCAGCCTCAGGCCTGCACCTCTCATTCCCTCCCACTCACAGTGCCCCAGTTCCCACGGGTCTGCACCGAGGCTGAGTTTGCCTGTCACAGCCACAATGAGTGTGTGGCCCTGGAGTACCGCTGTGACCGGCGGCCTGACTGCAGGGACATGTCTGATGAGCTCAACTGCGGTGAGGGGCTGTCTGGGAGCACAGGTGGCCTGTGGGTGCCATCTGTGCAGGCCTAGGGGCCCCACAGGAAGGGGGTGGTAGGGTCAAGGATGGGGGTGCCGGGTGCAGCAGGGAGCAGACTATAGGGGTCCAGGGAGGGTCTGGGGACGGTGGGGCCAAGGTTGCCGAGTCCTCTGCTAAACATCTGGGGCACTTTGCAGAGGAGCCAGTTGAGCCGGTCCCTGAGGTCAGCTCTGTGCCATTGGTGGTAGTGGAGACCTCACCATTAACACCCCGGCCACCAGAGGCAACCACCACACAGCGGCCATCAGATACTCGCCGTCCCCAGACTCCGTTTCCCCACCTGGCCACACCTGTGCCCTGCGAGCCCCACGAGGCTGCGTGCCACAGTGGGCACTGCATCCCCAAAGACTACCTCTGTGACGGGCAGGAAGACTGCAGGGACGGCAGTGACGAGCTGGACTGCGGTGAGCCGCAGGCAGGGGTTGTGGGAGCCGGGCCGGAGTGCTGGCCAGTGCCGGTCGGACTGCTGAGCACTGCTTCATCCCACAGGGCCACCCCCACCCTGTGAGCCCAATGAGTTCCCCTGTGGAAACGGACACTGTGCCCTCAAGCTGTGGCGCTGTGACGGTGACTTTGACTGCGAAGACCGCACGGATGAGGCCAACTGCCGTGAGTGTTCCTCAGTGCCTGTGGCCTGCCTGGCCCAGGCCATTTGCTCCCCATTCCCCCCAGACAGGAGTTGGCTTCCCTGGAGACAAAAGTCAAGGTTTGTCTCTCTGATCTGGGCAGGTGGTGCACACCTGTAGTCCCAGCTGCTTGAGAAGCTGAGACAGGAGGAGAACAAATTGAAGCCCAGCTTGGGTTACATAGCTAAACCCTGTCCCAAAATTTTAAAAGTGCCTGGGGATTTTTTTCTACCAGCTCAGTGACAGAGTGCTTGCCTAGCGTGTGTGAGTCCCTGGGTTCTATACCTAACACTGCAAAAAAATAAAACAAAAGTTCATCTCTGACCAGAGCTGTGAGGCCCCAGGCCCCAAGCTGCTGGTGGCTGGACTGCCCATGGTTGGTGCCTCTACTGCTTTGCCGAACTTTTGTGACCATTGGTCTTTTCTTCGTTACTGTGGGGAAGGTGGGCGTGAAATGGATGACTAAGAGCGTGATACAGTGGGGCCTCTTGATGCCGAGGTCCTGGTGTGCATGTGAGTCGAAGCCCTGCCCTGTGGGCTGCATGATTCCATTTTGTGCTGCTGTGAAGAATACCCAAGCCTAGGTACTTGATAAGCAATAGAGGTTTATTTGGCTCACGGTTCTGGAGGCTGGGCAGTCCAAGATCCGGGGATCGTGTCTGGTGAGGGCCTTTTTGCTGCGTCCTAACATGGCAGAGGTATCACAGTGGCAAGAGATAATGAATGAGAGGGCCAAAGCATCCTCTTTATCAGGAACCCGTTCCTCTAATGGCTTCAGAAACCCAGGCACCAGGGCAGGGTGCTGTCTCTCAGTGCTGTTGCATCGGGGATCATTTCCAACATGTGAACATTTAAAATATAGCACGGGGCTAGAGGTTTTTCATCTAAAGCTGGTTCTAAGTCATTTGTTCCTTCATCTACCCAGGTCTTCATCCATCTGTCAGTCCATCTAATCATCCTTTCAGCCATCCACATACTCATTCACCCAAGCATCTGTCTGGCCATCCATCTATCCATCCATTCATTCATTCATCCTTTTTTACCTAACTCTTCATCTAGTCATCAACCCATCTATCTAACATCCTTCTTCCCATCCATCCTTCCATCCACTGCCCACCTCTCCATCCGTCCATCTATCCATCCACCCACCCAACATCCTTCTTTCCACCCAGCTGTCTATCCATTGCATACCGGTTCACCTTGGACAGTATTGACGTCATGACAGTTAGGTGAGGGAGGCTGGAGGGTCAGAGACACACCATGCGGCACCTTGTGTGTCCCGTCCTGGGAGGTGAGCCTGTGCTTGTCACTCTGAGGTTGAAGATAATCAAGCCACTCCCCTGAGTCCAGGTATCTGGTGTACATCAACATTTCCTGCTATCGGCCTGCCTGCCTTTTCCTGCCTTCCGCCACCTTCCCTGCCCTGCAGCAGTCCCTGGGTAGGAACAGCACTGGCAGAGTCTCATGACACCCTCCTGTGGCTCTGAGCTCACCTGGGAACACCAGCCCCTGGGAGAGAGAAAGTAATGGAGGGTTTTGGCTGAAAAGCCCCTCTCCAAAGCCTCTGCAGGGAAAGAGCCAAGGAAGGCATGTGCTTGTTGACAGAGCACAGAGTGGAGAGGAAGTGAGGCTGAGCGGCCTTGGGGACCCTTCAGAAGCTTGGGTCAGAGTGTGTCAGAGCTGGCGGCCCCCTTGGCTCCTGCCTGGATGCGTGACTTCCACTCCTGCACTTCTGCTCCTCACCCTCTCTGTCTCTCATGCTTGGTTTCCTTGAGGAAGAACATGGGTCACCATCTACTAGAGATGCCCAGCGGCAGAGCTGTCTGTGGCAAGCCAGCTCCAGTCAATGGGTGCCACCCCTGGACCAGTGAGCAGGGGTACAGAGCATGGAGCACCCAGGAGGGCCCCGCCATAACAGATCTCTTGCAAGGCCTGTCTAGTACAGAGGACAGTATGGGTTACCCGTGGCTACAGACACCAGCTCCTCTGGCCATGCCTTGACAGGGCTCTTGTCCATTCGAGATGGCACTTCTCTGATTCTGAAGGTGGCTGATGATGTGAGCAACTGTATTTTAGTCTGGTTTTCATTACTATAATGAAATACCCAGAGCAGGCCAACTGTATAAAGAAAGGAAGTGTATTTAGCTCAGCTTGAAGGCTGAATGCCCGAACAGCAAAACACAGGCTCTGGCGAGGTGGTCCCTTGGCTGGGCCACCTCATGGCAAATGCAGTCATGGGAACAAGAGGAAGAGGAAGAGGTCACATCTTAAACAGGAAGTCAGGGGAGACTGGGACCCATAGTCGCTGCTGAGGATGCACCCCAGTGACCTAAGGAGCTCCCCCTAGGCCTCTCCTTCTGAAGTTCCTACCCCTTCCACATCACCACAGTGGGACCAGACTTCCACCACATGGGCCTTTCGGGACAAACAGCCTCCAAGCCACAGCCCCTGAGGGATACTGTGACGTGGCTGTGACATGTCAGGCTTTGGGGGGTGCAGAGGGAGTAAGTGGTAGAGGTAAGGTAAGGTGAGGAGCTGTTCATGGCACTGGTGGCTGTGTTGTGCTGGGTGTGACAGCGGCAGCTGTTAGGTGACCCTGAGGCTCCTGGGGTGGGCTGTTGCTGGGTGCCGGCATGGGGTGGAACCGCAAATGGGGTAGCCTTCCCTGAGGGCAGCGCCCCCATGCCCACGCCGCCTGACTCTGTCCCGCAGCCACCAAGCGCCCTGAGGAGGTGTGCGCGCCCACACAGTTCCGGTGCGTCTCCACCAACACCTGCATCCCGGCCAGCTTCCACTGCGACGAGGAGAGCGACTGTCCTGACCGCAGTGACGAGTTTGGCTGCAGTGAGCGGGGAGCTGGGGCAGATGGGCCTGTCCCCTGGGGCCCCTCCTCCCTGCCTAGTTCCTCGGACCCCTCATGCCTGCTCCCCTCTCCCCAGTGCCTCCCCAGGTGGTGACCCCTCCCCAGGAGACCATCCAGGCCTCCCGGGGCCAGACAGTGACCTTGACTTGTGTGGCCATCGGCGTCCCCACCCCCATCATCAACTGGAGACTCAACTGGGGCCACATCCCGTCTCACCCGAGGTATAGCTCTGGGCCCAGCGGGGGTGGGGGTGCTTCGAGGCCCGCAAAGCCTTGGCCAGTAGCCCAGGCATGACCCACCGCTGTCTCTGTACCCATCAGGGTGACCATGACCAGCGAGGGTGGCCGTGGCACACTGATCATCCGCGATGTGAAAGAGGCAGACCAGGGCGCCTACACATGCGAGGCCATGAATGCTCGTGGCATGGTGTTCGGCATCCCTGACGGTGTCCTGGAGCTCATCCCGCAGCGAGGTATGGGGCCAGCCTACAGACGCCATCGCGGGTAGAGCTGGGCCGCTTGCCCGTGGCCCGCCACAGCCCTCCTCTGCCGTCCTGCAGGCCCTTGCCCCGACGGGCACTTCTACCTGGAGCACAGCGCCTCATGCCTGCCCTGCTTCTGCTTTGGTGTTACCAATGTGTGCCAGAGCAGCCACCGCTTCCGGGACCAAATCCGACTACACTTTGACCAGCCTCGTGACTTCAAGGGTGGGTTGGGGGTTGGGGGCCATGGGAGGTCGGTGGGGGCACCAGGCTCGGGCCAACTCAGAGGAGGAGGACAGCATGTGCCACCCAGACCCAGGACCGGGATGGGAGGAACACAGAGAAACACAGAGCCCCAGAAGAAGAGCATTTCGGGGGAAACCAAATACTTTTAGGAAGTGCCAGGTCCTGCAAGCTCAGGGCTGTTTGTTTCCAGATGGGAACCCTGAGGTTCTGGGAGGCTATGGGCATCCCCAGGGTGACACGTGGGTTGTGGGCAGCCTGTAACCTGGAGCTGTTGGGTTGGAATCTGGATGGTCAGGGTGGGTGAGGCTCCAGGCAGGTGGGCAGCCTGCGTGTGAGCAGGAGGGAGGGCCTGGAGGTGGCTCCAGCAGGGAGGAAGAAGGCAGGCTGGGCCCTGGGGCCAGGCCTCAGGGCCTGTGTGTGGTCATTCTCAGATAAGGGGCCAAGGGGAGAGCCTTTCGGCAGGCAGGTATGGCCTCAACATTTGGAAAAACTTTTTAAGAATCAAAACCGACCCCCACCGGTGTGGAGTCACTGGCCACGGTGGCTGATCACATGCTCATGCAGTCTTTCAGTGCCTCGGCTGCAGTAGCCACCTCTGAAGCACTGCATCTCCCCCTGTGGTGGGCGGACCGTGTGGGAGAGCACAGGTACGCAGATTTCTGTCAGCATAGCAGGTTCCATAGGATGCTGCTGCTAGAGACTGGGTCTGCTATCCAGGGAGGCCCTGTGTCAGGTGACAGTGTACACGCTCTGTGTGTGTGTGTGTCTGTGTGTGTGTGTGTGTGTGTAGGAGAGGGCTGAACTGGAAGACCCATCATAACAACAAGATGGACTAGCCACTTTCTGAGCACTTTCTTGGCAGCGCCTTCTATTTTAACCATTTTAAATCAGTTTTCTCATTTTATCTCCCTAACAACAGTGAGGCGGGCCATGATTGACACCATTTTATAGATAGGGAAACTGAGGCTCGTACATCTCTTGCAGGGTGTAGCCAGGACTGGGGCTCCAGATCTTCAGCCCTCTAAAGCTCTCTGCTGCCCCCACTAGGCTGTCCAGAACCTGACAGTCCAGGGAGCTCAGCAAGCAAAAGGCCCCGAGAAGCCTTGCTGGGGAGAATCCCCCTGACGTTTCTTTGCCCTTGTGGTTCCCAAAATGACTCCCAGGCGTCTCTCTACAGCGTTGGCTTCCCCAGGGCTGATTTGGGAGGTGCAGCTCCAAAACTTCAAGGAGAGAGAAAGACTGGGAGAGCTGAGGGCAGAATCCCAGTTACTCGGGAGGCTAAGGCAGGAGGATCACGAATTATGGGTCAGCCTGGGTAACTTAATGAAACCCTATCTCAGAATTAAAAAGGGCTGGGGGTGTAGTTCAGTGGTAGAGCATCGAGCACCTGCCGGCATGCACAGGGTTTATTCCTTGGTACTAAAAAAAAGAAAGACTGGGAGGAGGAAAGCACTGGGCTTTATTTTGGAAGAAAGACCACAGTTTTCTCTACCTCAGATTTCCTGCAGAACTGTTCCACCTCTCGGGGCTCCCGCCTCAGGTGGCCGCTCTGCCCTCACAGCTCTGCTGCCCCCCACAGGCGTGAACGTAACCTCGGCTGCGCAGCCTGGCGTGCAGCCCCTCGCCTCCACCCAGCTGCAGGTGGACACTGCCCTCCAGGAGTTCCAGCTGGTCGACCTGTCGCGCCGCTTCCTCACCCATGACTCTTTCTGGGCTCTGCCTGAGCAGTTTCTGGGCAATAAGGTGAGGGCCAGCTCGCCTGGACTGAGCCCTCCTCCCTGCCCCGGACCCACCTGGGCTCCCTTTCCCCTGACCCTGAGCATCAGGGAGGCTCAATGAGGGAGGTGCTGGAGGCTGGACACAGCTGCTCATGGAGGTACGGGGGCATCACTTGTGCCTGCAGCGCCCTGTCCTAATCCACTCCTTCTCGGCCAGGTGGACTCATATGGCGGCTCCCTGCGCTACAAGGTGCGCTACGAGCTGGCGCGTGGCCCACTGGAGCCCGTGGAGCGGCCGGACGTGATCCTGGTGGGGGCTGGACATCGCCTGCTCTCCCAAGGCCACACAGCCACCCACCCGGGGGCTGTGAACCAGCGCCAGGTCCAGCTCTCGGAGGTGGGTGGTGCTTGAGCTCAGAGGGGGCGGCAGCTGGGTGGGGGTGGGGGAGCACAGCAGGGTGATGCTGATGTGCGACCCCTCCTCACCCGCCCCAGGAGCACTGGGTGCACGAGTCTGGCCGGCCCGTGCAGCGGGCGGAGATGCTGCAGGTGCTGCAGAGCCTGGAGGCGGTGCTCATCCAGACAGTGTACAACGCCAAAATGGCCAGCGTGGGCCTAAGCGACATCACCATGGACACCACGGTCACGCACGCCACCAGCCACGGCCGCGCCCACACTGTGGAGGAGTGCAGGTGCCTGGCCCAGCGGGGCTGCGGATCACGACCCTGACGAGGGGAGAAGAGAAGCAGCAGGGCCTCGGGTTCCCGTAGCCACTCTTGGTCCTGTCCCCACAGGTGCCCCATTGGCTATTCTGGCCTGTCCTGCGAGAGCTGTGATGCCCACTTCACCCGGGTGCCTGGTGGGCCCTACCTGGGCACCTGCTCTGGCTGCAACTGTAATGGCCACTCCAGCTCCTGTGACCCTGTGTATGGCCACTGCCTGGTGAGTAATGCCAGCTGGCACTGAGACACCAGATAAGGGCATGGTGTGAGACACCCTTGTGCCCATAAGATTAGCACAAGCCTCCAGAATGACTGTCAGTGGCTGGTAGAAAAGCTTCCATGACCTCGGGATGGATTAACAAAGATAGAGTATCCAGACATGGGAGGTGAAGGTCTTACTGTCTTCCACCCTCTCTGTTGTTAATGCCGGAGGGCGCTGTGTGAAGCATGAGAAGTACAGTCCTTATGAGACATCCTTAAGGGAAAGGAGCCCAGACATCACTTCTTACAAAGAGTGGAGAACGGGGATTGTGGAGCTCACTCAGCAGGGCAGAACTGTTAATCTCCAAATCCCTGAACAGCTGCCAGCATGAAGGAGTGGACTTCAAGGCCAGAACCGGCCAGTGGGTGTGGCTTAGAAGACACCTCAAAGCCCTCACCCCAGCCTGTCTGGCTGAATTCTGCTCTGCAGAACTGAGCTGCTCCCTCTGCTCTGCTCCTAGAATTGCCAGCACAACACAGAAGGACCACAGTGCAACAAGTGCAAAGCCGGCTTCTTTGGGGATGCCACAAAGCCCACGGCCACTGCCTGCCGGCCCTGCCCCTGCCCCTACATCGATGCCTCCCGCAGGTCAGACCCAGCTCAGGCTGTGGGAGGGAGGCGGAGTCCTGGATTCAAATCCTGACCTCATCACTGAGTTTTTTTGTTCGCCATGAGTTCTCCAGACTCTGTTTCCCTTTCGGGTCGCTGTGGGCTGCAGTTGCTACAAGGCTGCAGATCAGGAACGGGTGGGCAGGGAGGCAGGGTCACACCTCCTAGTCTGCTGTGGCCAAGTGGGCAGCCTTCATTTCCCGGGTGGGTGTGTCAGGCCTGGTCCCCAGCCCTGCCCCATGCCCTGCCTATTTGGTGCCACAGATTCTCAGACACTTGCTTCTTGGACACGGATGGCCAGGCCACGTGTGACGCATGTGCCCCTGGCTATGCAGGTCGCCGTTGTGAGAGGTGAGAGGGACAGAGGACTGGGTGGGGGCTGTACTTGGGGGTCCAAGAAGGGCTGCTGATGCCTCTATCTCCCCAGCTGTGCTCCTGGATACGAGGGCAACCCCATCCAGCCCGGTGGAAAGTGCAGACCCACCAGTGAGTATCCAGGGCCTTCTCCCCGACCGCCCCAGCACCTTCCTGGAGTCTGGCCTGAACCCAGGATCCTTGAGAGCCACCTCCCCCTGCCTGTCTGTCCTGACTCTGTCTGTCGTCCCATGTCTATCCCACTCTCACTTGCCCTGCTGACACCCACCTTGTGTCCCCAGACCAGGCGATCGTGCGCTGTGATGAACGAGGCAGTGCCAGGTCTGCAGGCGAGGCCTGCCTCTGTAAGGTACGTCCCTGGGCCGGGAGGCAAAGAGACACTGACCTCTCCTGGTGGCACACATCTGTAATCTCAGCGCTGGGAGGCTGAGGCAGGAGGATCACACTTTTGAGCCCTGTCTGAGCAACTTAGTGAGAACTTGTCTTAAAATTAAAATTTTTTTTTAAAAAAGGTTGGGGATGTAGTGCAGTGTGAAGATCCCAGGTTCCATCTCCAGTACTGGGGCGTAAAAAGTGGCTTGGCCTCGGGCAGGAGCCCCAGTGAGGAAGTCAAGTGACTGAGTTAAGACCTCACCATGTATGCAGCTGTTCCACTTCACCTCACTTCACCAGCCCTCATGTGGACACCAGATTGGCATCCCCACACACAGGCTCAGAAAAGGGGTGCTGCTTGCATTCAGGGTGAGGAAATCAGCATCAGTGGAGAAAAAAGACTGGCTGGTGTTAGTCAGGCACTCCTGACTGGATGAGCAAGCTGAGTGACCTCGTGCAAGTCACTTCACAACCTTGAGCCCCAGTACCGTCCTGAGAAGGATGGTGATATTTTTCTGTACCTCCAAGTGCTTAGGGAAATGGAGTGAGGTGATGACTGCAGAGAAACTAGCACAGTACATGCAACCCTCCATAAATTGCAGTAGAAACTACTTCAACCAAATTGCTTCATTTCAAATCAAACCTCATTTGTGAGCTCCCTGGCAATCGAAGAGAAAAGGGAAAATAACTGCACAACCATATACAAACTGGAAATCATTGTTCAGATGGTGGCAGTGCCTCCTATGAGAATCCTTCCAGTGGCTCTTCTGGGTCCCATTGAGACAGTGGGTGGATTCAGCTGGTGGCCCCAGGCAGCCCCTCTGGTGGGCTATCCTGCAGCTCCCAGGTCTCTGCCTACAGAATAATGTGGTGGGCCGCTTGTGCAATGAGTGTGCTGAAGGCTCCTTCCACCTGAGCACCCACAACCCTGATGGCTGCCTCAAGTGCTTCTGCATGGGTGTCAGTCGCCAGTGCACCAGCTCGACCTGGAGCCGTGCCCAGGTACCCTTGTGGGGCAGGCGGGGTGGTGGGAGGGAGGTGGCTCAGCCCAGGGCTGGGTGGGGCAAGGATCAGTCCCAGGCCGCAGCCTCACCTGGCCTCTGCTCCCTTCCCAGGTGCTCGGGGCCTCCGAGGAGCCCACACAGTTCAGCCTGACCAACGCTGCAGGCACCCACACCACCAGCGAGGGCATCTCCTCATCCTCGTCCGGGGAGCTGGTTTTCTCTGCCTTCCACAGCCTGCTGTCCGGACCCTACTTCTGGAACCTCCCCGCACGCTTCCGGGGGGACAAGGTGAGCAGGGCCAGGGCAGAGACAAGCAGCTGTGGGCGCTGGGAACAGCACAAGCAGAGGCTGGGAAGCCGAGTGCCAGGTGCTATGGAGAATGGTAGGATCCGTGCAAGGAAAAGGTGGGCAGAGCGGTGACCAAGTGTCTGTCTGTCCCGTGCCCCAGGTGACCTCTTACGGTGGAGAGCTGCGCTTCACAGTGACCCAGCGGCCCCAGCCCAGCTCTGCGCCCCTACACGGACAGCCGCTGGTGGTGCTGCAGGGCAACGGCATCACCCTGGAGCATCACACCTCCCGGGAGCCCGCCCCTGGGCAGCCCAGCGCCTTCGCCGTGCCCTTCCGGGAGGTGAGCCCTCACAGGTGTGGGTACGGCCGGCCCTGCTCCTCTCCCACACGCGTCCAGGATGCCAGGGCTTACACTCGCATGCCGTCTCCTTGGCAGCAAGCATGGCAACGGCCTGACGGGCAGCCGGCCACTCGGGAGCACCTGCTGATGGCGCTGGCGGGCATCGACGCCCTGCTGATCCGCGCGTCCCACACCCAGCGGCCCGCAGAGAGCAGGTCTGGGCCCGGATGGGAGGACAGAAGGGGGCGCAGGGAGGGGACCCCAGTCTGAGCCTAACTGAGGTGCAGCCAGGCTGCCAGCTGGGCCCCGTACGGGCTGTGTGACCTTTCTGTGCCTCATTTTCCCAGTCTGTTTAGAAGAGATTGTGCTGATGTCTCTCCCCTCGAGCTGGTCTCAGCACGGGCCTCCTAGAAGCAGAGCTTGAGGCTGGGGATGGTGTGCGTGTGATTGCCATGGGAAGCCATAGGGAAGGGGAGAGACGCAGGACAAGCCAAGTAGGGCTGTGGCCGAAAGTCTGGCCTCAGCCTGGTTCCCCGTGGGGCCCTGTGGAGTCCTCATAGGGGAGGCAGAGGATCTCTTGTCCTGTGCTCATGTACCCTGTCCGGGTTCTGGAGTCTCAGGTGTGAGCCTTTAGCCCCAGCCCACGAGTCTGCTGTGATGGCCCTGGCCGGGCCTCTGGACAGGGCCCCACAGCGTGGTGGCAGGACACACGGGTGATACATCTCGGACTCAGGCACAGCCGGCAGGGTGAGCACGCACGTGCTCAGACCGTGTCCTGTCATGCGCAGGGTCTCCGACATCAGCATGGACGTGGCTGTGCCTGAGGTCACCGGCCAGGACCCTGCCCTGGAAGTGGAACAGTGCACCTGCCCACCTGGGTACCGGGGCCCATCCTGCCAGGTGAGCCTGGGCACCGCCTCCAGCCAGCCCCTCCTCCATGATCCCTGGCTGTTCCCTTTGGGTCCTGACCTCCCTGGCACCTCCCAACCCAGCAGCCCCTCATCTCCCATTCCTAGGACTGTGACACAGGCTATACACGCATGCCCAGCGGCCTCTACCTGGGCACGTGTGAACGCTGCAGCTGCCACGGCCACTCAGAGGCCTGTGAGCCCGAGACAGGTGCTTGCCAGGTGAGTCCCACCTCCTTCCTCCCTACCTGAGTCATGTGTGTCCTCCAGAGGCCCAGCCCTGACCACACTCTGCCCTCCCCTGCCCAGGGTTGCCAGCACCATACAGAGGGCCCTCGGTGCGAGCAGTGCCAGCCAGGATACTACGGGGATGCCCAGCGTGGAACACCCCAGGACTGCCAACCATGCCCCTGCCATGGAGCCCCCGCTGCCAGCCAGTGCGTCTGGGCCCTGCCCCTCCTTGGGGTGTCCACCACCACTTCCTGTGTTTACCCTCCCTGGCCCCGTTGGGAGGCACTGGTTAAATTCGGGGTGTGGTTTCCTCAGCGTGTCACCTGGAGGAAGAGACACTTGCCCGCAGCACCTCGGCATCCCCACCCGTTGGGGGGGTGGAGCCCCCCACCCCTGTGCACGAGCGAGCAAGACGACATGCAGGGAATGCGACCCAGGCCTCCTCCTCCCCTGGTCCCGAGGGAGGGCCTGCCGCCTTCCTGACTAGACGTTTGCCCCCCACCAGGACTGCCCACACCTGCTTTCTGGACACAGACGGCCACCCCACCTGTGACTCGTGTTCTCCAGGCCACAGTGGGCGTCACTGTGAGAGGTGAGGCATGTGGCAGGGAACGTGCAGGACAGGCTGCCTTGGAGCCCTCAGGCAGCCCACCCCTCCTATCAGGACCAACCAGGCCCCCAAAGCCTGGGATTGGAAACCCTTAGACACACCCGGGCGGAGCCCTGCACAGGTCCCTTCCACCTGTCGAAGGTCGGCTTGAGTCTGGATCGAGCCAGCTCGCCTGCTGTGTGGTCCCGTGCACGCCTCTGCTCTGCACCCGTTCTCCACCTCGGGCCTGGGCTCTGCACGGGCTCCCCGGCATTCAGCTTTTTCTCTTTGCAGGTGTGCCCCCGGTTACTATGGCAACCCCAGCCTGGGCCAGCCTTGCCAGAGTGAGTAGGGCTGTAGGGACAGGGAGGTCTCCAGCGTCGGGCTCCCCAGTCTCCTGGGGTGCAGCTAGGACAGAGCCCCTGTTCTCGCATGACCTGGAGCAGGTGGCTTTAACTTTCTGACCTGTCTGCATCTGCATGGGTCCCTGGCCACCCTCCCCCACTCCAAAGCTTTGTGGGAGCGCAGGTCGCTGCCTCGGAAACACACAGCAGCCCCCTACACCTGTCTTGGACAGCAGGGGGAGTGGGGTGCCTGGAGGTTTGGGGGCTCTTAGTTATAGCTTTCCTCCACCTCAGGAGATGACCAGGTGCCAGATGGGAGAGGTTGTAACTGTGACCCCCAAGGCAGCATCAGCAGCCAATGTGACACCAGTGGCCAGTGCCAGTGCAAGGTCAGTCAAAGCCCTGTGATCTTTGGGGCCTGCCTCTGGCCAGGGTGGAACTGGGGTGGGGCAGGGCTGCTCCAACTGCTGGCCTCCTGGTCCGCAAGAGACCCCCAGCTGCCTGCATACACCTGCCGTCTGCCCATCACAGGCCCAGGTGGAAGGCCCCACCTGCAGCCACTGCCGGCCCCACCACTTCTACCTGAGCACCAGCAACCCCGAGGGCTGCCTGCCCTGCTTCTGTATGGGTGTCACCCAGCAGTGCACCAGCTCGTCCTACACTCGCCACCTGGTAAGAGCCAAGGAAGTCCGAGGCCTGGGTCCAGCCGTGTCCCGGTTCCCTCTGGGGATGGGTCCCCTGGTCCCCTTTGCTCCCATCTAGCACAGAGCACAGAGACCCGACCCCTTTCGGGGGCTGCCAGTCCCCCATTATTGCTCATCTCTGTGTGAGCCCAGCACCTCCCCATCCTCACCCCAATGTTCCTCACCATTATTTCATTCCAGCCCTGATCTCAGAAAGCCCTAACTTCCTGCCCTGATGCCCTCCCGTGCCCGGGAGGTGCCGTAGTTCTAGACTGACGCTCGTCCTCCTTCTGCTGCCAGATCCTTACCCGCTTCGCCCCCGGGGACTTCCAAGGCTTTGCCCTGGTAAACCCACAGCGCAACAGCCGCCTGGCGGGAGACTTCACCGTGGAGCCCGTTCCCGATGGCACCCAGCTGTCTTTTGGCAACTTCGCCCACCTCGGCCATGAATCCTTCTACTGGCAGCTGCCAGAGACGTACCAAGGAGACAAGGTGGGGCCCATGGCAGGGCTGCAGACCTCCCAGAGCGGCAGCTCGGAGCTGGGTCCCTCTGGGCACCGTGGTAGGTGAAGATGCCAACAGGTGTTCGCCTCGGGCGGTCCCAGCAGGCAGCCACCTGCCCCGTAGCTTCCGGGTCATGGTTCAGCATGCGCCTGTGGGCTCCAGCAGATGTGGATGTCAATCTCTGGACCCTCTGATAATCCTCAGCTCCAGGCAGCTGGCAGGATTGCGGGGAGCTCTGGGCACATGGTGCGAGTTCATCTGGTAATGCTTCTGAGCCTTTGTGCGGTTTCCAAAAGCTGAGTTCTGAGCCAGGCCCTCCAAACACAAGGGCACATGAGACACAGTCACTTTCATTCATTCAAAATCCACTGGTGGGGCTGGGGATTTAGCTCAGCCGCAAAGCGCCTGCCTGGCAAGCGCAAGGTCGTGAGTTCGGTTCCCGGTACCGGAGCAAAAAAAACAAAACAAAAAACAAACAAACAAAAATCCACTAGTGAGCCGGGCATGATGGCACACACCTGTAATCCCAGCACCTGGGAGGCTGAGGCAGGAGGATCATTGTGAGTTCAAGGGCAGCCTGGGATACCAAATGAGACCCTTTCTCAAAAAAACCAACAACAAAAGAAATCCACTGGTCTACACTGCAGGCTCTGAGCTGGGGGTTGGGCATAGCTGTTCTTACAGTGTCTCCTAAGCTCTTACCATGTGCCAGGCATTATTCTGAGCATCTTTGTGTATCAAAAGTCACAACTGTCTAGGCCAGGTACTCCTACTCTCCTACTTAATAACTGAGGAAACTAAGGCAGGACAGGCTCAAGGAGACCTTACCTAAAGGTCCTAAATGATTCAAACCCAGATCACAGGCTGTGGAGTGTGTCTCTGCTGCTCTGAGACGTGGTCTGGTGGAGTGGTGGTGCTGGGGAGGGTACTGTAAGGGGCAGGGTCTAAGGGCAGCCTGCCCACGTGTGCTGCTCAAGTAGTCACAGCCGCCCTGTGGTACCCGGGGAAGCGGGACTTGGCACAGGAGTCTGCTACTGACAGAGACCCGTGCCCAGGGACACTTAGGCAGCGCTCTCTGAGGTTGCCTGGTCCCCGTTCCTTGGACAGCCCAGGTACCCCAACCCTGTTGCAGAGCTCACTACCTTGTGACCTCTTCTTGGGTTCCCTCCCTCCTGCCTCTGTCCCCCTCTCCCTCCACTCTTACCCCGCTCTCCTGGCCTCTCCTCGGGCCCCACAGGTGGAGGCATACTTGGCGCGGATGCGCCGGGCTCACCAGGTAGGCTTTGCTGTGAGTGGGTGGCGTTGGTGTGCTGTAGGCATGGTGTGTTCTTAGGTGCCTCACCCCTGCGAGGGGAGATGTCCGGTGCCCAGGACAGTGTGGGTCTGCATGAGGTCAGGGTGCTGCCGCACCCAAGCCCTGGCCGGCCCCGGGAGAGGCTGTGTGCCTGTCGCAGCTCCCTGCCTGTGGTCTGGTGCCCAGCCAGCTGTCTGCAGTCAGGATGGTGACCGAGGTGGCAGGGAAACGACCCAGATGCTAATCTGCATGGCTGCTCCTGGCCCCCAGTTCCCCTGGCATTGCCCACCCCCCCGCAACCTCCATTACCCTCCTTGTGTGCTCGAAGCCTGGGGTAACCCTGGGTGGCCGCCCCAGGAGGGGAGCATGCATCTCTGTGGCCCTTTCTGGCCTCCATGTCCACGGGGAGAGAATCCTGCCCATGGCTCCAGCTCTGTGTCCTTGGGAGGGCTGAGCTGGCTTGTGACCTCCACCCTATCAGAACCGCACGACACTCTCAGAGGAGCAGTGGCGGGAAGCTGTGAGAAGTGGGAGGATCCCAGGGCCCCCAGAGGGCAGGGGTCACGCACAGCGGGCATCACAGGTAACCAAGAGCTTGGCCAGGCAGGCTGTGTCTGGGACTTGGGGAACCAAAGCTGGCCTTTCTGGACCATTTTCCTCAATTCTACTCCAGGCCCAGCCCAACGCCCAGTCCACCCCAGGGTTCCACAAGGGGCTTGGCCTGGTGCCAGGCCCTCATGGAGAGGGCAGCCCAAGGAACAGCCTCTGGCATCTGTGGCAGGGGGCCGCCCCCAGAGCCTCTGGCTTCCGCTGGCAAGCTGTCTGCCGCTCTTTGGCTGGGTACCCGCTGGAGGCCTCTCCCCAGCAGGCCAGGCCCATCCCAGGACACCCACTGGGTTCCTGAGTACCAAGTGGTCCGAGGGCACAGGGCAGAGCAGTGGGCGTCAGCACTGGTGTGGAGGGTGCAGAAGTGGGAGGCTGTGGGGCTGGCGTAGGCTGAGGGCAGAGCCCCATGGGCATCCTTTCTGTCCCTTTCTGCTCTTCTCCTCCTCCTTTCTCTTCTGGTCCCCCAGGTGGATGAGGCCCAGAGGCGGATGGATGCTGAGATCTGGCAGCTCCTTGCCAGCTTTGCTGCCCAGCCCCAACCCCATCGCCGGGTTCTCCCTCCCCGCCCCCAGCCTGCAGCTGCTCTTCGAGCAGCTCCCCCTTCCTCCTCCTCCTCCTCCTCCTCTTCTTCCTCCTCTTTCACTCCTCTGTTTTCCCCAGCAGGCTCTCAGGTATGTGCCAAGGGACCTACCTGAGGATCCCCACCTACCATGCTTTCTAGACCTGGCCTGTTCTTCACTTCAAATTTCCCTTTAAACGGATCCTATACCGATTTAGTCACGGTAGTTACACATTTCTTAAATACATGTGGAAAGAGCCACTAGATTTTAAAGCATTCCCAGTATGCCGTACATCTCTTGGGGTCCACGAGAGGGACATGCCGGGCATGGAGAGATGCTGGCCCACGCCCCACCCGGAGAGAGCAGCGAGGTCCCAGGCCCGGAGGGGAAGCCAGCTGCCCAGAGAGCAGGCTGGGGGCCTGAGTGGGGGGCAGGTTGGGTCCTGTGCCTCTTCCCCAGTGCTGGGCCTCCCTGCAGCATCGCTGTCCTCTGTCCTGCCCCTGCTCTTACGACCTACCCTTCTGTCCTAGTTCTCTCTCTCCTATGAAGGCTTCTCTCTGCTTCCTGGAAGCCTCTATTATTGGCAGCTGCCGCGAGCCTTCCTGGGGGACAAGGTAACGGGGAGTTGGGATTGTGACAGATGGGTAGACTGAGGCCCATAGCCGGGAAGGGACTTCCTCGAGGCCCCAAGTGCAGGTCTCCCTGCAGCCACGTGCTAAGGAAGGAGTTGCTGTGTGCCGTGTTGGGTACAGGCAGAAGAGCAGTGTCCAGAGCTCAGTGTCGCTCCAGTTATTGCTGTCGAAGTTGATGTTGGTGTTCTTGCCTTTGGCATTGGCCTTGGCGTTGGTTAATATTGTGTTGATTCTGCTTCCGTCTTGTTCCTCAAATGGTGCAAAGCACCTCCTCACAGTGTGGCTAATATGCAACAAGTTAATGAGATAGGAGGGACAGGCAGATGTCAGGCAAGCGGGGAGTAAGCAAGGGGTCGGCAGTCACGGGGAGTTGCCCACTTTCAATGTGTTCTCGGTGCTGTGCTGAGTGTGTCATATATGTGTTCTGGGTTGCATGATCCTCATGATTCTTTTAAAAGTGACATTTGCACTCCCCTTTCCTTATGGGGAAAGTAGGGCTTAGAAATTTAAGCAACTTGCTGGACGTGGTGGCTCACGCCTGTAATCCCAGCACTCAGGAGGCTGAGGCAGGAGGATCATTGCAAGTTTGAGGCCAGCCTGGACTACAGAGTGAGCACAAGGCCAGCTTGAACTGCATAGCGAGACCCTGTCTCAAAAAGACAAAAAAAAAAAAAAGAAAGAAAGAAAGAAAGAAAGAAAGAAAGAAAGAAAGAAACTTAAGCAATTTGTCCAAGATGTCCATTCAGACAGCTGGAATTTGAGACCTGGTCTCTCACACTCCAGATTCCCCCCGCCCCAATCACTGTGCCACACACACCTGCAGCTTGCTGGAAATTTGGTCCCATAGGTGGCTGTGAACTTGCTGGCATCCAAGCAAACAGGAAACTAGTTATTTGGTTCTTGCTCGGTAACACCCCGAGCTCTTTACTTAGTCCCGAGCTTGTGGAGAACAGCACCGGGGCCTGTGTTACCCAGGGCCTGGCATGTGCCCAGCAGGTGTTTGAGAAACACCTTCCCACCTGAGTGAGCACACAGATGAACTAGTGGGGCGGGGGCTGAGGCAGTGTGGTATGCCTGCTCTGGTGGCTAAGGAGAGAAAGGAAAGTCCGATGGGGCAGAGCTGGGGCCTTAGCTGGCCACGTGAAAGCCCTTGAAACACCCACAAGGACTCTTCCCATCCCACCCAAAGAAGACCCAAGTCTAGTTGGTTTGTCTGCAACAGAG
This sequence comes from Chinchilla lanigera, assembly GCF_000276665.1. Taxonomy (NCBI): domain Eukaryota; kingdom Metazoa; phylum Chordata; class Mammalia; order Rodentia; family Chinchillidae; genus Chinchilla; species Chinchilla lanigera. The sequence continues at coordinate 2,094,526 of NW_004955452.1, read as the reverse complement.
AATTCATTGGCTCATGCAGCTGCAGCTCCAAGGACGTCTGCTATCAGGCATAGCTGGATCCAGGGCCTCCCGCGGGCTTTATCTCGGTTGGCATCCTTCTGCAGCTTCTCATCGAACTGGAACAGGGAGCTTCTCTGTGCCAGGAGAGAGAGAAGTGCCAGGTTCCCTCGTCCATCCTGACTGGGGGAGGACAGTGGTGGGCTGTGCAGACTGCCCAGGCCTGGCTGGTTCTGCTGTGGAGGAGGAAGCCTGCTGCCCTGAAATCACACAGGCTGCGTGTAGAGGAAGAGCCGCTCATTAAGGAGAACCTGGTGTCATTTCCAGAAAGAGGGGAAGGGATTCTGGGCAGACCAAACACACCTACCCAATGGGCAAGACATGAGGGTCGCCTCAGCCCGCACCTGTGGCTGAGGACAGTTGCCCGTGGTCATTACCTCTGTCACTTTGTGAGAAATTCCTGTAACTCAAAAGGCACTGGAAGCTTGTTGGCTGAGAGAATCTGGCAGTGGGGAATGGGAGAACCCCGTAAGTGGGAAAGAGGCCACTCAGCACCACGGGTGATGCTGGAAGGGGCGGAGAGGTAGCTTATTTCCCCGGTGACCACAGGCCCCCAGGGGCAAGGGTGTGGCCCAGATGCCGAGGGGCCTTCACTGCAGTCAAACCCACTCTCCCAGGGCCCTGGGCACCCTGTGTGACAGGATCTGTCTCCCTGCAGGTGGCAGCATATGGCGGGAAGCTGAGGTACACCCTCTCCTACACTGCAGGGCCGCAGGGCAGCCCGCTGTCTGACCCCGATGTCCAGATCATGGTGAGCACTTGGACGCTTGGTAGGTGGAAGGGGAGGAGAGGAGCCATGCCCAGTCCCAGTGTCAGTCACTGAGCTGGCCCGACAGCCTGCTGTATCAGGCCCACACCCCTCAGCCGTGGCCCACTGCTGGGCACAGGGGCAGTGCGCAGGTGCCAGTCTCCGCAGGGCACAGGAACCTGGGAAAGCAGAGGTGGAGGGGCATAGTGGTGGGGAGAGTCGGGTCCGGGGTGCCCCTTCTCTCTAAGAGCCCCTCAGCTCCCCTTCCGGTCCCACCCATGTATCTCCAGGGCAACAACATCATGCTCGTGGCCTCGCAGCCGGCACCACAGGGCCCTGAGAGGAAGAGTTACGAGATCGTCTTCCGAGAGGTAGGGGAGCTCCGTGGCCACACGCTGTGTGACCCGCCTACCGTCCTGCCTGACTTGGAGCCCAGCTGTGATGCCACTGCCCTGCTCCTCCCTGCCCATCCTCAGCTCCCTGCCATCCTCCCCTCTTCCTGGGTCAGGTCTCAAAGGCCGAGAGGTGGGGACTGCAGGAGCAGATGCAAAGCCCTAGCATTCACCCACATTCGCCGTTGCCCCTCCCAGGAGTTCTGGCGCCGGCCAGATGGGCAGCCGGCCACCCGCGAGCACCTGCTGATGGCACTGGCCGACCTGGACGAGCTCCTGATCCGGGCCACGTTCTCCTCAGTGCCGCTGGCAGCCAGCATCAGCGCCGTGAGCCTGGAGGTGGCCCGGCCGGGGCCATCAGATGGACCCCGGGCCCTGGAGGTAGAGGAGTGTCGCTGCCCTCCCGGCTACATGGGCTTGTCCTGCCAGGTGAGTGTGCGCCCTCGCCGCTACCAGCATGCTGACCAGTGGTTGTCGCCATGGCCTGTGGTTGCTGTCGTGTCTGGATGACACCCTGCCCTTGGTATCATGAGTTACCCTTCCCAGCAGCCCTGAGATACGTGAATTCTCCCCTTTATGGACAAAAGCAAGGCTCAGAGGGATGAGTGACTTAGCTGGGGACATCCAGCAAACGTGACAGAAACTAGTTTGAACTCAGGTGTCATGGACTCCAAAGCCTTGGTGTCCCAACCACTGTGCAAGCCCTGCAGTGCTCCAAGGTTAGGACCCAGCTCGTGCCTTCAGGGAACGCTCCAGGGACAGGGAGGCCCACAAGGAGCGCAGGGGACTCTGGGCAAAGCTGAGCGAGGCCCTGTGTCAGAGAGGGGAGCTGTGCGGAGTAGAGAGCACTGTAGACAGGAAGAAAAATAAGCAGAAGCCTGGGAGGAGCGTGTGGGGAGCCAGCCTACACTGCAGCAGGTCAACTGCAAAAGCCAGTGAGGGCCCCTCCTGCCGAGGGAAGGCCACGCCTGCCAAGGGGAAGCTGTGGTCAGAGCTGGGCCCAGGATAGGGCTGGCTGGGAGAGAGTCAGAGGTGGGGAGTCCTGGGGCGCGGGCAGAGGGCCCCAGTTGGGTGGCACCCAAGAACCTCTGCAGGCTTTAGCCAGAGCAGGAAGCTCTAGGAGATTCGGAGTCTGTCTAACCAGGTGCCCACTTAATGTTTGATGAATGAATATTGAGGCCCAGGAAGGAGCCATAGAAGGAGGCAGGGCTGCAGTGCCAGGTGGGCTTCAGGAGGATCTGGCGTCGGCACATCAAGGACCCCCAGTTGGAAAACCCACATCTCTGCACTTTTCTCTCCATGTACCTTTTCTGGGGCCCCTAGAATTTTCAAACCCAGAGAATTTCATGTTCCTCGAAGTGACCGAGTTTGACACCTCTTAAAAAGGATGTACACTGTCTGCAGCCAGACGGACAAGAGTCACAAGCATCCCTTGGAAATGTGGGGAGGGAGGGAGGGCCCTCGAGGCTTCACAGAAGGGAAAGTGAAGAAAATTGTTCCCTAACCCGCCATTACCCATCTCAAATGGGAGAAGACATCCAGCGCAACCCACACTGCCTCTAATGGGTGTGACCCAGCGAGGAGGATCTCTGCGCTCTGGCTCTCCCCTGGGTCTCCTAGCCTGCTTTCTTGGCGCAGGGATGAAGCTTTTTAGTAACTTCTGGGGGCAAAGTCTGGGAGGCGGATGGATGACTACTACTATTTCCCTGCTGGCTGGCCAGGGAGACCAGAGTGGGGACAAGGGCAAAAGATGGGCCCCCAGTGTCCCCTCCAGGAGCCAGCGGGAGTCTAGGGGCTGGAGGGGGCACGAAGGAGAGGTCTGGGTTTGCTGGCTGGAGACCGAGCTTCCTCTGTCCCCCAGGACTGTGCCTCAGGCTACACGCGCACCGGGAGTGGGCTCTACCTCGGCCACTGCGAGCTGTGTGAGTGCAACGGCCACTCGGACCACTGCCACCCGGAGACGGGGGCCTGCTCGGTGAGTGCAGCGCTCGGACCTGGGCGGGGCGGGGCGGGGCGGTCTGGAGCTGCCTGTGGGCTGAGGGAGGGGACTTGGAAGGGCAGGGTGACGGGCCAGCGGGCCAGGTCAGCCAGAGCTGCAGAATATTGTCCTGTGTAGAGAGGGCTTTGGTTCTCAGCGTTTCTTATCCAAGTTGATACCTGTTCTTTGTGGAAGAACGAGTACAGGTTACAGAGATGAACGAAAAGGAAAGTTAAAATCCCTTGTCATCTTGTCCCCAGGAGGAGTCACTGCCCCTATGGGAGTGAACAGCTCGCCTGTCCCTTTTCTGGGCTGATACATGCTTTTCTGTGAGGTGCTGGGGGTTGAACCCAAGGCCTTGCACCTAGTAGGCAAGTGCTTTACCCTGAGCTACATTCCTGTCTTTTTTTATTTTATTTTTATTTTATTTTATTTTATGTTATTTTGAGACGAAGTCTAGCTAAGTTACCTAGGCTGGCTCCAAACTTGCAGTCTTACTGACTCAGTCTTTAGAGATCGAGTTACAGGTGTGCACTGCTACCCTGAGCTATTGACACTTTACAGATCGACTTAGGGTCATGTTTGGTGACTGTCTTTTTTCACCTACTCCTTCCTGAGCATCCTTCCTTATCTCCCCCTGCTTTTTTTTTGAGCCAGGATCTCCCCATGCAGTTAGTCCAGGACAGCTGTGAACTCGCTCTGTAGCTCAGGCTGGCCTCAGAGTCCATTGCATTTTTTTTAGACCTGGGCTTTTCAGAGAGGTGCATATAGAAACCTCCAGGTACAAACCAGGGCCAGAAGGTTGACAGAGCCACAGCAAAGCAAGGATCAGGGACCTGCCCCATTAATATAGCAAACCGGGTCTCTCCAGGAGACTGTGACACACACATTTCTGCGATGAAGTGTGTGTTTTCAAAGCTTTGACCCTGGTACCTGGGTGTACACCTTTTCTCTGAGACTAGAGGTTTTGTGTAAAAAATTATAAGAAATACAGCCATGTATTTCTTTTTTAAATTTTATTTTACATCTTTTTTTTTTTATCCTGGGAATCAAACTCAGGACCTTGTACTTGCCAGACAGGTGCTGTGCCACTGAGCTATATCCTCAGCCCATCCTTTTAAAATAATAAAAATAAAAATAGCCGGGCATGGTGGCACACACCTGTAATCCCAGCACTCGGGAGGCTGAGGCAGGAGGATCTTTGCGAGTTCGAGACCAGCCTGGGCTACAAAGTGAGCTCAAGGCCAGCCTGAACTGCATAGCAAGACCCTGTCTCAAAAAGACAAAAAAATTAATTAATTAATTAATTAAAATACAAATGAATAAATTTTTAAAAACATCATCTTTTTGATAGCTGTATGGGTACAGGTACTTTTGTAATCTACCCAGCTTCCTATTTATAGGTGTTTAGGTTTATTTCAACACCACCAACAGAAGTACCTTTGTAATGAAATCTCTGTGCCCTCCGTGATTATTTAACACAGTTCACAAGCTTGGAATTTCTAGGTCAAAGGATTCAAAATTGAAAGGCTTTTGGTAAATATGGCCCAGTGGCTAGAGTCTGATGCCCCTGTGACCCGCAGCAATGCCAGCACAACACTGCCGGGGAATTCTGCGAGCTATGTGCTCCTAGCTATTACGGAGATGCCACGGCCGGGACGCCTGAGGACTGCCAGCCCTGTGCCTGCCCGCTGACCAACCCGGAGAACATGTGAGTGCCTATGCTCAAGGCCAGAGGCCCGACTCTCACTGCGGGGTAGAGAGAGCGGGGCGGGAGCGGGCTTCCGGTGGCCTGACCTTTGCCTCCCTGCTCCAGGTTCTCCCGCACCTGTGAGAGCCTAGGGGCCGGCGGATACCGCTGCACAGCCTGTGAGCCTGGCTACACCGGCCAGTACTGTGAGCAGTAAGTTTGCAAACGGGAAGTCGCGGGGAGACGATGGTGCAGATGGATGCTTACAGGCTGCGAGAAGTTTTCTGAGAAGAGGACAGCCTGCTCCAGGAGGCTGTAACAGGGCAGAGGTCCCGTCCTCTGGGATGCCTCCCGATCTCAGGGCTGGATTCACGCCCTGCCCTGTGTCCTTGCAGCCTGATACACGCCCCTCGCTCTTGCTTCACATAGTTTTCATCTTGATTTCCCAACGAGAAAGTTCCACGAGACCAAGGTCTTCATCATGTTCAGTGTTACATCTCTCGCTCCTAGTATGGTGCCTGGCACTTGGTAGTTGCCTACTAAGTGTTTGTTGAGTGAATCTTTCCCCAGAGAATGAAGGCCTTATCTTTACCCAACCTGCTAACATTCCCCTCCAGTGTGGGGCCTCTCTCATCCCCAAAGTCCTTCCAGGACCCTGAGCCACCTCGCCCCTCACTGGGCTGCCGGCTGAGCTTCTTGCTCCCAGGTTCACTGTGAGGCTCTGGGTTACTTGAAACTTAACAGAACCGGCCCTCGTTTCTCCCGACAGGTGTGCCCCCGGTTATGTGGGTAACCCCAATGTGCCAGGGGGCCGGTGCCTGCCGCAGAGTAAGTGGGGCCATAGCCTGGGGTGGGGGTGATGGGCCAGGCGGGGGACCTAGGGAGCTGGAGGGACGGTGGGCTGAGGCGGGAGGGCAGAGGTCCCTGAGACAGCGCTGCCTGCAGGGGCTGCTGCCTGAATGGCTTCTGCTCCCTCCCACCCCAGCAGACCAAGCCCCGCTGGAGGTCCAGGTCCATCCGGCTCGGAGCGTAGTCCCCCAGGGGGGGCCCCACTCCCTACGGTGCCAGGTCAGTGGGAGCCCACCCCACTACTTCTACTGGTCCCGTGAGGATGGGCAGCCTGTGCCCAGCAGCACCCAGCAGCGACATCAAGGTACCCAAGCCCCCGTGAGTCCCCCAGGGAGAGGGATGCCTGCCTGCAGGGCTGGGTGGAGAAGGAAGTGTGTGCTGATGAGCCCCCTCCCCAGGCGCCGAGCTCCACTTCCCCAGCGTGCAACCCTCTGATGCCGGGGTCTACATCTGCACCTGCCGGAACCTCCACCACGTCAACGCCAGCCGGGCAGAGCTGCTGGTCACTGGTGGGTTCCTTCCCCCCTGTGCCTAAGATTGCAGCCCTCAGCAGAGGTGCACTCATCTGCCAGGAGGGGGTGGTGGAAGCTGGGTGAGGATGGTGGCCATGGAGACGGGGACGGGTTGGATCCCAGACCCGTTTGGGAGGCAGGATCACCAGACTTGACTCTGGTCCAAGAGGGCAGAGGATAGGATGCTGCCCGACCTGGATTCTAGCGCCTGTGTGGGTGAGAGCTGTTTCTGAGACCCAGAAGGCTCCAGCTGGAAGGGGTCTTCACTAGGGCTCCCCTGAAGCAAAGTCTGAGACAGGATTTTTTTTGCAAGTAGTTTAGGGAAAGGAAGTGAGACAGGGAAGAGAAGGCATCTGATGAAGGGTATGTTAGGAAGCAAATTGGGGCCAGGAGCAGGTTTTGCTTATTGTGGGTAAGGAAGCCCCGGGAGCCAGTGTAAAACATGAGCCTCGGAGTCACTTGCTCTGGCATCCAGGGAGCTGGAGTGTGTGTGTGTGCCGGGTCCTCTCACTCACTGACAGGCCACCTGTCTCCCCATACAAGAATGCACAGTGGGCTCCGGGAGCCCCAGAAAGTCTCTATGCAAAGAAACAGCTGGCAGGAGCCAGGCAGGAGGGCACTGGGATAACTAGGTGGAGAGACCTGGGTGGGGACGGGCAGCCCCTGCTTCCAGTGGGTCAGAGGCATCACAGATTTGGTTTGGACTTGTTACAGTTGGAGGTGTTTGGGGAGACACCTGAGTGGGTTGGTCACCAGGCACTGGCAGGGAAAGCTTGTGCAGAACAGGGCCCAGGGCAAAGCCTCAGGGGGCAGATGTCCAGCTGAAGAGGGAAGGGCAGGAAAAGCTGGAGGGAGCAGGCCTAGAGGGGAGGCAACGCCACAGACAGAGGCAGGAAGGGAGGAGGGGGAGGGGCTGCCAAGAGCGCCACTGGTCAATGCTGCCAAGGGAGTAAGAGAAGGGCGGGGAAATGACTGGCGAGATCAGGCTTTGACAGCAGTGGTCGTCAGTGGGGAGAAAAAGAAAGGTAGTGAGGGGAGGAGGTGGCAGGTGGAGAAGCCTCTTTCCTAGGTATTGGCTCTGAGAGGAAGCCATGCAGTGGGGAGGGCAAGGGGTCAAGGAGGCATCTTCAGCAATGGAAAATTCCAGAACATAGTGGTCCATGGAGCAGTATGATCTCACCATGAGGAACAGGAGAGACTGACATGGTGTCAGAGGAAGGAAGCTCCCAGGAGGGGTCTGCCTCTCAGAAGGTGCAGGGCGGCACAGGGCTGGCAGGAGAAGGCACCTGCAAGGAGACTGGGACTTTGAGAAGATGGAAATATTCCTAACTAGTACTTTGCGTTAGCTCAGCCAGTGTGAGTTGAGGCCATGAGCAGTGACAGTGAAAGGGTGTGTGGGACGCTGGGGGAGGAGATGGGAAATAGTTGCTCAGAGGAGGGAAATCGACCCACTTGGGGAGATCCAGTTGCAATGCAGTATGAAATGTTAAGAACTCATTGGTGACCTGTGGTCATGTCCTGGAGCCCGAGTGACACCTCTAGCCACACTGTGCTGTGCTCAGTGCCAACGGGGAGGACCTAGGGGGTTGGCCCAACCAGGATAGGGAAGGAAGGGTAGCATCTAAGTGGGAGCAGGAGGGAAGTCACACCCAGAAGTGGGGACAGAGAAAGAGAATGTGGCCACAGGACAGAGACCTACCCAGCTCTCAGCTCACCAAGGGTCTTCCTGCGCCCACAGAGGCACCAGGCAAGCCCATCACAGTGACAGTGGAGGAGCAGCGGAGCCAGAGCGTGCGCCCTGGAGCTGATGTCACTTTCATCTGCACTGCCAAGAGCAAGGTAGGAGGACAGAGCCTGGGGCACGGGGTCTGGGCACTGGGACCCTGAACCCCACATCATCCACACCTGCTTTTGCCCCAAAGTCTCCTGCCTACACCCTGGTCTGGACCCGCCTGCACAACGGGAAGCTGCCCTCCCGAGCCATGGACTTCAACGGCATCCTGACCATCCGCAACGTGCAGCCCAGCGACGCAGGCACCTACGTGTGCACCGGCTCCAACATGTTCGCCATGGACCAGGGCACGGCCACGCTGCATGTGCAAGGTACATCTCCCCCCCACAGCTGACCTGCACCCAGCGTTAACCCCACGCCCACCAGGACTGCGCACTGTTCATGCCACAGGTCATTTCTGAGTACCTGTGGTATACCAGGTCCGGGTCCAGGCTCTGGGAAGAATGACAAACAGGATCTCAGTCCTGTGGGGCGTCTGTCCTGGTAGAGGCGACCACAGCAAGGGTGCAAATGAACAAACAAGAGCCTTGCAGTCCTAGGGTGGGGAAGAGCGAAGGGATGAAAAAGTAACAAGCAAGGTGGAAGGAGGGTGGGCTGCTGTGATAGGAAAGCGGAGACCTGTGGGAAAAGAAGGCGTTGAGCCAGTGAGAGAGCTGGTGGAGTGGTCCAGCAGCAGGAGCAGTGTGTGCAAAGGCCGTGAGGCAGGAGCATGTCCGTGTGTTTGAGGTACAGAAAGGCCACCCTGGCTAGATCTGTGGGAAGAGGATAGGGAAGGAGCCTGAAGGTAGAAGCAGGGGTGAGAGCACGCAGCATGTGGTAGACTGGTGGTGAGAGGGTTATTAAGGCAGTAGGGCACTATGGACAAATTTTAAATAGGGAAGTAACAAGGTCTTTTTGAAGTTTGGGGTTTTCTGTTTGTCTGTTTTGTTGTATTGCATTAATGGGCACTGAACCCAGGCCTTTGTAGTAAACTACATCCCCAGTCCTTCCTAAGTTGCCTGGGCTGGTCTCAAACTTGTGATCCTTCTCCTTCAGCTTCCCAGAGTGCTGGGATTACAGGCTTCCACCACCAAACCCGACTTCCCATTGATGTTTTAAAAGTCCCCTTGTGAAAGGCCAGGCGTGGTGGTGCATGCCTGTAATCCCAGCACTCCAAGCTGAGGCAGGAGGGTTTCTTCAAGTTCAAGACCAGACTGGGCTACGTAGCGCATATAAGGCCAGCCTGAACTACGTAGCAAGATCCTGTCTCAGAGAGACAGCGAGCAAGAGAGATCTTTTGAGCCAGCCTGGTGGTGCATAGCTATAATCCCAACACTCTGGGAGGGCGAGGCAGGAGGATCCCAAGTTTGAGCTCAGTGATACGCTGGCTCAAAAAGTTTTAAAAAGTCTGGGGATATAGCTCAGTAGGCTCACCCCCTAGTACCACCAAAAGAAAAAAGAAAAAGAAAGCCCCTCTGATGCCGTGGGGCCAATGGCCATAGAGGGCTAGAATGAGAGCAGAGAGTGGCGAGGAGGCCATTGCTGTGACCCAGCCAACACTGCCCATCCTGAGCACATCTTTCTTGACCCTCACCAGCCACAGGCACCTTGTCTGCTCCTGTGGTCTCCATCCACCCACCGCAGCTCACCGTGCAGCCCGGGCAGGTGGCGGAGTTCCGGTGCAATGCCAGGGGAAACCCCACGCCCACCCTTGAGTGGATAGGTGAGGCCGTGACGCAGCGATGCTGAGGGCTGACCTGGGCATTCAAGGTCCAGCCACGGGCAGGACCCGGGGAGGGACTCAGCCTCCCAGAGGGCTGGAGTAAGAGCAGTCCCAGGGCTTGCTGACCCCCATGTCTCCATGCCAGGGGGTCCTGGGGGCCAGCTCCCTCTGAAGGCACAGATCCACGGAGGCGTCCTGCGCCTGCCAGCCGCCGAGCCCTCAGATCAGGGCCAGTACCTGTGCCATGCCCTCAACAGTGTCGGGCAGCACGTGGGCAGGGCTGTTCTCCAGGTGCACGGTGAGCAGGCCGGGCTGGGCAAGGGACTGAGACACAGGCCGGGCGCAAGGCAGCCAGAGGCTCTCACAGCGCTCTGTCCGCAGGGGGCAACGGGCCCAGGGTTCAGGTGAGCCCAGAGCGCATCCAGGTGCACGAAGGCCAAACCGTCAGGCTGTACTGCAGGGCCACGGGGGTGCCCACCGCCACCATCACCTGGAGGAAGGAGGGCGGCAGCCTGCCCCCACAGGTGAGCGGTCTGCCCCTCCCAAGCCCACTGGCTCGGCGGCATCAGCCCACCTGCCCTTCTGCACCCTGCCCACCTCCTCTCTGCTCCCTTCCTTTCCTGTACCCGACAGGTAGCCCCAGCTGTCTCTGCCCTCTCCAGGCCATCATCCTCAGGGCCCGCTTGACCCGGCTCAGTGCCTATCCCCCCGGCTACCCCTCTGCCGGCCCTCCTGTGCTCACCCTTGCCCCATCTCTCGGGTGGCTAAGCCTCTCTCCACGTGGCAGGCCCGGTCTGAGCGCACAGACATCTCCACACTGGTCATCCCGGCCACCACGTCTGCCGACACCGGCTACTACCTCTGCGTGGCCACCAGCCCCACAGGCACAGCCCAGGCCCGCATCCAAGTGACCATCTTGTCAGGTGCAGGCCGAGGGGTGCCGAGGGGGTAGGAGGGCAGGCCGGGGCCCCCCTGAGGTCAGCTTACCCTCTGCTGCCCCCAGCCTCAGGCGCCAGCGCGCTGCCGGTCAGGATTGAGTCTTCATCACCATCTGTGACCGAAGGGCAGACGCTCGACCTCAGCTGCGTGGTGGCAGGCTTGGCCCACACCCAGATCACGTGGTACAAGCGAGGGGGCAGCCTGCCTCCCCACGCCCAGGTAGGAGGCTCCCTGGCCCACGCAGGGTCCTGGGCTGGCATGGAGGCTCTGGCTGGGGTGGCCGCTGTGCAGATGGAGGTCGTCCTCCCCAGCGAGCCCCAGCACCCAGGGCCAGGCTCTGTCCCGGGAGAGTTTGATGACTGAACCACGAAGGCCCAGAGGGAGCGGAGGCTTCAACCCTGCCCCTGTCTTCACACACCTTCCCACCTCCCCGGCCCAGGTCCACGGTTCCCGGCTGCGGCTCCCACAGGTCTCTCCAGCCGACTCCGGAGAGTATGTGTGCCGCGTGGAGAGCGAGGCGGGGCCCAAGGAGGCGTCCATCATGGTCTCCGTGCTCCACAGCGCCCAGCCGGGCCTCACCCACGGCCCCGGTGAGGAGACGCATGGGCTGTCCCTTCTGCTCTGGCGTCAGGATGGGGGACATTCCACTCGGGTTTGGGCCCTCTGCCGCCTGCCTGGGGAGTGAGGCGCCGGGCATGGGATGGGATGGGATGGGGCTGGCCCGGCTTCCCTGGTGCCACGTGTGAGTGTGGTTTCAGGTCCCAGTGAAGCAGCAGTGTTTGGGTCCCTCCGAGTTGGGAGCTGGGCTGCCCTGGGATCCAATCCTGACTCTGCCCTTTGTCAGCCTTGATCTAGTTCCTTGCCTTTGGGGACTTCCGTTTTCTCCTCTGTGGGTTGGCGGTTTTAGTACTTGCTAGGTGGGGGCGGGTGTGGATGAGCCGGGGTCCGGGGAAAGCCCTGGGAGCACGTGGTGAACACCAAAGAAGGAAGTGGGGTCGTTGCTGGCTGCGTTCTCCAGGGCAGCCTGGCAGTGACCATCTCAGGCTCCCCAGTCTCCTTGTCAGGTTACCCTGGGCAGAGGGGCCGGGAGCCTGCATTGGAGGTGCGGATGGAAGGCTCAGCTGGCCGGGCAGAAAGTGGTTCCTGCCCAGAAAGGCCTCAGGTCCACGCTTCCAAGCTAGGGCCTGGTCACCTCGCATAGCCTCTGACTGACCCCTCTGTGCCCAGTGCCCGGCAGCACCCAGCCCATCCGCATCGAGTCCTCTTCCTCCCACGTGGCCGAGGGGCAGACCCTGGATCTGAACTGCGTGGTGCCTGGGCAGGCCCAGGTCACATGGCACAAGCGCGGGGGCAGCCTCCCCGCCCGGCACCAGGTACCGGGACCTCCAGGCCAGCCCACCGCAGGGGTCGGATGGGACCGCTCTGGCCCCGCCCAACCTTGCCTGTTCGCACACAGACCCACGGCTCGCTTTTGCGGCTGCACCAAGTATCCCCTGCCGACTCAGGCGAGTACGTGTGCCACGTGGTCCTTGGCTCCGAGCACCTGGAGACCTCCGTGCTGGTCTCCATCGAGCCCTCTGGCTCTATCCCTGGTGAGTGACTCTGATGACCTGGAAAGCTGGAGGAGGCTGCGAGCCTTCGCAGGGGGTCCGGGTGCCTGCTGGTGCCATCTACCCTGGAGCTGATGCAGGGCCCTGTCTGAGTGCTCTGCCATCTTCCCAGCAGCTTTCCTTGGCCACGTCACTGCTCTGGTTCCTGCTCCTGCCCTGCCTCCCTTTCCTCTCTTCAAGCCTCACCTCTCCCTTGCCCCATGCCGTGGTCCTCTGTCGCATTCCCAGGCGGATCTCAAGGCAGAGCCAGCCCCGGGTGGGTGGTCCCCGCCAGCTCTTCCAGGAGCATCTGCTACCCTCAGCCCTGTCCCCACAGCCCCAGCACCCATCCCACCTGTCAGGATCGAGTCCTCATCCCCCACGGTGGCCGAGGGGCAGACCCTGGATCTCAGCTGCGTGGTGGCAGGGCAGGCCCATGCCCAGGTCACGTGGTACAAGCGTGGGGGCAGCCTGCCCGCTCGGCATCAGGTACTCATACCTGGAACAGCGGGCGGGGGCCTTGGATGGTGGGTTGTGGGCTCCCAGCTCCCCATCTGGGGGCCTGGCAGTTCCCAGACCAGGGGACAGGGGTCAGGCATCTGCTAGGGTCCTGGACACCCTCTCACACCTCTGTCCCCACTGCCCAGGTCCGCGGCTCCCGCCTGTACATCTTCCAGGTCTCCCCAGTGGACGCCGGAGAGTATGTCTGCCGGGCCAGTGATGGTGTGGAGGCCTCCATCACAGTCACAGTGACCAGGGCCCAGGGGGCCAGCTTTGCCTACCGTGAGTGGGGCCAGCAGGCAGAACAGGGCACCAAAGGAGAGGCTGGGCTGCTTTAGAGAACCAGGGTGACCAGGAACCTCTTCTCTCCCTCAGCTCCAGGCAGCACCCAGCCCATCCGCATCGAGTCCTCCTCCTCCCATGTGGCCGAAGGGCAGACCCTGGACCTAAACTGCGTGGTGCCTGGACAGGCACATGCCCAGGTCACGTGGCACAAGCGCGGGGGCAGCCTGCCCGCCCGGCACCAGGTAAAAGGGCCGGGGAATGGAGAGGCTGAGAGAGGAGGCCCCTGGGTGGTGGGCAGGGAGCCCCTCTAAGACAAGGGAGGCCATGGGTCTCTCGCACAGCCACGTGGTGCATGGTTAGAGCCTGGGTCCAGGTCCGGTCAGCCTGGTGTGAGGCCAGACCCCAGACTCATCAGCTGTGACCATAGGCAAGTTACTTAGCCTCTCTGTGCAGTAGCTTCAGCATCTACAAAATAGAATTGTCTCCAGGATCAAGTTAAATAATGTACTTGCAGACTGCTCAGAGCTCGAGCCCTGAGCTATTACGATTGTCACAGTACCTTTAGCTATGGTTATAGTGCATCTTGTGGGTTACCACTGGTTGCAGGAGCTACCGTTATTTTGTATAGTAAGTGGGAGCGACGCCCACTTAGAGTAACCACTGCACAGGGTGCATCTTGACTCCGTGTTCTAGTGTGTGCCCAGCACTGGTGCTGTATGGCATTAGTGGGTGCCCCGTTATCCGCGCCTCCTGTGCACCCCTACTCCTGGGGTGCAGCCCTCTCCCCCTACCAGGCGGGAACTGCTGCCAGCTCAGAGAATGCTGCAGGCTGCAGGTCACGGACTGGGGCAAGGCACCCTCTGACTTAACGCCCCCCCATGCAGACCCATGGCTCACTGCTGAGGCTGCACCAGGTGTCTCCTGCCGACTCGGGCGAGTACGTGTGCCGGGTGGTAGGTGGCCCCGTGCCGCTGGAGACCTCCGTCTTGGTTTCCATTGAGCCTGCTGACTCTGTGCCTGGTGAGTAGCACTGGGGAGGGCTGGGCCACCCAGGGGTCCCCACTCCAGCCATGGACCGAGCCTCCATCTGCACTTCCCATGAGACCAGTAGCCCTGTCCCCCCTCATACCCATCTCTTCTCACCCCCTGTCGACTGACCCTCTGCCTCTGTCCCCAGCCCTTGGGGTCACCCCCCCAGTCCGGATCGAGTCGTCTTCTTCCCACCTGGCCGAAGGGCAGACCTTGGACCTGAACTGCATGGTGCAAGGGCAGGCCCATGCCCAGGTCACCTGGCACAAGCGCGGAGGCAGCCTGCCCGCCCGGCATCAGGTAGGATGTGGAGAGCAAAACAGGAACCTGGAAGACCCTTATAACAGCAGAATAAGCAGCACAGGCTTGAGCTGGGAGTAGCTCAGGGGTTGGTGCTTGGTTAGCATATGCAAAGCCCTGAGTTCAGCCAGGCGTGGTGGCATACACCTATAACGCAGGAGTCAGGAGGCTGAGGCGGGAGGATTGCTGTGAGTTCAAGGCCAGGATGAACTACACAGTGAGACCCTGTGTCAAAAAACAACAAACAAAAGCCCTGGGTTCAGTCTCCAGCATCACAAAAAAGAAAGGAGAGGAGGAGGGAAGGAGCGGAAAAAGTGAGCAGCACAGGCTTTGCATTCAGGCTTGTTCGAGTTTAGGCACTGCCTTGCTGCTTGCCCGCTGTGTGACCTTAATTCAGTTGCTTGAATTCTCTGATCTTTAATGTCTTCATCTGTCAAATGGGATCACACTGCCTGTTTCCCTTAACATGACAGCAAATGCTACCTCCAACTTTCCCCGGTGTCAAGTCTCAGCAGTCCCTGGCGTGGACGGGTGACAGGCTGGGTCCTGTCCTAACTCTGGGGCAAGGAATTTGAAGGGTCATGAATGGCGCTTCTTCCTGGAAGAGCTCCCATCAAGCTCCGACTGGCAGGGCGGGCTGGGAGGGGCCCAGGGGAGGAGACGGGAACCTGGCCTGGCCCTGAGCCTGCCGCCTCTGTCCCGCCCATCCAGGTACACGGCTCCAGGCTGCGGCTGCCCCAGGTGACCCCCGCCGACTCCGGCGAGTACGTGTGCCGCGTGGCCAGTGGCTCAGGTACCCAAGAGGCCTCCGTCCTTGTCAACATCCAGCAGCGCCTCAGCCCCCCGCAGTGTGAGTGTCTCAGGGATCTGGGCATGTGGTGGGGGCGGCTAGAGGCTCAAAACCCCCTAGGCCATGCTGACACCCCGCCTTCTCTCACCCGCCCAGCCCAGGGTGTGGTATACCCCATCCGCATCGAGTCCTCCTCCGCCTCCCTGGCCAATGGGCACACCCTGGACCTCAACTGCCTGGTGGCCAGCCACGCCCCCCACACCATCACCTGGTACAAGCGTGGAGGCAGCTTACCCAGTCGGCACCAGGTACAGAGCTGGTGGGCAGGGAGAACACCGGCTCTTGGGGAAGTTAGAGAGGCTCTCGGCACCTTGTTCTGTGCTCACTCAGTCATTCAGCAAACACTGCGCAACCTCATAGATAGACCTGGATTGGTGCTGATGATACAGCTCTATGTTCTACTGACCTCAGTTGGATTCACTCACTCACTAAATATCCCTGAGACGCTGCAGCACACATGCCCAGTGGAATAAGACGGGGGCCTGGCGAGGCATGGTGGCCCAAGCGTATAATCCCAGCCACTTGGAGGAGGCTGCAAGCTCAAGGCCAGCCTGAACTGCATAGTGAGACCCTGTCTCAAAAAGATAAAAATAATTACATTAAATTAAAGAATTAAAAAAGGCTGGGGATGTAGCTCAGTGCAAAGGCCCTGAGTTCAGTTCCCAGCACCGTTACAAAAAGACAGGGCAGACATGCTGAATGACAGCATGGGTGGCCGTCAGGACACCGCTGGGGAGGGCCGCTCAGGTTTTCTGGAGGGGTGACAGGTAAGAGCAGCACAGACCACAGCCGGGCCACCTGCCCTGCCAGGAGCCTCAGGAAGGCTGCTAGGGAGGCCAGGTGACGGGGGCGGCTTCCAGAGTCAGGTGTCAACGGCAGCCATGCCTCAGACATGGTGGTACCACCCCTGTCCACTGCCCCCTGCTCCCTCCAGATCGTGGGCTCCCGGCTGCGGATCCCCCAGGTGACCCCGGCAGACTCCGGCGAGTATGTGTGTCACGTCAGCAACGGCGCTGGTTCGCAGGAAACCTCACTCATCGTCACCATCCAGGGCAGCAGCTCCTCCCACGGTGAGAGGGCGAGGACGGGTCTGGGCAGGGGGGTGCCCAGCACCGTCGCTGTGACCTGACTGTCTGCATTGTCTGTCACCCGCCCCCAGTGCCTAGCGTCTCCCCACCAATCAGGATCGAGTCCTCGTCCCCCACGGTGGTGGAAGGGCAGACGCTGGATCTGAACTGCGTGCTTGCTGGGCAGACCCAGGCTACCATCATGTGGTACAAGCGCGGGGGCAGCCTGCCCGCCAGACACCAGGTACAGACTGGCGCCGCAGGCACGGGTCCCTGCTGTCCTGGGTGAGCCTGGAGGGACTGCCCGGGGCTCCTTCTCATGCCCAGGACATTCAGGCATTCTAGACCTGAGCGTGTCCCAGCCATGGGGACCCCGTGGCCCTCAGCTCCCTCTCTCTCCTCCCACGTCCCCAGACCCACGGCTCCCGCCTGCGGCTGCACCAGCTATCCGTGGCAGACTCTGGCGAGTACGTGTGTCGGGCCAACAACAACATCGACGCCCAGGAGGCCTCCATCATGGTCTCCGTCTCTCCCAGCACCGGCAGCCCCTCTGGTGAGTCTGACAAAGACCCTCATCCCAGGAAAGGGACAGGGAGACCTAATAACAGGGTCCCTGAGAAGGAGCCTTTGAGTTAAGAGTCTTTAGACTTGGGTGGTGGTCAGGACAAGGGCTCTGCATCACCAAGAGACTGAGCCAGTTATTCTTGCCTCTTGGCCTCAGTCTCCCCATCAGTAAAATGGGGATGTTGACTATTCTGACCTCATAGAGCTGCACTGTCTCATATGATGTTGTTAGCCAAGGGCAGGAGTTAAATTTTTTTTTTTTTTTT
>NW_004955452.1:2038048-2076990 GCF_000276665.1 Chinchilla lanigera | reverse complement strand
AAAAAAAAAAAAATAGTAATAATAAAAATAAAATAAAATTTTCCATTTCCCACCTGTCAAGTGCTCTATTGCTACATGTGGCTACTGTCATTGTCTTGGAAATGCAGAGAAAAAGCCGGTTCTTTCTCATAGGAAGCGTGTGAATTTGTAAGGGTTAAGTGAGTTAAGCGTATAAGGTACTTAAAACACTGCCTGGCGCCCTGTGAGTGCCTAGTGGTAACCATGACTGCCCCTGGGGCCTGGGGTTTTCTGTGGATGAGGACCCCACAGCTGTGCTCCCAAATCTTCATGTGACCAAGCCCTGACCTGCTGCTCTCTGTCCCCAGCCCCCAGCGGTGCTGGGCCCATCAGAATTGAATCATCATCTTCACACGTAGCTGAAGGGCAGACCCTGGATCTGAACTGTGTGGTGCCTGGGCAGGCGCACGCCCAGGTCACGTGGCACAAGCGTGGGGGCAGCCTGCCCGCCCAGCATCAGGTACGGGTGGCGGGAGATGGTGGGAGGGCTGCTGCTGGCCAGGCCCTGGCCCGCTCTGCTGGGACGGAGGCCTGGGAGCCTGGAGGTGTGCCAGAGGTCAGAGCCTGGCCCCAAGCCTTCAAGGAGTCCAGATTGGCACCTGACTCTGCCCCGTCTCCCTGTCCTGCCCTGCTCAGGCCCATGGCTCCAGGCTGCGGCTGTACCACCTGTCCCCAGCTGACTCGGGCGAGTACGTGTGCCGCGTGCTGGGTAGCTCTGGTCAGCAGGAGGCCTCGGTCCTGGTCACCATCGAGGCCTCTGGCTCTAGCACTGTCCATGTCCCTGGTGAGTGTCCTGAGTGGGGCTGGGAGACTGGAGGGGAGAGGGCAGCAGTAGGCAGAGCTGGGCAAAGGAAATGCTCTTTGGCACCCGGAGATAGGTGCCCCTCTAATCCCTGACTTGCACCCCCTGCCTGCCCTTGCTACCCCAGGAAGAGGGGCCCATCCAGGATGGGTAGTTATGGTCCACTAAGAGGCCCAAGAACAAGACCTGGGGTCCGGCTTGAGTCCCAGCTCCAAGTCCCCTGAGAGATGTTACACAAAGACTCCTCTTGCCACATGTCACTGTCCTCAGCTGTAAAGGGGAGCCAGGCGTGGTGGCGCACGCCTATAATCCCAGCACTCGGGAGGCTGAGGCAGGAGGATCATTGTGAGTTTGAGACCAGCCTGGGCTACAAAGTGAGCTCAAGGCCAGCCTGAACTGCATAGCAAGACCCTGTCTCAAAAAGACAAAAACAAAACAAAACAAAACAAAACTGTAAAGGGGAACAGGAGCACTCTTGCTGTCTGTTACCTATGGAGTCAGTAGTGAGTTCCCTGAAGCCTGGACCCGTGTCTCCACGGGTATCACCAGGTGACTCCAGGTGGGGCCCCAGGAAACACTTTTATTGATCCTAAAGGCAGATTAAGGAAAAAAACATGAACCTGCCCCAGCTTCTCAGAAATCATTGCCTGTAATGGGGCTCAGTACCTCATATTTTTTATAGTGCATCAGTTGAAAGGAAAATGTACAGTAGTTAATGGCATAGGGACTATGCCATGGCAGCGGTCACTTTAGAACACGTTCACACATAATTCACTTCATCCTCACAGCAGCCCTGCGAGGTAGATGTGATTGGTCTTACGGGTGGGGAAACTGAGGCACAAAGCGGTGATGTTGTTTTCCAAGTGACGTGGTTAATAAGCGGCCGATCTAGGATTTGAACTCAGACACTTTGCTTCCAGAACCTGGATTCTTAGCCATATGCTGCTGGAGCTTAGGAAATGTTAGCAAACCAATGAAGGGCCCGCCATCTCCAGGCTGGCCCCGCCGTCCCAGGCCTGAGCACCACGTGGGGAATGGATAGAAGCCACTCCCTGGTCACCTCTGGCCTGCACAGCAGAGCTCCAGGGGGAGAGGCTGGGCACCCAGGTCCGGGGTCCCTGCTCACTGACGCCTGGCTGTGCCCCAGGTGCCGGCGGAGCCCCACCCATCCGCATAGAGACGTCCTCCTCTCGAGTGGCCGAAGGGCAGACCCTGGACCTGAACTGCGTGGTGCCTGGGGAGGCGCACGCCCAGGTCACGTGGCACAAGCGCGGGGGCAGCCTGCCCGCCCGGCACCAGGTATGGGTCCCGGAAGAAGCAGGATGCGCCCCTCCTCCCCAGCCAGCCTTCTTGAGTCCAGCCCCAAGGGTGGTCCCAGACGTTGGGTTCAGGGATCGTTGTAGCAGATCACTGGGGTCATAGGTTGAGCACAGGCTGGGCACAGCAAGCCACCACCAGCCACCACCAGCCCCACAGCACCCTGTGCAAAGGAGAAAAGGACACTACTTACCCAAGACCCTTGGCTGGGGATATAACTCAGTGGACACAATGCCTGCCTGGCAAGTGTGAGGTCACGAGTTCGAGTCCTGGTACAAAAAAAAACACCTTTGACTTCATATTAACCACATACTTCATTCTGTCTAATGTCAAAGGGGGTCGCCTTGAACAGGATGCAGCTTGCTGAGCTGCACAGCAGCCAGGGTGCAGGTACCAGGGAGTGAGTGTGGGCATCTGGAGGCCTAAGCTGCCCTCCTGGAGCCCCCTCAACCCTAGCCCACCTCCCCAGGTCCACGGCTCCCTGCTGAGGCTGAACCACGTGTCCCCAGCCGACTCTGGCGAGTATTCATGCCAAGTGATCAGCAGCTCGGGCACCCTGGAGGCGTCTGTCCTGGTCACAATTGAGGCCTCCAGCCCAAGCCCCATTCCTGGTGAGTGGCAAGGAGCTGGGGGTGCTGTTAGGCACAGGCTGGGGCCCTGCTGGCCCGGCTCCTCCCTGCCCTCCTGTGGCACGAGGGTCCTATGGTTGAGCGTTAAATCCACCCAGGTCTTCCCAGATGTGACTGGAAGAGCTCTGATTGGTAGCTTCTGGGTCCCTAGGCCTTTGAGGTCCTCCAGCTCCTCCCCTCTGCCAGTGGGAGCTCAGCCCCGGGTCTCAGCCCATCTTCATCCCCAGGGAAGGGAGACATGTCAGGCACTGTCAGGCCTCAGCACCTCCAGGAGGACAAGTTGGCCTCATGACTTGGCCTTCGGTTCCTGCCTTCACTGCAGGAGCCTGCCTCTTACCTACTCCTTGTCCACAGCCCCAGGACTGGCCCAGCCCATCTACATCGAGGCCCCTTCCTCCCACGTGGCCGAAGGGCAGACCCTGGACCTGAACTGCGTGGTGCCTGGGCAGGCACATGCCCAGGTCACATGGCACAAGCGTGGGGGCAGCCTGCCTGCTCGACACCAGGTAGGGGGACCAGGGCAGGGAGCATTCCAGGGCAGGCGAGGTCCAACCTGCACTGGCCTTCCGCCCCCAAACCTCAGAGACTCCAGCCCATGTGGGGACCTCAGGACGAGAAACCTATCAGGCCTTTCTCCCAGCCCTGCTGCAGAGTCATCTGTTGAGCCTCAGTTTCCCCCTCTGTCAAGTTAGCCTGTTGGACGTCTGGGATCTGTGAATGAAGCTTTTTCCTGATCCTATACCAGGAGCCCTGAGAAAACACCAGTATCGGCACAACCATGCTTAGGGGCTTGCCCTGTCTCAGGTGCCCTGGCCTGATGCTTCCCTCCTCGCCCCAACAGACCCATGGCTCCCGACTGCGGCTCTACCATGTGTCCCCTGCCGACTCTGGAGAGTACCTGTGCCGCGTGGCTGGTGGCTCAGGCTCAGAGCAGGAGGCCTCCTTCATGGTCACGGTCACTCCTGGCTCTGGCTCTTCCTACCGTGAGAGTGGGCGACCCCTAGGGCAGGGAGGAAGGGGAGGACCCTGGAGCGCAGGCAGGACTCCCCGGGGAGCCAGTTGCACCTACTGAGAGGGGCCCTCTCCCCTCGGCCCCCAGGCCTGCGCAGCCCCGTCATCTCCATCGACCCGCCCAGTAGCACAGTGCGGCAGGGCCAGGACGCCAGCTTCAAGTGCCTCATCCACGAGGGGGCCCTGCCCATCAGCCTGGAGTGGAAGACCCGCCACCAGGAACTGGAGGGTGAGCGGCGGGGTGGTGACGGCAAGTGGGCAGGCGCACGCACTGAGCCTGAGGGACACGCACAGGGTTCACACGAGGCCCTGGGTGAGGCAAAAGCCCATCTACTTGCTAAGGGGGCCGGTCCAAGAGTCCTCAAGGACTCCTCTGCCATCTCTGACTCCGTGTCATATACCCAGCTCCAAAGAGGGCCACGGAACAGAGGGACACCAGCTGGCACCACCCAAGCAGAAGGGCCAGGCTGACCCTCACTGACCTCCTCGCCCCAATGTAACCCCCAGACAACATCCACATCAGCCCCAACGGCTCCATCATCACCATCGTGGGCACCCGGCCAAGCAACCACGGAGCCTACCGCTGTGTGGCCTCCAATGCCTACGGTGTGGCCCAGAGTGTCGTGACCCTCAGCGTGCACGGTGAGGAGGTGTCGACCCCACAGCTCTGCCTTCCCGTTTCCAGCCCTGATTCCCAACTCATTCAACTCCTGCCTCCGACACTACCTCCACCTTCGGCATTTTCCTCTCAGAGCCTCAGTTTCCCGTGGCTCAGCCATTGCTGTTCTTCTGGGCAGGGCCTCCTACGGTGTCCGTGCTCCCCGAGGGACCCGTGCACGTGAAAGCAGGAAAGGACATCGCCCTGGAGTGTGTCAGTCCTGGGGAGCCCCGGTCCTCTGTCCGCTGGACCCGGATGGGCACCCCTGCCAGGTTGGAGCCTCGGACCTATGGGCACGTGAACAGCCACGCGGTGCTGAAGGTGAGGTCAAACCCTTCCTCCTGGTCTACCTGGCCAGGACCCCGCCTTGAGCAGGCGCCTGGAGGAGGCAGTGGGGAGTGGAAGATAGATGGGTGGAGAGCAGAAAGGAGGGCTGGGATAGGGGGATGATGAGTAGATCAGAAGATAGGAGGGAGCAAGAAAGGTGGGAGAGAAAAAGGAAGAAAGGATGGACACAAGGATGGGTGCGTGGGTAGGTAGAGGACTGGGGAGACACTTGTGGCCAAGTGGATGGTTGCACTGTTACCGGGTGTCGAGAAGGTGGGCCCCTCGGGCTGGGGATTTAGCTCAGTGGCAAAGCGCCTGCCTGGCAAGTGCAAGGTCGTGAGTTCGGTTCCCGGTACTGGAAAAAAAAAAAAAGAGAGAGAAAGTGGGCCCCGGGGCAGTCAGACAGGAGAGCCCGAAAGGGAAGGCCAGCATCACAGGCCCTGCCCAGCAGTCACATAAGAGCCTCTCCTCACTTGCTTCTAGATTTCATCAGCTAAACCATCCGACGGAGGCACCTATGTGTGCCTAGCCCAGAACGCCCTGGGAACAGCACAGAAGCGGGTGGAGGTGACCGTGGACACTGGCACTGTGGTCCCAGGTGCCCCTCAGGTCCAAGTCGAAGAAGCCGAGCTGACCGTGGAGGCTGGACACACGGCCACGCTGCGCTGCTCAGCCACAGGTGTGGCCAAGGGTGGACCACAGGCTGCCGGGGCTGTGGTGCCCTGGGTCCTGGCTTGCAGGCACAATATCTCAAGATATCATGCCTGGGAACTGCCCACTCAGTAGACCCCATGGAGAGACGGTTCCCCCAGGGTCCTTCCTGCCACCCCTACCCCTGAGGCAGCCTTGTACCCAGTGCTGTTGTCTGCTCTACCCACAGGCAGCCCCCCACCCACCATCCACTGGTCCAAGCTGCGTTCCCCCCTGCCCTGGCAGCACCGGCAGGAAGGTGATACACTGATCATCCCCAGAGTAGCCCAGCAGGACTCGGGCCAGTACATCTGTAACGCCACCAGCCCCACCGGGCATGCTGAGGCCACCATCGTCCTGCATGTGGAGAGTAAGGCGTTCATCCCGTCTCTCTGGGCTTCCCTCTCTGCAGTCCAAGTACCCACTGCCATCCTGACCTCTGTCCTCACCCACCCCAGGCCCGCCGTATGCCACCGTAGTTCCAGAGCACGCGTCGGTGCGAGCCGGGGAACCGGTTCAGCTGCAGTGCTTAGCTCATGGTACACATCCGCTCACCTTCCAGTGGAGCCGGGTGGGCGGCAGCCTCCCCTCGAGGGCGACCACCAGGAACCAGCTGCTGCACCTGGAGCCCACCGGCCCTGAGGACTCTGGTCGCTACCGCTGCCAGGTCACCAACAAGGTGGGCTCGGCTGAGGCCTTCGCCCAGGTGCTTGTCCAAGGTAAGTGGCCGGGGCTCAGTGTGGACAGAGGGGTCAGCGTCCCCCTGCACCCAGCCATGGGCACTTGGGGAAAATTACTTTCAGGATAAAGGCCTCCCCCCATTGTCCCACGTGAAATGCCATCTTCTGCCTGATCTCCGAGGCCCAGGGTGGGCTGGCCCCCTGCTGGAAGACCCTCAGTTGCTGTTCTCAGCCCCTCCAGCTCTCAATACTGCTTCCTGCCCTTGGCACTGACCTTGCAGTGCCAGAGGAAGCGACTGTGTTCACGTAAACGCCCAACCTAAGGACACCCGGCAGGCCTGGATTCATTCATCCCAGCCTTGTCCTGCACAGGGCTCAGGATGGGCAGGGTAAACACTTGACAGGAGCGATAGTAAACGGGTGACCGGCCCGCTCCTACCGTGCCGGTCACCCATGTTGTAAGTGCATTGCTGAAGAATCCAGCATCTGTACGGCTGCCTGCAAAGAATTCTTGAAATGGTACGAGCAGCAAAACATGAAACCCACTAGTCAACTATCGCATTAATATTATCCCTCAGTTATTGCGGACTGATCAGGCCCACAATCTCCCAAACAAGTGGCCAGTGAAGGCTTAAATAAATGAGACAAGTGAAATGATTTCAGGGTTCCCGGAAGTTCCAAGCCCTCAATCGGATTTTGGGTTTTTTTGGGTTTTGGGCCAAGAGCTTTTCTAGGCAGCTTGTATTCATTAAGTTATCTAACAAAGGAGGGGAATACTGAAGAAAATGCAGGAATCTGGGCAGGACTTGGGAAACCCTCTAAGGATGTATCCAAGTAATATGTTAATTTAGGAGAACTGTGTTATGTCCAGGAAAGCCTTCACCACGGGAGCGAGATGCCTGCAGCTGCAGTCTCCTTTTAGTTAATTGGAGTTGGAGCCAAACATCCTCAGCTGTGGCCTTATCTTGTCCTTTGAGGCATTCCAACTTTACAGGCCAATGCAGGCCTTAGGGGGACCGGTGACTCATAGAGGTTCACTTACTATGAGTCTGCTGCCCATCTCCAGACAAGAGCCTGGGCCCCAGGCACACTGACACTTTAACATGAAAAGCCAATAGGTTAGTATTAAGTCCTGCTCAGAGCTGCTTCATAGTGGTCTCCATCAGTCAATAGCCTGAACTCTGACTCAGTTATGCAACTTTGGCCAAGTCCTTTAACCTCGACTCTCAGATTCTTCATCTGTAAAGTGGAGAGAAAATGCTTGGTCATAGTCTGGTTAGACAAATGAGCTGGGGGTGGTGGCACATGCCTATAATCCCGGCACCGTGGGAGGCGGAGGCAGGGGAATCACAAATTCAATCTCAGCCTGGATAACTCAGCAACATAGTGAGACCCTGTCTCAAGATAAAAAAACAAGGACTGGAGATTGAAATCAGTGCTAAGGGTTCAGTCCCCAGTACTGCAAAAAAAAAGAAAGGCACATGGTTATAAAGCCCATGGCTCATGGGAGCACTGCCTTCTGCAAACTTCTAACCATCCCAGCACAGAGGGACCTTCACCATGGCAAAGTCTCTGCCTTCTCTTATTTTATTGTTTGTTTCTTTTTGTCTTTTTGAGACAGGGTTTCACTATGCAGTTCAGGCTGGCCATGAACTCACAGCATCCTCCTGCCTCAGCCTCCCGAGTGCTGGGATTACAGGCATGTGCCACACATGTGGCCTTGCATTGTCTTATTTTAGACCACAGCCAGAATGATCTTGGCTATCCTACTCCATCCTGTTCCTGCCTTGGACCACTTCTTGTGCCCCCAACCCCAAGGATGGGAGCCATGGAAGGACCCAAGCACTACACAGGCCCTTATGTGTGATGATTGAGTGACCACGCAAGGAGCAAATAAGGGGCCAGAAGACCACTCTTAGGTCCCAGGATTGAGGAAGGGGAGTTAAGGACATGACATAGGGAAGCTTGGAAGCCTAGTGAGGTGTCACACACTTGTCCCGGCTACTCAGGAGGCAGAGACAGGAGGATCATTTGAGGGTAGGAGTTCCAGGCTAGCATGGGCAACATAGACAAAGACCCTGCCTCAAAGACAGAACAGAACAGAACAAGCACAGAACCTCATGTCTCGCAGGCCCCTCTGGCTCTCCCCCTGATATCCATGGCCCAGCAGAACCCACGGCCACCGTGCAGGTCACGCCGCAGCTGGAGACCAAGAGCATCGGGGCCAGCGCCGAGTTCCACTGTGCTGTGCCAAGTGACCGAGGCACTCAGCTCCGTTGGTTCAAGGAAGGGGGTCAGCTGCCTGCTGGCCACAGCGTGCAAGACGGGGTGCTCCGGTGAGTGACGGGGCCCAGGACTGCCCTGGGCGCCTCAGCCCTGGCTCCTGTGGGGCTGGGCCTGAAGTGAAGCCCTGGAGTAGGTCGCTTGACCTGCGTGAGCCTCCATGTGTAACACATGGGAACCGTGGTTGGCACACGCACTTGGCGCTTGCCTGGGCCTGGAACACTGGAAGAAAGACAGTAGCTCTGTGACTCGGGAACTGGGACCTTGAGCTCTAGAGCAGTGGGTCTTTGTCTGGAATGGGTGTGGCGCCCACCTGCCTGCCTTGCTGCCTCAGTGATCACTATGGGAGGCCCGAAGCTGCCCCTGTGTGCTCACCTGTGTTGCTGGTAACTCCCTTGTAATTATAAAGCGTTCTCAGTTGATCTCACTCCCTGATCTTACTCTTTTTTCTTTACAGACTCCAGAATTTAGACCACAGCTGCCAGGGGACATACGTTTGCCAGGCACATGGACCTTGGGGACAGGCCCAAGCCAGTGCCCGGCTGATTGTCCAAGGTAGGCGGGTAGCTTAGGCTTCTGCCATGGAGGCAGAAATGAGAAGGAAGAGGGTGCAGGGCTCCAACCATGTTCCTCAGAAAGCCCTCCAGGTGACCAGGTGTGGTGGCACACACCTGTAATCCTACCACTATGGGAGGCTGAGGCAGGGGAATCACAAGTTTAAACCCAGCCTGGGCAATTTAGTGACTTAGCAAGATCGTATCTCACAAAATAAAAAGGACTTGGGATACAGCTGAGGGCAAAGGCCCCAGGTTCAATTCCTAGTATCACCCCAAAAAAAGGCTGGGATATGTTAAAAAAAAAGTCCACGATGAGATGGGCGAAAGCCTGGAGCTCCAGGGCTCCCCTTTTCCAGTGTCAGCGGCCTCCCGGCCAGGCTGACTTCCTGCCACTCCTCCCCCAGCGCTCCCCTCCGTGCTCATCAACATCCGCACCTCCGTGCAGACCGTGGTGGTCGGCCATTCTGTCGAGTTCGAGTGCCTGGCGCTGGGTGACCCCAAGCCTCAGGTGACGTGGAGCAAAGTTGGAGGGCGCCTGCGGCCTGGCATCGTGCAGAGCGGAAGTGTGATCAGGATCGCCCGCGTGGAGCTGGCCGATGCAGGGCAGTACCGCTGCACGGCCACCAATGCCGCCGGCACCACCCAGTCCCACGTGCTGCTGCTCGTGCAAGGTGAAGGCCACCAGGGACCTGACAGGGGCCAGGGACCCAGGCAGGGGCTTCTCATGCTGCTTTGTCTTCATTCGTCTGGTTTTTCCTTCCTTTTCTTCCCTTCTGGGAACCCTGAGTTATGTGTATGTAAGGGCCAGGTTTTACAGCACATGGTGGCAGTCAGGGGTGAAAATGGATGCTCTGCCTTTAATCTCAGCTACTGGGGAGACGGAGGCAAGAAGATTGAAAGTTTAAGGCCAGCTGGGGCAAATTAGCATGACCCTGTTTTAAAATTAAAAGAGCCAGGGTTGTAGTTCAGTGGCAGAACACTTGTCTAGCATGCTTGAAGCCTTGGGTTCAAACCCCAGCATGGCCAAGAAAAGAAAGAAAACAGTGAACGCAGTGTATTTCCCTTGGGCAGGCTGGGATGTGCCATGTCCAGAGGAAAACATCTGTAGTTCTCACAAAAAGGGAATGCCTGCCCTTACCAGGGAAGACCTACAAGTCGTTCAGATGGCAGTTTGAAGGCCGTTGTTCCTTTTTATGCCAAATCCTGTGACCAGCCCCAAACCTACCCACCTACACTACCTTAGTCTGCTTAGTCCACAGAGGGTTGTGCAGTTCCGCATCCAGGTGTCTTGCAGAGCCCTAGGGCTGTGGAGTCAAAGTGACCCTGTCTCTAAGCCCCGACTCTGCCCAGTCCCATCTGTGGGACTGGGAGTGAGCAGCACAGATCCCTGTCTCTGACGTGGGCCGCAGTGCCTGCCTCCAGGGACAGGGTACAGATGTGAAGTTTATGGTCAGGGCACGGCTGGGCACGGTGGTAACTGTGATCCTGCTGATGGCCTGCATCTCCTCCTTTTCAGCCTTGCCCCAGATCTCAACCCCCGCAGAGGTCCGGGTGCCCGCCGGCTCTGCAGCTGTCTTCCCCTGCATGGTCTCAGGCTACCCGACTCCTGACATCACCTGGAACAAGGTAAAAGCTGGGCAGGGGACCAGGACCTGGCACAGAGCAAACGCAGTGTTTGGAGTCTGGCCAAGGCAAGGATGGGGGGCAGGCCCCGTGGGAGGTACGGCCCAGGCCAGGGCCTCAGTGCTGGTGTTTGCAGCTGGATGGCAACCTGCCCCCCGAAAGCCGCCTGGAGAACAACATGCTGATGCTGCCCTCGGTCCAGCCACAGGATGCAGGCACCTATGTCTGCACTGCCACCAACCGGCAGGGCAAGGTCAAGGCCTTTGTCCATCTGCAGGTGCCAGGTAGGACAACGCCCAGCCTTGAATTGGCAATGCCCACCACTCCACGTGGCACCCTCCCTAACGGTGCTCTCTGCTGGCAGAGCGAGTGGTGCCCTACTTCACCCAGACCCCACATTCCTTCCTGCCGCTGCCAACCATCAAGGATGCCTATAGGAAGTTTGAGATCAAGATCACCTTCCGGCCAGACTCAGCTGATGGTGAGCAGCAAAGGAGCGGACCTGGGGGCGGGGTCTGTATGAGCCCAGCTGCCCCCATCCTGCCCAGCACCCTCGCCCTCCCGGTCCAGGAGCCTGCAGGCTGGGGGCCCTCCCCATTCCTCTCTCCTGTCTGCTGTCCACACCCCACCTGGGTGACAGCCTGGCCTTCCCTGGCGCCTCTGCCACATCTTCCTGTCCCGCTCTCTGCTCCTCCCTCCCCGCTCCTCCTGCCAGCACACTCACCCTTTCCTCCCTCTCTCTCTCTCTCATCTCTTATGGCTCTCTGGCTTGCACTGTCCAGGCCTCCTTCTCTACTCGGGTGAGTCTCTGCCTCCCTCACCTCCTTAGGCAGCTCCCGGCGTGTGTACGAAGCCGCTCTGTCTCTGTCTCGGGACTCTCAGCAAGGTCCCTGAGATCAGAGAGGTCCCTGGTCACCTGAGGTGTGTCCAAGGGAGGGACCAGAGTTGGAGCAAAAAGACTCGGGAGCCTGGGTCATTCAGAGGGCGGGGGTGGCAGGGAGCCTGTGGCTGGAGGAGGCCCTCACTGAGCTGTGCCCGTCCAGGGATGCTGCTGTACAATGGGCAGAAGCGGGGCCCGGGGAGCCCCCCCAACCTGGCCAGCAGGCAGCCGGACTTCATCTCCTTTGGCCTCGTGGGCGGCAGACCCGAGTTCCGGTGAGACCCTCAACCTCCTGGTCTGCAGGAGAGGGACAGGCGGGACATTAGCAAGGTGCACAAGGGCAGTACCTGAGGAAAGAGGAGATGTGGTCATCACCCTTGGTGACCGCCAGTCTATTGGAGTAGAC
Source organism: Chinchilla lanigera (assembly GCF_000276665.1). Taxonomy (NCBI): domain Eukaryota; kingdom Metazoa; phylum Chordata; class Mammalia; order Rodentia; family Chinchillidae; genus Chinchilla; species Chinchilla lanigera. The sequence continues at coordinate 2,065,109 of NW_004955452.1, read as the reverse complement.
GTGGCACTGTCGGCTAGGCAAAGGAGGGAGGTACCAAACACTTGGGCTCCGCTGCAGGTCGGATTCATTTGTTCGCTGAACGCATGGCTACCACGTGCCAGGCACCAACACAGGCATAAATAAAACAGGTCGACCTCTGGCCTCGTGGGGTTGTGGCCTGCAGCTGGGGCTTCAAGCCATAAACAAAGGAAAGCAGGGTCATCTCGGAGACGGGGGAACCGAGGAGCAGTAAAGCCAGGTGCCCCGTGGCAGCGCCCTGAGTCCGGGGTCTTCAAACCCTGTGGGGCAGGGAGGGAAGGTCTAGGGAAGAGGCAGGGGTGGGCTGCACTGGGCAGGTGATGGAGGAGGACAGGGCAGGGACAGGGACAGGAACTGGACATAGTGACATCCTCTGGCACCCTGGCACCCAGGCTGAGCCCCTCCATAGCCCGTATTACAACCCCCGTATTTACTCTTTCCTGCTCCTGTCCTGCCCCGTGGAACAGGTTCGATGCGGGCTCTGGCATGGCCACCATCCGCCACCCCACCCCACTGGCCCTGGGCCAGTTCCACACGGTAACCCTGCTGCGCAGCCTCACCCAGGGCTCCCTCATCGTGGGCAGCCTGGCCCCAGTGAATGGGACCTCCCAGGTGAGACTCGACCCTGTCCCCTGTTCCTAGTCCCCTTTCCCACGTGTCTGCCATTCCTGACCCCCGCCCCACCTCCCCAGGGCAAGTTCCAGGGCCTGGACCTGAATGAGGAGCTATACCTGGGTGGCTACCCCGACTACGGTGCCATCCCCAAGGCAGGGCTGAGCAGTGGCTTCGTGGGTGAGGCTCTCCCACCTCCCTTCTGACCGAGCTGGATGGGCACTGCAGGGTGTGGGCTGGGGCCGGCAGGCTCTGCACAGCCCTGCCCCCTGCTCACCCCACCCACCTGCCCCCCAGGCTGTGTCCGGGAGCTGCGCATCCAGGGCGAGGAGATCGTCTTCCATGACCTCAACCTCACGGCGCACGGCATCTCCCACTGCCCCACCTGCCAGGACCGCCCATGCCAGGTGGGCCCCTGCCCACACATCCAGCTGGCTGAGCTATGGCTGGCCCTGGGGGGACGGAGGGCCGGGTGTCCTTGGCCTGACTTCTGGCGGCTGCTTTGCAGAATGGAGGCCAGTGCCACGACTCGGAGAGCAGCAGCTATGTGTGCATCTGCCCGTCCGGCTTCACCGGGAGCCGCTGTGAGCACTCGCAGGCCCTGCACTGCCACCCAGGTGTGTCCCCAACCTCCAGTCACTGTCTCCATGGGTGTCACCCTTTCGTGTGTCAGTTCCCCCGCGGTGGCTGGGGTCCTTCCGCACCCCATCACCCTTACCCAAGAGCTGGAAGCTCCCCCACCACGGCCAACCAGGCTCTCACCCAGCCCAGGCACTGCCCCCCGGGTCCCGGCCACCTTCCCATCTTCTACCCAGCTGGCCCTCAGCCCACGCCGCTGCCTAGGTGCAGTCGTAAGCAGTACCAGACACACAGTCACGCTTCATGCACCTGGCTGTCCCATGCAGGCGTCTTGCTCCCGGGAAAACCTCCTAGGCTGGCCATCTGCAATGGGCAGGGCGTAGGCATCCTTGTCCCCCCCAAGTCGCCTCCTTGTCCTCCTCACTGACCCCTGTGCCACCCAGAGGCCTGCGGGCCCGACGCCACCTGTGTGAACCGGCCCGATGGTCGAGGCTACACCTGCCGCTGCCACCTGGGCCGCTCAGGGGAGAGGTGTGAGGAAGGTATGTAGAGTGTGACCCCCAGGGACTCAGTGACAGCTAGAGAGGCTGGGCAGGGCACTCAGAGCCCATGGTAGGCCCTACAAGCGATAAAGTCGTTCTGAAGCTGGAAGATCTCAAAATCACCTGTCCACCCTTCTGCCAGCCTGAATCCCTTATGTTAGGCCCCCCTAGCGAGCCCCAGCATGCTGGAGGCACTCACAGCCTGACCCGAAGAGCCAGGCCAGGGGCTCCTGGGCAGTGACAGCTGGCATCCAGCTGGTCCTGAGCCTCTGAAATGGGGAGTGCAGAGGGCAGGGGTCCCAGGGGAGACTGCGTAGCTGTGTCCTTCCCAGAACCCCTCGGCCGCCACTGCCCCTGGCTGAGCTGTGCCTGCTGCAGGTGTGACAGTGACCACCCCATCCATGTCGGGCACTGGTTCTTACCTGGCGCTCCCTGCCCTCACCAACACACACCACGAGCTACGGCTGGATGTTGAGTTCAAGCCCCTGGAGCCTGATGGGATCCTGCTGTTCAGCGGGGGGAGGATCGGGCCTGTGGAGGACTTCGTGTCCCTGGCGATGGTTGGTGGCCACCTGGAGTTCCGCTACGAGCTGGGGTCAGGTAGGCACTGGGCACCAGAGGCACATGGGTGTCTGGGTGCTCGGCTGTGCCCTCCTTGGCTCTCCATCCCCAGGGAGGCACCAAGGGATAAATCCAGCAGCCACACCCCCTGAAGTCCGTTCCTCCACACCGTCCCTGTGTGGCTGACCAGACCTTTGGCGGTGGGCCCCTCACTGGGGAAGTTCCCTGTCTGCTCAAGTCGCGGGGGTGCAGGTCAGGGCCAGGTTCCCCCAGGTGCCTCACCCTTCTCGCTGTGCCCTCAGGGCTGGCTGTCCTGCGGAGCCCCGAGCCTCTGGCCCTGGGCCGCTGGCACCGCATATCTGCAGAGCGTCAGAACAAGGACGGCAGCCTGCGGGTGAACGGGGGGCGCCCAGTGCTGCGCTCCTCACCGGGCAAGAGCCAGGGCCTCAACCTGCACACCCTCCTCTACCTGGGTGGCGTGGAGCCTTCTGTGCCACTGTCCCCCGCCGCCAACGTGAGCGCTCACTTCCGTGGCTGTGTGGGCGAGGTGAGAAGCAACCGCCAGGGGACCAGAGGGGGCTGGGGGCAAACTGCCGCGGCCTGACACTTGCCAGGACCCTGGGATCCTCACCTCCTGACCGAGCCTCTGTTTCCTCTCCATAAAGTGCAAATGATAGCAGCTCCTGGGCAGGGGGTGCTGAGAGCTGGCACACAGTAGGTGCGCAACTTCTGCACCTTCCTCCCACACTGAGGATCCCTTGTCACCGCTCAGGCTCCTGCCCGAGTGCCCAGGCACCCCCACCCTGTCGCGTTCTTCTCCGCTGGCACACTGAGCCTCTTCCCCTGGCACTCCTTGAGCCCCTCGGTGTCCCTGCACCCACAGGTGTCTGTGAATGGCAAGCGCCTGGACCTCACCTACAGCTTCTTGGGCAGCCAGGGCATCGGGCAGTGCTACGACAGCTCCCCCTGCGAGCGCCAGCCATGCCGCAATGGCGCCACGTGCATGCCTGCTGGCGAGTATGAGTTCCAGTGCTTGTGTCGAGATGGTTTCAAAGGTACGAGAGCAAAGCTGGCCCAGGACTCGGGGACCCCTGCCCACCTCACTGCCCATTTCAGAGGCTCGGTACCAGCGGAATGCCAGCTGTCACTGTAGAGCTGGCTTAGGTGGTTGGTGGCACCTCCAGCCCCTGCCCACACACCCACCTCTTCCCTGGCCTACAGGAGACCTCTGTGAGCATGAGGAGAACCCCTGCCGGCTCCGTGAGCCCTGCCTGCATGGGGGCACCTGCCAGGGCACCCACTGCCTCTGCCCCCCTGGCTTCTCTGGCTCACGCTGCCAACAAGGTACCCACGCCTGGCTTCCTTTCACCTCCCTCAGGGGTCCTGGGGCTGCACAAGTTCCCCCGGGGTTCTCATCCCACCAACGGCACCCACCCTTCCCCACAGGTGCTGGACACGGCACAGCGGAGTCTGATTGGCATCTCGAGGGCAGTGGGGGCAACGGTACGTACCTGCCATGGCCCTGTGGCTTCGGTCTGCTCCATGGTCTCAGCCTGTCATCCTTCTCTTCTGATTACCCACACTTTAGCTCTAGCTTCTAAGCAAAAAGGCCCAGGTAAGGGGCTTTCTGGGTGCAGACAGGCAGAAGAAAGAAAAGCACAGCCGCACACAGCTGGGTCCTGCCCCAGGTTCACTGCCAAAGTGACCTTGAGGACTTCTTTGTACCACTCTGACCTCAGTCTCCTGCACTCATCCAATCAACAGACACCTCGTGTGTGTCCAGCTTTGCCCTGGGAGCAGTAAATACAAAATGAACAAGCAGGACTCTCACTCTCTAGGATTCTACTGTCTGTTTAAAAATGAAAATAAAGCCAGGCGTGGTGGCGCAGGCCTGTAATCCCAGCACTTGGGAGCCTGAGGCAGGAGGATCGTTGTGAGTTTGAGACCAGCCTGGGCTACAAAATGAGCTCAAGTCCAGCTTGAACTGCATAGTGAGACCCTGTCTCAAAAAGACAAAAAAAAAAAAAGAAAAGAAAGATGCCAGGTATAGTGGTGCATACCTGTCATCCTAGTACTTGGGAGGCTGAAGCAGGAGGATCCTAGGTTCCAGGGTAGCCTAGGCAGTTTAGCAACTTAGCAAGACCCTGTCTTACAATAAAAGTTAAATAAAGGAGAGCCAGGCATCATGGCGCATGTCTGTAAATCCCAGCACTTGGGAGGCTGAGGCAGGAGGATCGCCATGAATTTGAGGGCAGCCTGGCCCACATAGTTCAAGGCCAGCCTGAACTACATAGCGAGACCCTATCTCAGAAACACACACATGTGCACACACACATACACATACACACACACAAATTTAAAAAGGGTTGGGGAGGTAGCTTAGTGTGAGGGACCTTCGTTCAGTCCCCAGTACCACACACATACACAAAAAGGACCAAGGACGTAGAGTAGGTTGTAGAGTGCTTACTAACATGTATGAGGGCCTGGGTTCAATCCCCAGTACACAAAAATAAGTAAAAATAATAGTGAATGTTTGTTGAACATTTATAGGTACTGTGTTAAGCCCTTTATAGATCCATGGTTCTCATCATTAATACAATGGGAGAGGCCATAATACTGTGTAGTAGTTAAGAGCATGGACTCTGAAGCCAGCCTGCCTCGGTTCAGATCTGGGCCTTGCCACTTACTGTGTGACTTTGGGTAAGTCACTTAACCTCTCTGTGCTTCAGTTTTCCAATGTAATTAAATGGAGATCCAGCATAAGGTTTTTAATCCATAAGGCTTTGGATAAAATTAACTCATTGGATTGTTACAAGGATTCAGTTAAATGAAACTTGTAGCTAAATGAAAAGTTCCCTGCAAAGGCACATAGCAGATACATGGTAAATGTTAGCAGTTACTGAAACTGGTGGAAAGTGGCTGAGTGTCTCTTGCAGCTGGCAAGCCACCCATGGCCATACTGGCCTGTGGGGTGGGCCATGAGCAGGTGGTAGTAGAGATGATGCAGCCACACAGTGTGGACATTGGGCTGAAAGGCCCAGGTCATGATCCTGGGTACTTCTGCTGAGCCTGTCTCCCCCTCTGCCTCCATGAGACAGAGGCAAAGCCTGGGCTCTGAACCTGATTGCCAGGGCCCAAGGTGACCAGATGTCCCTATTTGCTCAGGACTCTCAGAGATAAAACTAAGGAGGCTGAGGCAGGAGGATCATTGCAATTTTGAGACCAGCCTGGGCTACAAAATGAGCTCAAGACCAGCCTGAACAACATAGCGAGACCCTGTCTCAAAAAGAAAAAAAAAGTGGGGAGGGTGGCTGAGGATATAGCTCAGTGGCGTAAGCACCTGTCTGGCAAGCACAAGGTCCTGAGTTCAATTCCCGGTACTTAAAAAAAAAAAAAAAAGACAAAATAAAATAAAATAAAATAAAGCTAAGGGAACATGGCAGACAGGGACAGAGACAGCCATGGATCCAAAGAACTGTATAAAATAAGAGATATAGGATTTCAAAGGAAACCGGTAAGACTGGAATAATAAAATTACCACACGGCCTGGCAAGCACGACGTCGTGAGTTCAATTCCCGGTACCGGAAAAACAAAAACAAAAACAAAAAAAATTACCACAAAACTTTTTTTAGATTTCTAATATAGGCACTTCTTTATTAGCATAGTAAATAAATCATGAGCGTAAGCAATACTTTGAAATACTTGCAACTACTACAATGTGCTAGACAAATACTAGGGACAGAGTCACAGTCCCTGCTGCTGCTACTCTGGTTGGTTGCTGATGTCCATAATTGAAGGCGCTGCTAAATGTCAGTGAGAAATGAGTGAAAATAGACAAGTTTTCCCATCCAAGTTCAAGGCCCATGCATTCAGTTGGCGGCCCCTTTGGGACAGTACCCAGGAACCACAGGTTCAGGGCCCCCATAGGGGAGTGGAGATGGGGGCCAGGGAATGCCCTGGGGACTGTGCCTAGGCCATCGAGCAGGTGTCTCCCCTCCTCCTCCCGCAGATGCTCCCGGGCAGTACGGAGCCTATTTCCATGACGATGGTTTCCTAGCCCTCCCCGGCCACGTCTTCTCCAGGAGGTAAGACCGGCCTTGGTTGCAAAGTCTGTGCCTAGGTCTAGGAGGGCAGGAATCTGAGACCTCGGTCCACTCACACACCCCTCCTTCCAGCCTGCCCGAAGTGCCTGAGACTGTCGAGATGGAAGTTCGCACCAGCACGGCCAACGGCCTGCTACTCTGGCAGGGCGCGGTGAGTGGACACCAGGTGCAGGGTCTCGGGCTCCCTGGAGCGGGGGTCTGGCCTGCTGTTGGCCAAGGGCAGGGAGAGGAAGGTGAAGGCTACAGCATCGGGGACCTCAGCTCTGCAAGCTGGGGGCCTAGAGACCCCCCTGTGCTTCCTTCCTTGGCAGGAGGTGGGAAAGGCCAGCCGAGGAAAGGACTTCATCGGCCTTGGACTGCAGGACGGCCACCTCGTCTTCAGGTGGGCCCTGGCACCCTGCCTTCCTCCCCCTTCCCTGGCTCCTCCCGTGAGAAGCTGCCCCTGCCAGTGCCCCAGCCACACATCCCCTTCGGTGCCCCACACCACCAGTCCTGCCCGGCTCACACCTGCTCGGCCTCTGTTCCTCCAGCTACCAGCTGGGCAGCGGGGAGGCCCGCCTAGTCTCTGAGGACCCTGTCAACGACGGCGAGTGGCACCGGGTGACAGTGCTGCGGTAAGAGAGACAGGCCGGGCATCTGGGAGAAGGACTAGGGGGAGGGCAGGGGGAGGGCGCTGAGCTCTGTGAGACAGAGGGGGAAGTTGGGGTTGGAGGAGCTCTGTGGTCAGGGCAGAACTGCAGGCCCTGAGCACACCCTGCAGGGCTGGGGAAACGAGGGTGGGGGTGGCTCAGAGCTGGGTCTGCAGGGCCAGGCCCATCACCCAGAGGGGAAAGAGAAGGACCGCAGGGAGCAGGGCCTGGCTCGTCTGTCCAGAGTCTCCGTGCCAAGGAGGTGGATCCCAGGGGTGGGCTGGGAGGACAAGAATGTGGGCTGGGCGGGGGGCCTGACCCAGCTCCACTGCAGAGAGGGCCGGAGAGGCTCCATCCGGGTCGACGGCGAGGAGCTGGTGAGCGGCCAGTCCCCAGGCCCCAACGTAGCGGTCAACACCAAGGGCAACGTGTACATCGGTAAGTCCTGTGCCAGCCTGGGGTGGGCAGGAGCCTGCCGAGGGCAGGGAGAGGCCATGGTGGTCCCGCACAGCTGGCCCGGCCTGGGCTTCTGACACCCACCGGCGTTCTCGCTCCCCTGCCTGCAGGCGGAGCCCCGGACGTGGCCACACTGACTGGAGGCAGGTTCTCCTCGGGCATCACCGGCTGTATCAAGAACCTGGTGCTGCACTCAGCTGGGCCTGGCGCCCCCCCACCCCAGCCCCTGGACCTGCAGCACCGCGCCCAGGCTGGGGCCAACACACGCCCCTGCCCCTCATAGGCACCTGCCTGCTCCCAATGGACTCCGGGCCGCGCCCAGCCTGACAGTGTCGAGTATATTATTATTAATATTTTATTATTATTATGAGTTTTTTGTAAGAAACTGAGGCAATGCCACGCTTTGCTGCTACTGCCCTGGGCTGGACTGGAGGGTGGGCGTGCCAGCCTCTCACGTGTGTGGCGAGGCCCTGAGGCCAGTGGGCAAGGCGGGTGGGAGGGTCTGTTGCCTCACTCAGAAAGCCACCAAGACTTGAGGTCGGGGACAGTGGCTGGTGCGCCCAGATGTATCCCAACTCCTCCTGCCCTGATGGAGCCCCCGAAAGTAGAACTGGGTTGCCCACTGGGGAAGCCCTTGGGTAGCCCTGCTTCCTGAGGACCAGCTGAGCTCACCACCTGGTGCCCCCCAGCTGACTGCCTAAGGGGCGTCACAGGGCCTTGCCACCTACCAGTCGGCTGGAAAAGTCTTTAGCGCCCCTTGTAGAGCAGAAGGCAGCTCACCCTTTCCCTGCCAGCCCCTCCCAGCCGCCACCTCCACCCAGCGCAGGCCACCACCCCTGGCAGAGCCCCCCCTTCCCACCACCCTCCCACCGCCCAGGGTCCCGCCCCCACTCCTCCCTGGAGCACCCACACCGAGGGCTCAGCCCACACCTGGCCACACCCCTCACTCTTCTGGAGGTGAAGGCCCAGGGACGTGGAGGAGCTGGTGGTCAGGAAGAGCCAGTGCCTTCGGGTGGGGACGCCTGAGACCCCGACTGGGAGGAAGTGGGGGGTGACAGCCCGAGGACCCAGTGGTCGGCCGTCCCCATACTCTGGCACTGGGATGCCTGGCCTCGGGCCCCAGCAGGGACCCTCCTGTGGTCTTTGTCTTGATTCTTCCTAATAAACGGTGCTATCCCCGCCGGGAGTCTGCTGTGCCTCTTTGGGATTTGACTCGGTGGCACTGGAGGGCAGGCTGGCCGGAGACACAGCTGGCTGCTGAGGTCCAGGTGTGAAGCGAGGCGCCCGCGCCCTGCCCTGGGCACGGGGGTCGCACTGTCCTGTCCTTGACCCAGCCGAGTGATAGCCCCAGCGCTGCCACGGGACCGGGCCCTGTGTGTGCTTTGCCTCCGCAACCCTTACCATGGCTTGAGGCAGGAGCTGTCCAATTTCCCAGAGAGGCATCGTGAGACCCCGAGAGTTAAGTGACCGTGGGAGGCCAGGCGGTCAGAGCCCGGTCTCCCGAAGGCCTCCCTGGTCCTGGAAAGCTGGGCCCTGCCCCCGGAGTTCCCCAGGGGCCACGCGGCCAGGACATGGGTAGCAGATGTTGCAGACTGCACCGTATCTGAGGCACAGGTCTCGGGCACCCGGTTGCCTGGCCGCCCAGCCCGAAGAGCAGCAGCACCAAAGCAGGCCCACAAGGAGGCCGGCTGAGGCCAGGAGCAGCAAGGAGGCCAGCGCCGCAGCATGCAGCCCGGGGCCTGGGGAAGAAAAGGGTCCACTCAGCCTCAGCCTGGCCCGGCCACGCTCCCATCACCCGGTCAGGGGTGGGAAGAGTAGGAGCAGCGTGTTGCCAAGAGCCATCTACCTTCCAGAGCTGCCTCCTGCTGAGCGGGGTCCCAGCCTGCCGGGGGCCTCCTCTCCACTGCACTCCCCGCGGAACCCAGAGCCGTGGAGAGAGTCTGGGGCTTGGAGGAGTCGTCTGTGCTCCCTGCCTGGCTGGGTGGCAGAGGGGGACCTGCAGTAACAGGACCAACACGCTGGGTACTGTCCCTCCTGGGCACGTCTGCTTCATTTAACCTTCAAAACCTCTGTGTCAGTATTTCCACTTTACACATAAGGGAAGGGAAACACAGGTTAAGTCTCTCACCAGGGTCACACAACTGGAAGTTAGAAGAGGATTTGAACCCATCCAGTACAGATTCAGGTCCCAGGGTTTTTACTGCAGCTATTTCTTGAGAAAGGGGGTGTACATACACACATTGAGCATTTTCTGCCTGCCAAGCTCTCCACTTGCAGTGTTTTGTGTACAGTTTACCACACCTTAAAAGCTGAGGTATGGGGCAGGGGAGCTACCTCAGTGGCACAAGTGCCTGCCTGGCAAGCACAAGGTCCCGAGTTTGATTCCTGGTAACAAAAAAAAAAGAATCTTAAACCAGGCGTGGTGGCACATGCCTGTAATCCCAGCACTCGGGAGGCTGAGGCAGGAAGATCATTGAGAGTTTGAGACCAGCCTGGGCTACAAAGTGAGCTCAAGGCCAGCCTGAACTGCATAGCGAGACCCTGTCTCAAAAAGACAAAAAAAAAAAAGTTGAGGTATGTCATCCCATTTTATAGGTGAGGAAACTGAGGCATAGAGAGGCTCATTGTGCCACTCATATGACTAGTATTTCTCAGGAATCTGCCACATATCAGTTCTCCAGTGGCTGAAGGATGCAGCCATGAGCAAGGTATATGAAAATGTCTGTGTAACCCTCAGTGTAATGTGAGGAAACAAAACACATCAACATGTCAAATGGGTCTGGTGCTGTGGCAAAACTTAGGCTGGATAAGGGACAGGGCAGGTGGGGTAGGGGTGGAGTTGCTAATTATTATGGGAAAAGAATATTAGCCTTTTAAACCTCCGTGTGTGTGTGTGTGTGTGTGTGTGTGTGTGTGTGTGAGCTGGGCATGGTGGCACACGCCTGTAATCCCAGCACTCGGGAGGTTGAGGCAGGAGGATCTTTGTGAGTTTGAGACCAGCCTGGGCTACAAAGTGAGCTCAAGGCCAGCCTGTGCTGTATATCGAGACTCTGTCTCAAAAGAGAAAAAAAAAAACAAAAAACCTGTGTGTGTGTGTGTGTGTGTGTGTGTGTGTGTGTGGTACTGGGGATTGAACCAAGAGCCTTTGCATTGAGTTATATCCCCAGCCCTTTCATTTTGAGCCTAGATTTTACTAAATTGCCCAGGCTGGGCTCAAACATCATCCTCCTGTGTCAGCCTCCCAGAATGCTGGAATTACAGGTGTGCACTACCACCATTTTACCATTTCTTTCTTTTTTAGGGTGTGGCAGCAGGGGTGAGACAGGGTATCGATACGTAGATTAGCCTGGCCCCGCGTTCTCAGTGATCCTCCTGTCTCAGCTTCTTGAGTGCTGGCATAACCACACCTGGCTGTCTTACCACTTTCTTTTCTTTTTTTTTCTTTTTGAGATGGGAGTCTCACTCGGCTTCATCAGTGTCTTTATGAGATGTGATTAAAGAAATACTTGAACGTTGCTACTGAGTGCCTTCCAAGGTAACGCTACAGTGTGTCTTCGTCTACTTATTCATCAGATCTGGCACTCTGCAGCTTCTGGCTGTTCCCCAAAGTCAAAATGACCTTGAAAGGGAAACATTTTGAATCAATTCAAGATATTAGGCGGGGGATACAGCTCAGCCTTGCAAGCACCTGTCTGGCAAACAGAAGGTCCTGAGTTCAACTCCCAGCACTAAAAAAAAAAAATTTAAGACATCAAGGCACCTAGGACAGTGCAACTAAAGACACCCACAAAATAAAACTTCCAAGCTGGCTGTGGTGCTGCAGGCCTGTAATCCCAGCATTCTGGAAGGCTGAGGCAGGAGAATTGCCTTGAGTCTGAGGCCAGCCTGGGCTACATAGTGAGTTCAAGTCCAGGCTGAACTGCATATTGAGACTCTGTCTCAAAAAAAAAAAAAAAAAAAAAAAACTTCCAGAACTGTTTCAGAAAGGAATAGTATGTTTGGGGGGAGGGTTGTTTTGAGGGGGAGAAATGTCAGTGTGTCTTTTCCTGTATAAGTTTTTTTGTTTTTTTTTTTTGTTTGTTTGTTTGTTTTCTAGTACCCAGAATCAAACTCACAACCTTGCGCTTGCCAGGCAGGCGCTGTGCCGCTGAGCTAAATCCCCAGCACCCCTGTATAAGTTTTTTAAATTTAAGTATTCATCATATTTTTTTATCACACCAGGTAAGCAGACTCACAATGTTTGTTTGTTTTTTGAGAGAGGGTGTTGCTATGAAGCTTTGAACTCACTATGTAGCCCAGGTTGGCCTCGAACTTGTGATCATCCTGCATCAGCCCCAGAGTACTGGAATCACAGGCATGCACCACTGTGCTCGGCTGTTTGTCCTTTTATAATCAACCTATCTCACTTAGCATGTGCTAAGCATGCCTGGCTCCAGTGTTTTATTGTTTGGACAGATCAGATTTTGTTTATGCATTGAACTGTAGGTGGGGTCTAGATTGCCATTTTCACACAGGCAGAATCTTTTTATTTGTTTATTTATTTTTTGGTCTTTTTGAGACTATGCAGTTCAGGCTGGCCTTTGAACTCACTTTGTAGCTCCAGCTGGGCTGCTCACTATGTAGCCCAGGTTGGCCTCAAACTTGCAGTGATCCTCCTGCCTCAGCCTCCCGCATGCTGGGAGCCACTTTCATGTAAAGGGGTCAGGAAATAACTTCCCGAAGAAGAGTTAAGCAGAGACCCACTGAGAGGAGAAAGAGAGAGGAGAAGAGCTCTAAAGAACAGCTTTGGGCTGGGTGTGGTGGCACATGCCTGTAATCGCAGCACTCAGGAGGCTGAGGCAGGAGGATGGTCAAGAGCTTGAGGCTGCCTGGGCTACAGTCTGGGCTACCTAATGAGTTCAAGGCCAGCTTGAATTACATAGTGAGACCTTGTCTCAAAAAAGAAATCCTGAGAAATGGCCAGAGCCAAGAGGAGCCTAAAGACATGGTAACTAGCTGGACGTGTGACTCACACCTGTGACCCCAGCCTTCTGGCAGAAGGATTGTAAGTTCCAGCCCAGCCTGGGCAATTTAGCAAATATAAAAAGGGGCTGGGGATGTAGCTCAGTGCAGTACCAAGTGGGGGGAAAAACCTGCGCTAAAAAATCAAAGTTATTAGAAGGAAAAAAGAAAATGAAAGCTCCTCTGGACTTCTGTGGGGGAAGCATGCAGGAGCAGAAGCCAGGAGACAAGAAGTTACCAAAATAATCCAGACAAGAGTGGCGGCGCTCAGGCCAGATGGCAGCTGAGCCGCAGGGGGAAGGCTCAGGGCTGCGAACCTTCCACGGACTTGGTGGCGTCAGTGCAGGCTGTGAGTATCAAAGGAGCAGAGGGTGACTCAACCAGTGGGAGCCAGGGCTGCTCATCCAGACGGGGGAGGTGGCCGAGGGAGGGTTGGGGTGGAGCGATCGGGAGCCAGTTTGGGGCAAGTAAAGTTTAAGAAGCCACGGCCAGCTGCCCAGCAGCAGCGAGTTATGGGAGCAGAGCTCTCAGGCAGGTCCAGCCAGCAAGACGAAATGGGACCACCAAGAGGATAAGCATGGACAGACAAGGGGACACAGGCCCTGAGCCTCAGGGCACAAAGAACTGAATTTCAGAGAAATAACCAGAAACCTGCAAGGAAACATGAAAAGTGGCTTAGGAGGCAAGTTATAGGGTTCTGGGTAGCTGGGTTTCACCACAGCTAGCTGCTTTTCTGCAGTGAACAACATGTACAACCACACCTAGCAGTCCTGCCCTCCTCCAGCCCACTCCTTGTGTTTGCTTAGTTTTGTTTTTTGTTTTCCTGGAGGTTTTTGTTTTTGTCTTTTTGAGACAGGGTCTCAGTATGCAGTCCAGGCTGGCCTTGTACTTGAAGTGACCCTCCTGCACCAGCCTCCAAATACTGACATTACATGGTGCCCTACGATGCCCGCTTCCATCCTACTCCTGGTTGGGGGTTGAGGAAGATGGGGGATTTTCAGATTCCCAGAAAGGTTATTCTGGTTTTATGGAGTCCATCCCTGCTCCTGTTCTTCAATGGCTTTATGACCCTGAGCAAGTCTAGTTCAGCAAAGCACCTATGCTTTCGATGCCCTCAGCCCCTGAGCCACGTGCCGTTGGAAGACAGTTTCTGCCACAGCTGGACCAGGTCCACACACATCATTGTAGCCCTGAGCGCTCTGAGCCTCAGCTTCCGGTCTAAACCGACTGCCCAATGCTGCCCTTCCCCCTTGCTCCACGCTGGACCTCTGCCTCTTGCCTTGGGCAGGGCAGACAGAGTGACTCTCCTTGGCTGTTAGTAGGGCCCAGAATGCACCATCACTGACCTCTGCAGCTGGCTGGTGGCCAGGAGCCCTGGTCGCTGCCATCCCCGCAGTTGTCCATGCCCCAGGGGTCACACACCAGGCTTGGGGGAATGCACCTGCCGTTCTGGCAGTGGAAGTAGGCACCACAGGATCCTGGGGTAGAAAGGGGAAGCCTGGGATGAGGATCCTGCATGAGCCCGTGACACAACCAGATGTGTGGCCCAGTGGGGAGAGGAGGTGGGAAGGGAGCAGGAGAGGACTGCCAGCCAGCGAGTTTGGGGACAGGGGCTTTTTCTGTTGGGGTTGGTTTGCATGCTTGTCTTGAGACAGGGGGCTGTCTTGCTATGTAGCCTAGGCTGGCCTTGAACTCCTGGCGCAGCCTCCAGAGTGCTGGGATTACAGGCGTACACCCCCATGCCCAGTGTAGACAGTGCTTTTGAGGTCAGCTCACGAGGGTGATAAGGATGAAGATGATACAAGTTCTGGGACGGAACGGAGCAATGAAACAATATAACCTGAGGGCGTAAACACTGTAATTAATCCAGGGAGACCACAAAGCCCAGGGCAGCTGGCACCGGAGTATGGCCACACTGCTGGGACCAGCCCCAGGCAGGCTATGACACCTAGCGGCACGTGTGTGGGTCTGCACCAGTGAGTGAGCTCAGAAGGCTCCTGCCCGGGGCCCAACTCCCTGCCTGCCCCCCACTGCCCTGTCTCTGGCCCTTGGCAACACTGACCACCACCTGCAGAACAGGAGCGGCTTGATTGTTTGCTCATGGCCTGTCTCCCCCAGAAAGAAGTTCCCTCTTGTTTTTTTGGGTTTGTTTTTTTTTTTTGGTACCGGGAATCAAACTCATGACCTTGCACTTGCCAGGCAGGTGCTGTGCTGCTGAGCTAAATCCCTAGCCCCCAAGAAATTCCCTCTTGTTCACTGCTATGCCCCTCTTCACACAATGCGGGTGCTCAACTAACACTTGTTAGCAAGTGAGTATGCACACATGTGAAAGAATCACACACACTCAGCGCCCAAGGGGTTGGCAGACAGTTTGGCTTACCCAGAATTCCATGCAGTGAGCAAAAGCTAGGTCAAGTGGGACTGACCAATGGCATGGCTCAGGCTAGGCCAATCACACCATTCTAACTCCTGGCCACAGAAATGGACACCTGAGGGCTGGGGATTTAGCTCAGTAGCACAGTGCCTGCCTGGCAAGCGCAAGGTCGTGAGTTTGATTCCCAGTGCTGGAAACCGCCCCTCCCCCCCAAAAAGAAAAAGAAAGGACATCTGAGAGCCAGGCATGGTAGCGCAGGCCTGTAATCCCAGAACTCAAGAGGCTGAGGCAGGAGGAGGGCCTCAAATTCAAGACCAGTCTGGGCTACCTAGTAAGTTCAAGACCAGCCTGAACTACACATAGAGACTCTGTATCAAAAAAAATAGTAATAATAATAATAGCCAGGTGTGGTGGTGCACACCTGCAATCCCAGCACTTGGGAGGCTGAGGCAGGAGGATTGCTGAGAGTTTGAGGCCAGCCTGGGCTACATAGTGAGTTCCAGGCCAGCCTGAACTGCAGAGCAAGACTCTCTCCCAAAAAAAAAAAAAAAAAAAAAAAAAAAAAAATTGTTGATTGAGCTTCTCGTGATTTTGGAATCTTCTGGGCTTTGGAAGGTCACCTGCTCACCATGATTGGAGACACCTCCGATGCGACAAACAGCCCAGTCCTAGGGATCTGTTGGGGCCAAAGCCTTGCACAGGCTGAGCTGCAGAACACTGTCACTCCAGTATCAGACACGGCCCCTTCACTTAGGAGCAGGGGGGCTCTGGCACTGCATCCCTTGCCCAGTTTCCCCCTCTGCAAACCCGAGGGTACCAACCCCAGCAGGCAGAATTGCTGTGCACCCACGGACCGGGGCAACGCTTCATAACCGGGGTCGTTCAAATCCTGCCTTCGGGGATTTCTGTAGCTCACCTCCCAGAGCCCTGGCCGTGCCCTTCTGAAGGGCTGGCCGGACATGGGTGAGTCACGTGCAAGTATGCAAGGTGCACTGAACACATCAGGTGCGCGTGATGCGAATTGCGGGTGTGCGGTGTGTGAGGTGTGTGAGAGGTAAGTGGTGAGTGTGGGAGGTGTGAGTTGTATGTAGTTTGTGTGTGGATGCTCGCGTGGGAGGTGTGCACGTGCGTGGGTGTGCCCGTGAGTGTGTGTGTGCCTGGCTGAGGGGGCAGCAGGCTGGGACACACATCCGTGGAGGCGGGATTCATGGGGTAGGCTCTTTGCGTCTGAAGGCCCCTCACTCTGACCACCCCCAGCCCTGCGCCTGCCTCCACCTCCTCCTCCACCCTCTTGGGCTCTCCGCGGCCGGTGTGCTGCGCCCGCACCGTGGCCCAGCCCGGACTCCAGCCCAACCCACCCAAGTGGAAAGAGGTGACTTCGCTCACGAAGTCCACGCGCGGCTGGCGGCCTCTGGTGACCAGGCGCAGGCCTAGGAAGCGTCCGGAGGAGGCCACGGGGGCGGGGATAGTGAGGCCGCAGAGAGGGGCCCCCAGCGGCCGCGGCGCCCCGGGCGGGCCCTCGTAGAGCTGCACGTAGGAGCCGGGGGAGCAGGGGTCTGCGGGCGCCGGGGCGGAGGCGTTGGGCGCCGGCTCCGGCGCCGCCGCCCGGGTCAGGCTGTAGACCAGGAAGAAGCTGAACTGGAAGCGGATCCTGTCGCCCGGGGCGGCCGCCTGCAGCCAGAGCCCGCAGTCGGTGTCCGGAGCCACGAAGTAGAACCTGCGCGAGGCCGCGTGCGAGCGCAGCAGCAGCCCGTCGCCGTGCCACGTCCGCCCGCACAGCTCCGCCAGGTCGGCTGCGGAGAGCGCGGGCCGGGTCAGCGGCCACTGCTGCGGCCCCGCCCGCCCCGGCCCGCGCGAGTCCCGCACCCTCCCCAGCCTCCGTTCAGTCTGGGCTGCACAGTTCCCAGGGTGTGGGTGGTGGAGTCCCCCTTTCTTCCTCCTTCTGTTTAGTCATGGGTAAAATGGGAGTAATTAAGCAATTTCAGGATTTTTATGAGTCAGTGATTTAATGTAATTCAGACTACAATCTCTTACTCAAAAACTCTGGGCCGGGTGGTGGCGCTGCTCTGTAATCTGAGCACCCTAGGAGGCTGAGGTAGGAAGATCTCAGATTTAAGCGCCATCTGAGCAATGTAGTGCTTTGCAAACTTTTTTAAAATCTTAAAATTAAAAAAAAATTTTTTCAAGGACTGTGGGACTAGTATGTAACTCAGTGTGAAGGTCCTGTGATATAGAGGAAATACTAGATGTCAAATACACAGAGTTTGTGTCCCCCAAAGTCAATGAATTCTAAGGAACAGGAGGTTAAAAGTAGGAAAATTTATGGGAGAAAAGGAATGGGGAATAGGAATGAGCGAAGGGGGAATAGGAATAGCTCCTGAGAGACAGGAGGGATCCCGAATGGGCTCACAAAGAGCCCCCACCTCTCAAAGGAAGTTTCACAGAGCAAAATCATGAGGTGGGTACAACGTGGGCCAAAATTATGATCAAATAAGACTGCAAGTATAAGGGGGGCGTGGTGGCACACACTTGTAATCCAAGCACTCAGGAGGCTGAAGCAGGAGGATTGTTGCAAGTTGGAGATCAGCCTGGGCTACAAAGTGAGCTCAAGGACAGCCTGAACTGCATAGCAAGACCCTGTCTCAAAAAGCAAAAAAAAAAAAAAGTTGCAAGTATAGTCGTTTGGGTACTATTGATCTAACGGTAACAAGCATACATGGGTGGCATCTGTAGTCTTAGTCTTGTCTTTAGATTTAGTGGTCCTTAGTCTTGGTGGGTGGGAAAGGATGGCCTCCCCTAATGAAATAATGGGAAATCTCAAAAGGGTGATACTGATAATCCCAAACTTCCGTTCATCCCTTAGGAAAGTATGGAAAACTAGTCCTTGTGACCTTAATCTTCAGATGCATCTCTAGCCACAGTCCTGATGCTTTCTTTTCTCCTGGGCTGACTCCCTCGAGGACCCAGCCCTGTCTGACCACCTACTCTATTTCTTTTCCTTTCTTTTTTTTTTTTTTGGTCTTTTTGAGGCAGGGTCTCGCTGTACAGTTCAGGCTGGCCTTGAGCTCACTTTGTAGCCCAGGCTGGCGTCGAACTCGCAACGATCCTCCTGCCTCAGCCTCCCGAGTGCTGGGATTAGAGGCATGCGCCACCACGTCCAGCTTGCCTACTCTATTTCTACCTAACTGAGGTGTCTGTAATACTGGATTCGGTCCCCTTTGCGGGCAGGGGACAGCCATGTGTTTTGCGGTTTCTAGATTTCAGAAATGTGATGTATGTGCACTACATTATGCAAAACCCTAAAAGGAAACACTCTCTGGAGCAATTGTGTGAGCGTTAGCCAAGTGAGCAAATAGCAGCAATAATCTCTGGTGAGGCCAAGGCCTGTTGCCAATAAAACAAATGTTGCTTTTCCAAGTACTCTGCGTGTTAGAATTGCTACCCAAATGACTGTGACTGTGATCCGTACAAGGTTTAGGATGGTGCCTGGCACTTAATGGGTGCTATAGAAGAGTCAGCAACTACTCTGACCTTATTGAAGGGTGAGGCAATATATTTGAGTGCCTGCCCACCCAACAGCTATTGGGTTTCTACTTGCTAAAAGAACTGAATTTTGAGCTGGGCGCAGTTGTGCACGCCTGTAATCCCAGCACTTGGGAGGCTGAGGCAGGAGGATCATTGGGAGTTCGAGACCAGCCTGAGCTACAAAGTGAGCTCAAGGCCAGCCTGAACTGCATAGTGAGACCCTGTCTCAAAAAGACAAAAAAGAAAAGAAAAAGAAATAATGCATATCTGGGCTGGGGATTTAGTTCAGCAGTACAGCACCTGCCTGGCAAGCGTGAGGTCATGAGTTTGATTCCCAGTACCAGAAGACAAAAAAAACAGTATAGTGGGCCAAGGATATAGCTCAGCAGCACAAGCGCCTGATTGGCAAGCGCCTGCTTGGCAAGCACAAGGTCTTGAGTTCAATTCCCAGTACAAAAAAAAAGAAAAGAAAGAAATAATGCATAGTGGCCGGACGTGGTGGCGCACGCCAGTAATCCCAGCACTCTGGAGGCTGAGGAAGGAGGATCACTGTGAGTTTGAGGCCAGGCTGGGCTACAAAGTGAGTTGAAGTCCAGCCTGACCCTGTCTCCAAAAGGCAAAAAAAAAAGAAAGAAAGAAAGAAAGAAAGAAAGAAAGAAACAATACATAGTATTATACTTTAAGTCATTAATTTGATATCTGTTTCTTAAAAACATCTGCACTGGTAGACTTGTATAAGTGCCCAAACTAGCTCTGAATTTTTAAGGACAGAGAGAGAAGGGAGGTTATCTGGGGCAAGGCAGGGGCATGAGTGGGTGCTTAAGGATCTGCAGGTGCAGGTCTTCAGGAGAGAAACCTGTCTTGGGACAGAAGATATGCATGCATTTCCCATATTTGTACAGACCAGAGGCCCACGGGGAGGGAGGAGTTTTGTGGGTTTTCTTCTTGTGCCTGCTCCGGCATGCATATTGCTAAGAATTGAACTTGGGCATTCTGCCACCAAGCTACACCCCCAGCACCCTCTCCTCTTTTAGACAGGGTCTTGTTAAATCGCCCAGGCTGGCCTCAGACTTTCAATCCTCCCCTTCCTAGAGTGCTGACATGTGCCACTATGCCCAGCAGGGTAGCAATTTAGAGTAAATCAAATTGGGCACCTTTGTGCCAGGCACTGTCAGAGTATCTTGCATAATTTATTTCACCTTATTATGCACAACAGCAATAGTCCCCACACACCTGTAATCCCAGCACTCGGGAGGCTGAGGCCAGAGGATCTTTGTGAGTTCGAGACCAGCCTGGGCTACAAAGCGAGGTCAAGGCCAGCCTGAACTGCATAGTGAGACCCTGTCTCAAAAAGACAAAAAAAAAAAAAAAGTTTGGATTGTAGCTCAATGAAAACGCCCTAGGTTCAATCCCAAAAGTAGCACACCACCAAATGCTGAGCATGATGGTACACGTTTGTGTCCCAGCACTCAAGAGGTGGAAGCAGAAGGATCAATCTGAGTTTGAGAGGCTGTGCTATATAGCAAGTTCAAGGCCAACCTGAACCACACAGTGAGACCCTGTCTCAAAACAAAACAGAACACCCCAACAAAACAAAACAAACAGAAAAAGCAGAGGGACAAGTTTCTGTTATTATTCGGGTTGTTGTTTTTTTGTTTTTTTGTTTTTTTTTGTCTTTTTGAGACAGGGTCTTGCTATGTAATTCAGGCAGGCCTAGAACTCACTAGACAGGCTGGCCTTGAATTCGATCCTCCTGTCTCAGCCTTCTGAGTGCTGGGATTACATGTGTACACCACCATATCCAGCAATTATTATTTTACTACAGAGAAAACTGAGGCTTAGGTGAATGAGACAGTGATCTCAGGACAAGGAAGTAGCGTGCCAGTGAGGGTAGGAGTGGGGTTCTTGTTCTATTTTACATTTCTTTTGGTACCAGGACTCGAACTCAGGACCTTGCACTTGCCAGGGAGGCGCTTGTGCCACTGAGCTATATCCTTGGCCCAGGGTTCTTGTTCTAGAGCCCACAAGTTTTATCTCCAGACCCAAAGACCAGCCTACCCTCAGGCTCTGCCTCTGGGGGCCTTGGTGCTCTGGCCTCCTACAAGGGTTTGGGGCGAACTTGAGGTGCCAAGCAAGTCCAGCCACAGGGTTTACAGCCTCCCCACTCAGGGGCCCAGCCCATGCGGGTCGCTGAGGATGGGAGCCAGGTACTTACCTGTCTGCAGGTCAGACACAGCCAAGGTGGCTGTCCCCAGCAGCAGCAGCAGCCTCTGGGGCAGGAGAGCCAGTTCCATCGGGGCTCCACTGGGCCCAGGGGCGGGGCAGACCTGTGGAATCTTCCGTTTGGGGTCTTCAGGGATGCTGCGGTGTGGGGGTCTTGGCAGCCAGCTGGGACACTGGCAGGACACAGGAGCAAGGGAGGCGGGGTCTGCCAGCTCTTCTGGTGTCTTCACCATGATCTTTGGGCTCCTCCTTTGGGCCAGGATTGTGTCTAGGGGTTGCCATGGAGATTTGGGGCCGGGGCTAGAGCCTGGGGAGGGAAGGCAGGGAGGATGCCTGCTCACCCCTGCCACACAGGAACCAGGACACGCGGATCCGGCTTAGCCATGGGGCTTCTGGGAGGGGGACTCACACCCTGGAAAGCTCCTGCCTTCCTGGATAAGCGGGGCTGTGCTTGCAGAGGCCCTGGCACCGGAGCAGCTTCTCTGAGGGCTTAGAGAAACAGCAGGTGCTGAAGGAGCACCGGACCATGTCTGCTCCATTACCAACACGGAGATCCTGCTGCAGGGCCCTAGCATTTGTGGTGCCCTCTGCCTGGAGTGATCTTGGCCCATGGCTGTCCATGGCTGGCTGCTTTGGGCCACTGTGTCACAGCTCACATGTGGCCTTTTCCTGACCACCTTTCAATCCTGTCACTCAATCACATCTCCCTGCATTTGTCAGTATGTCCCCCCTGGTACTTGGGCTTGAATCCAGGGCTTCACACTCCAGGTGCTGCAGTAGCCTGTGGCTATAGTCTTGTGCTTGGTCCACACACGGATGGCAAAGCCCTGAGGCAGGGTGACACTGCCGTGGGATTGAAGACAGGAAGAGAAGGGATTCACTCCTCTCCCTAACTTTTTGTTTTGTTTTGTTTGAGGCAGGGTCTCTCTATGCAGTTTAGGCTGGCCTTGAACTCACTATGTAGCCCAGGCTGGCCTCAAACTCACAACAATCCTCCTGCCTCAGCCTCCCAAGTGCTGGGATTACAGGCGTGCGCCACCACGCTCGGCCTCTCCCCTAATTTTAACCCTTCTCTGCTGCATTTGACTGGCACCCTTCGATTCTGGAGGAAAAATGTCACGTAGGGGGCAGAGCAGGAGGATATGCATCCTCTAGGGTTGCGTCCCAGAGACAGATTTAGAAGTCCAGGATGTCAGCAGCTCTATTAGCCAGGTGTGTGGCTCACAGCTGTAATCCCTGAATTCTGGAAGGCTGAGGCAAGATAATCACAAATCCAAGTCAAGCCTGGATACTTCAGTGACTTAGTGAGACCCTGTCTCAAAGTAAACATTTTTTTTTAAAGGAGGCAAGGCCCTCTTGCTGCATTCTCTCTGCTGCTGTGCTGGGTGTCTCCATTTTATATTATCCTTCTTGTTTGTCTGTTTGTTTTCTTTGAGACAGGGCCTCTCTATAGTTCAGGCTGGGTTTGAACTCATGAGGTTTCTCCTGCCTCAGCCTCCCTAGTGCTGGTATTATAGGTGTGCATCACCACACCTGCCTCTGTTTTAGTAATTTTCTCCGTGGGTCAGGTAGTGCCCAGCCTTGTGGGACATGATTGTTATATTAAGGGACCAGGATAAATAAGTAATACCACCCAGAGGCTAAGAACAAGAAGCATCAATTGTGATCAAAAATTTTAAAAAGGGGCTGGGGATTGAGCTCAGTGACACAGCGCCTGCCTGGCAAGCGCAAGGTCGTGAGTTCGATTCTCAGTACCAGGGAAAAAAAATTAAAAAGAAAATTAAAAAAAGGCCGGGCGTGGTGGCGCACACCTGTAATCCCAGCACTTGGGAGGCTGAGGCAGGAGGATCGTTGTGAGTTTGAGACTAGCCTGGGCTATAAAGTGAGCTATGCAGCCTGAACTGCATAGAGAGACCCTGTCTCAAAAAGACAAAAAATAAAATAAAATAAATAAAATAAAGCTATATTGATGGTTCTAAAAATATATGTATATGGGGGTGTTGACTGGGGATGTAGCTCAGTGTGCAGGCCCTGAGTTTAATCATCAGTACAGAAATTTTTAAAAAAGGAAACGAAAAGGAAAGAAGAAAGCCAAGCACCCAGCACCTCATCCAGGCACGGCGGCAGGCAGCTGCATCGGCACTGAGGTTGTCCCTGCCCCCGCCCTGTCACATTCTCAGGCAGCACACATGATATACTACTAGGCAGCAATCCTCCCTGCACACCAGTTCCAAGTTTGGTATTTTAGTTTTATTTGTTTTTTGAGACAGGGTCTTGCTGTGTAGTTCAGGTTGGCTTGGGACCTACCACATAGCCCAGGCTGGCCTCAAACTCAAGGCGATCCTCATGCCTCTGCCTCCTGAGTGCTGGGATTAGAGGCTTCCACCACCATGCTCCCCATGTTCAGATAAGGAAACAGGCCCTGTGGTGGATTAACTAACGGTCAACTTGTAACACCCAGCTGAACTGAATCAGCGCGGTGCTGGGTGTGGATGGCCCCCCTGAGGTAGTTGCCACCAGCGTAAGAAGAAAACTGGAGGGGAAGATGGTGTGAGCTGTTGATTCTCTTGGAGAAGCTTGTCGTGCTGGTTTTCCTGATATGAACTCAGCTGTTCTCATCGTCAGAGGAGCTCAGGTCCTCCCTGTCGCTGAGAATGGCCACAGTTCCCTTTGGGGGAGCTCTGGTCTTTACCTTGAGCATCACTTCCTGCTTCCCTGCAGATCCCTCAGCCTACTGGTGCAGACTTTCTAGCTTTCACCACTGGCCTTTGGGTCTTTCCAGTGCAGATCCTTGATACAGACTTGCATGGGACATTGGCGTGGGCTCCAGCCGGACTTGTGGAGCACATTGCCATGGGCTCTAGGTCTTCAGCTGGATTCATGCAGGACACTGTCACGGGACCCAGGCCCTCAGCTGGATGTTTTGGGTCTCTAGTGTGTCGACAGGTCTCTTGCACTCTTTTGCATTTGGTTCTTTGGGTGAACACTATAAAATAATCCCATAAATTATGTGTCCTATATTAAATTGTTTGCCGTGCAAACCCTGACTACGACAGGCACAAAGATGTTAGATGCAGAGCTGTCACATAACTATAAGTTAGGAAGCATTCTGGCTTCCTGGAGGAGTGGTCTAGGCTGAAATCTAAAGTCCCTGGAGAACCCTGCCAGGGACAAGGCGATCACAGGTGTTGCACACACAAGAAGCACCTGCAAATCCTAGAAAGCTGAGGAGAGTCCACCTCTGTCTGCTTCCACCACAGCACAGGAGAAAGCACCCCCTTCTGATCCCACAGGGATCACATCCCACAGGGGCTGAGAGAGGTGTCCGCAGGAGTGGCAGAGGCGGGACTTGAACTCAGGGTCTGACTTCCAAACTCACGTCCTCTCCCCAAACCTTGCTAAGCAAGGTTTCTCCATATCAAGTTATGTTGGAAGACAGTGCCTTTCCTTTCTGTTATGCGTATATTAGCAGAATTGTTAATATCCGACAATAAAAAATTGGAGATTGAAATGAGATCATTTTTATGAAAGTGGAAAAATAAGGTATAATTAGGCAGGAGTAACTTCCCACAAGTCCAACATGGGAAACTCAACAAGACCCCATCTCAAAGTTTAAAGAAAAGATAGGGGCTGGGCATGGTAGTGTACACCGGTAATCCCAGCACTTGGGAGGCTGAGGCAGGAGGATGGCTGTGAGTTCAAGGCCAGCCTGGGCTACACAGTGAGTTCAGGGCCAGCCTGAATGTGAGACTCTGTCTCAGAAAATCAAAACCAAGAAACAAACCTAGACAAAGAGCCCTCCAGGATATCCCACAACCAGCTGGTGAGAGTTTTATTTCCTTGACTCCATATCTCTTAAATGAATTGGCTTGCATCCTACCTCCTCCATCCCACGGTTTCATTCTTTGTCACCATGGGCCATGACCCCGGTGTTCTCCTGCCAGACACACAGATGCTTGTGAGTGCTATTAGAGGCAGCTAAGTTAGATGAAAAATTACTACAGCCACAGAGGGACTGGGCTCTTGAGGACATCAATAAAAGGTGGAGACATCAGAATGGTGGCTGGAGGTGCACCTGAAGAAGACCAGTCCTCAGGATTAAGTCACAAAACCTGGGAGTGGTGGAGTAGGCCTGTAATCCCCACACTCAGGAGGCTGAGGCAGGAGAATTGCTGAGGGTTTGAGGCCAGCCTGGGCTACAAAGTGAGTTCAAGGCCAGCCTGAACTTGACAGTAAGAGCCTGACTCAAAAAGACAAAAAAAACCCACAAAAAACCACAAAGTCACAATGGCCAGCTTTGCATACTTCCCTAAGCAATGAATGGAAATTTGAGATGATAATGGAAGTGGTACCACCCAGTCCATTTAATCTAGATATACATTAGACACCTGGGTGGGTGTCTGAACACCTGAACATCCATTCCTCAAAACAGTCCTGCTTTAGATGTCATAGATAAGCCAAAACTAATGATGTCAGCCATGCACCCTAGCTACGTGCATGGCTTCCTATTGGATCAATCTTAGTTGAATGGCTATGCTTGTAATCTTATTGGTTGATTATTGTTTGACCTACATTGTACCTACCTCATGATTTTGCTCTATAAAACCTTCCTGGAGAAATGACCTCAGAGGCAACCCATTTCTGGGACCCCTCCTGTCTCTCAGAGCTATTCCTATTTCCCACTAAACCTTCCCTACTCTTTCTTTTTTTTTGTCTTTTTGAGACAGGGTCTCACTATGCAATTCTGGCTGGACTTGAGCTCACTTTATAGCCCAGGCTGGTCTTGAACTCACAATGATCCTCCTGCCCCAGCCTCCCGAGTGCTGGGATTACAGGTGTGCGCCACGGTGCGTGGCAACCTTCCCTACTCTTAATCTCCTTTGTCCATTGGAATTCATTCTTCGATTTTAGGGGGCACACATACTCGTCACATTTGCCAGGCATGGTGCTACACACCTGCGATCCCAGCACTCAGGAGGCTGAGGCAGGTGGATCACCTAGACTACATAGTGAATTAAAGACCAGCCTAAATTACAAAGGAGACCCTGTCTCAAAAAACCCAAACAGTACCGGGCATGGTGGTGCACACCTGCAATCCCAGCACTCAGGAGGCTGAGGCAGGAGGATCGTTGAGAGTTTGAGGCCAGCCTGAACCACAAAGTGAGCTCAAGGCCAGCCTGAGCTGCATAATGAGACTCTGTCTCAAAAAGATCATTAAAAAAAAAAAGAAGAAGAAAAAAAACCCAAACTGCACACCTGACACCTAGTTTGGGAGTTATATTTCTCTTATACCGTTATAACTGCCCCCTTCCACTACAGAAATACACTACATAATAAGAACATGTGCATAGGCCACTGAGGAGAATTTCTGTGTTTCCCACAGTTGTAGAGACAGCAAAAATGTGTAAAGGGCCAAGCTAGTGTCAAAAGCAGTGAGAAATGAATCAATTGTCTAGATTATATAAGTCTCCTTAAAATTATACTCACAGCCTGCATAAAAATGGGTAATCAAATCAGTTTTGGAAAGTGGCAGTATTGTAGCCAATGAGTTTATCTGAGCTGAGATTATTGCTGATTGAAAAATGGATAATGAGGCTTAAAGATTTTCACCTAGAGATTAGGGAGAATGAGAATACAAATAGAAGAGTCTTGTTCGTCTTCTCCCTCTTTTCTCCTCTCTTGTAGTACTTAGGGCCTTATACTGAGTTATACCCCGACCCTTTTTAAATTTTTTACTTTGAGTTTTTTCTTTTCATTTTACTATTTTACTTTGAGACAGGATCTCACTAGATCACTAAATTGCCCAGGCTGGGCTTGACCTTGTCTTCCTCCTGCCTCAGCCTCCCAGAGTTCTGGGATTATAGGCCTGCTCCACCACACCTGGCCTTTGTTACCTTTTATAGAATAAAAAAGCAGAGAAGGATAAAATGAAAAAAAGTTTTGTAAATAAGGAGGGGAAGAGGGGGTGAAGGGAGGAGAGGACTGGGAAAAAAGGGGAGGAGCAAAAGGGGAGGAATAAAAAGGGAAGGAATAAAGAGTATGTTGTATACAGGTACAAATTCCTATGATAAGTATGATTGTTATGTATATCTAAATTGTACCAAGTTTGATTTAAAAAAATGCAGGTGCAGTGGCATACGCCTATAAAACCTGCACTTGGGAGGCTGAGGCAGGAGAATCACAAGTTTGGGGGCCAGCCTGGGCTACATAGTGCATCTGTATCTCAAAAATAAACAACAAAACAAATTCATAGCCAGGTGTGGTGTTACACCCCTGTAACCCCAACACTTGGGAAGCTGAAGCGGGAAGATGGTCAAGAGTTCAAGGCCAGCCGGGCGTGGTGGTGCACGCCTGTAATCTCAGCACCTGGGAGGCTGAGGCAAGTGGACTGTTCGGAGTCTGGAGCAGCCTGAGCTACAAAATGAGCTCAAGGCCAA
>NW_004955452.1:2036713-2037713 GCF_000276665.1 Chinchilla lanigera | reverse complement strand
AAAAAGAAAAATGAGAAAAAAGAAGAGAGAGAAATTTAAAAAAAAAGTTCAGTGAGAGAGGGGACCATAGTAATATTAGTGTGATTAGCATCAGGTGAGGCCAGCTCATGCAGGGTCCTTCCTATTGCTGCTCTAACAAATCGCTACATATCTAGTGACTCACAACAACCTGTTGAGAACATGGTCTTCCAGTTTCGTTTATTTTACTTTACACAATGTTCTCCAGGGGGCTGGGGGTATAGCTCAGCTGCACAGTGCCTGCTTGGCAGTTGCGAGGTCGTGAGTTTGATTTCCAGTACCAAAACAAAACAAGACAAAACAAAACCTGCCTTCCAGTTTTATACATGTTGCTGCAAGTGATGATTCCATTCTTTTTTAGGCTGAAGGGTTCACCACTGGCTATGTATACCACATTCTCTTTATCCATTCATCTGCTGGTGGGGACCTAGGTTAATTCTGCATCTTGGCTAGTGTGGAACAGTGCTACAATAAACATGCAAGTGCAGCTATGTCTCAGTATACCATTTTCCTCTCCATGTTAGGGTATACTGGGTATATTCGCATGAGTAGGATTACTAGAGCATATGGTATTCTTTCTTTCTTTCTTTCTTTCTTTCTTTTTTTCTTTCTTTCTTTCTTTCTTTCTTTTTCTTTCTTCCTCTTTCTTTCCTTCTTTACTTTCATTTATTTTTGTGTTTTTGAGACAGGGTCTCACTATGCAGTTCAGGCTGGCCTTGAGCTCACTTTGTAGCCCAGGCTGGTCTCGAACTCCCAACAATCCTCCTGCCTCAGCCTCCCAAGTGCTGGGATTACAGATGTGCGCCACCTGGCCCTTTCCCAGTTTTATGAACTCCTTGCCTTTGCTCCTTGAATTCTTTTTGAGATAGTCTCACTATGTATTTCAGTTGAGTGCTGGGATTACAGGTATGTGTCATCACATCCAGTTTCAAAGTAGCTACTAGAAAATTTAAAATTACAAAGCTGGGTGTGGTGGCACATG
>NW_004955452.1:2033399-2034618 GCF_000276665.1 Chinchilla lanigera | reverse complement strand
ATAGTGAAACCCTGTCTCAGAAAGATCAAACAGAAAAAAAGTACTGGCCTTGAGATGAGATAAAAGAAATAAAAGGAAGAAAGGAAACGAAGAAAATCATAATTTAAAACCTGTACTTTTAGGAAGACTGCAACTTCAGGACACAAAGTTACCCAGGGTTACCCATATCTGTAATCCACATGTTTGTTTATACTTTTCATTAGACCCATCACACTCCAGGTCCCTTGGAGATAATGTAAATCCATAGATGAGTTTAGTTGATAAAGGGCAGGAACCTGACATTATGGTAAAGAGCACTGTAATCCCAGCACTAGGGAGGCTGATGTAGGAGGATCCCTGCACTTCTGAGGACAGGTGGTGCTACATAGTGGGTTCAAGCCCACTTTGACCTACACAGCAAGATTCTATCTCAAAAAGAAAAAAAGGCAGAGATTTCAAGGAATGTTTTTAAGCAAAACATCTTAGATCACCCATTTTTAGAAATGGGCTCATGCCTGTCCTGTGGCTCATGCCAATTCTGTGTCCAGAATTGTCTTTCTGTGGGTGACCGTCCTTTTCTTCTGTAAACCAAGGGGGAACTTCCTACAGACTCCCAAATTCCATAGGCCACACTCTATCTCTTGGAGTAAACACTTGTAAAATTCTGCTTAATAAATCTTTTTATGCCTCTTATTGATTTGTTTTAAAAATTCTTTTTCTTTTTTTAAAAATTATTTTTCTGTGATGGAAGTCAGTGAACCTGAAACCTGTCCTGTGGGTGGATCAAGTCAAGGTTCTACATCTATGCTTTGGGGACCTCCTGGTGTGGTGACAGTCCTGGTGGGGTGTGTGCCTGTAGTTGCAGCAATTTGGAGGCCAGGGGTAGGGTTGCCCAGACCCTGTGTGCCACCAAGCCCGGCCATTCACATTTTTGTTTTTGTTTTTTTTTTGTCTTTTTGAGACAGGGTCTCCCTATGCAGCTCAGGCTGACCTTGAGCTCACTTTGTAACCCAGGCTGGTCTTGAATTTGCTATAATCCTCCTGCCTCAGCCTTGAAAGTGCTGGGACTATAGGCGTGTGCCACCACGCCTGGCTCATTCACATTCTTTAAAAACTTTCAGTGGTGGTGTGGTGATGCAAGCCTGTAATCCCAGCACCGGGAAGGCTGAGGCTGTTTGCCAAGAACTTGAGCCAGACGGGGATGTATAGTGAATTGAAGGCCAGCCTGAACTGCACAGCA
>NW_004955452.1:2027704-2033169 GCF_000276665.1 Chinchilla lanigera | reverse complement strand
AGGCCAGAGTGAACTACGTAGAAGACCCTGTCTCAAAAAACAAAAGTTTTTTTCTGTGTCATTCATCTAGAATGGTGGCTTTTTTTTTTTTTTTCTTTTCTTTTCTTTTTGAAGACAAGAGTCTCACTGGGATTACAGTGCTGGGATTACAGGCATGCACCACCACGCCTGGCTCTGGAATGGTGACTTTTCAACCCTGTAAATTCCCTTAATTGGTGGGTTTGGGGGTTCTTTGGGAAGCCTGCTCCCAAGTACTCCAAATTCTCCCAAGACTGGGAAGGGGATCTTACTCTGTGTTTCTATTGCTCAACCCCTGCCCCTCCAAGGGCACGAATGGCGTCTTATTTTTATCTACCCTTCAACAAATATTTTACGAATGCCGTTCAAGGTTCAAGATTACCCAGCCGGTAGGGGCTGGGGATTTAGCTCAGCTGCACAGTGCCTGCCTGGCAAGCGAAGGTCGTGAGTTTGATTCCCGGTACCGGAAGAAAAAAAAAAAACCCAAAACCAAGATTACCCAGCCGGTAAGCAGTGGAATCAGAAATTTCTAACATCTCCGCAGGGCTCCCATTTGACATTTAAAGTAAAGTTATTCTTCATATCCCGCAGCAGGAGATACAGTACAAAAAGGAAATGTTTTTATAGCCTGGAGCCAAGGGGTAGAAGCACAAAAATGGAAAAAAAAATTAACAAACGAAGGGATGAACACAGGTAAACCCTGCTAGCAGAACAGTCCCACTGGCACCTGTGTGCACCTCGGCGCGCACTGCGGCTCGCAGAACCCGCCCATCTCCAAGACTACACATCCCAGCATGCCTCGCACCTCGCGAGTGGCACGACGCACTGGATGCCGGGACGCGTAGTCCTGTTCTAGGTCGGGAATAAACCTTAGAACGCCCCGTGACGTCAGGAGTGTTCGGGAAGAAGTCGGAACTGACCCAGGCTCAAATTCTCCCAGAGACCCGACCTTGATTTCTTTAGCACTGTGTTTCTACTGTAAACAGGCCCCACCCTAAAGTCCGGGCGGACCTATGCTGTGCGCTGTATAGCTTCTCGCGTGAATCCTTCTCAGATAAAGGGGGGGAGTACCGGAGGCAAGAGCTGTCAACCTTCTGGCCTCCTTCCAGGCGTAGGCTTTTGGAGTAGTGGTATCTAGGGCGCTACTCCGAAGAGGGGCTGAAACGCTGTTTCCCCCGCTGCCGCGTTGAGGACGTGGCAAGCCTGCCTTGGACAACCGCTTCCACTTCCTCCGACCGCGGGGTTACCAGCGCGGGAGGCGCAGGGACTGCTGGGAACGCGCATGCGCCGTACCAGGTGGGGAGCCCGCTTCTGCCCTCCGCTTACGCGGGGGATGGGGGTGTGGGGTGTCGGCGGCGGCGCTTTGCGGCCCGTCGTGCGTGTTGGGCGCGGACGGGCGCGGCGGCAGTGGCGCGCACAGGTGATTGACTGGCCAGCTGGCTCAGGGAGCTCCTGGTTCTCTTCGCTGGCAGGTGGCGGAGCCCATTTGGGCGGCAGAGGCGGCGACCGCGGCGCGGCTCAGGGGGCGCTCCTGGGGCCAAGGCCATGGCTCCGCGGCTGCAGTTGGAGAAGGCGGCCTGGCGCTGGGCGGAGACGGTGCGGCCCGAGGAGGTGTCGCAGGAGCACATCGAGACCGCCTACCGCATCTGGCTGGAGCCCTGCATCCGCGGCGTTTGCAGGTGAGGCCCGTGCACCGCACTTTGCGGCCCCCTCGCGCCGGACCTTGGAAAGCTGGGGCGGGGTGGGGGAAGGAAGACGCGGCCCTTCGCGTGCTTTTGGGAGGCGTGGAGAGCGCCCTTTCCGCTGTCCGGGCGCCCTGGAAGCGCAGCCTTCCCGGGCTTTGCGCGGAGGTGATGCTTTTGAAAGCCGTTTAGAAAGGGTGCTGGATTCTCATCCAGAAGATGGCGGTGGAGATGTTGCAGGTAGGGGTGAGAGTTTAGCAAACGTTCGTGGTTAGTTTTGGCCATGGCTTAGTATTTTCTTTTGCAAAAAGAGTTACTGGATGTGAAGTGCATCTTTTATTGGTGTTGACTCTGCAGCCCTCATTGTCAGAGCATTATGAATCTTTGGTCATTGGCATCTTTCATCCTTAGCTGACCTTCCCTCACGCTTGGATCTAAGGTTGTGGGTTTTTTTTTGGTCCTGACTCCGCACCACTTTACCGAGTGTCATGTCTGAGCTGCAAGTGCTTTTCTGCTTGGTTCATGAAGCTTGCCTTTCCTTAAACCCATCATTTAGATAGAATGCCTTGGCATTGTGCCTGTTTTTTCTCCTCTTCCACCTCCTTACGCGGGAAGTAGTTTTTTTTTGTTGTGGAACGTTGTTGAATTGACTTGGTCAAAGCCGGACATGCTCAGTAGCCTTTTCAGCAGGCATTTAGCAAATACTTTCTGGAATTTTTGAGTTTCCGTTGGGGGATCCAGAAGGAATGGAAGTTATGATCTCTGGCTTTGGAGCTGCCTTGTTTGAAGAGTGAAACAAGTTGAGAAGTTTGAATAATTCCGAGCACCGGGTACTTGGCTCACAAGGAGGACAATTGTCATTGCCAGGTGCAATTACTGGAATGACAGAAATCTGTGTGTAACAGATTTTTTTTTTTTTTTTTAATTGACAGGGTCTCACTTTGTAGTTCAGGCTGGTCTTGAACTTACTATGCAACCCAGGCCAGCCTTGAACTCAGGGTGATCCTCTTACCTGCTCCAGCCTCCCAAGTGCTTCATTTACGCCTAGTGTACTGTTGAGTGTGGTGGTGGCCCATGCCTATAATCTAATCCTAGCACTTTGGAGGGTGACGGGGAGGATCACCAGGAATATGAGGTCACCCCCGGCTCCCACATGAGTTGAAGACCAGCCTGAACTACATAGTGAGACTTTGTTTTGTTTTGATATAAAGTGTACCATCTCATATTTCATCCTTTTTTTTTTTTTTTTGGTCTGTTTGAGACAGCGTCTCACTATGCAGTTCAGGCTGGCCTTAAGCTCACTTTGTAGCGCAGGCTGGTCTTGAACTTACAACAATCCTCCTGCTTCAGCCTCCCAAGTGCTGAGATTACAGGTGTGCACCATCACACTGAGCTTATCTGTGTTAGCAAGTTCAGCCATCACCACATTTTTGGCCCCCTTAAAAGGTATACTGTGACTAGGTGTGGTAGTGCACACTTCTAATCCCAGCACTCTGGGATCCTGAAGCAGGAGGATACAACAGCAAACCCAGCCTGGACAGCATTAATGAGTTAGTGAGATCTTATCTCAAAGTGCTAGGCATGTAGCTCACTGCAAAAGCATGGGCTCAGTCCCTAATACCTCTCTGGGTAAAGAAAGAAAAGGGGAACCCTGTGTTTTTGAGACAGTGTCTCACTGTGTATTCCAGGCTAAGTCTTGAACTTAATGTAGCCCAGGCTGCCCAAGAACTCTTGTGATTCTCTTCAGCTTCCCAAGTGCTGGGATTATACAGCAACACCATTCCTGGCTGGTTCTTTGTGTAGTATTTTGGATTCGAGACCTGTATTAGATACATGATTTCAAATATTTTCTCTAATGCTATGGATTTTTTGGTTTTCTTGATGGTAATGGTATCTTCCAGTACAAAAGCTTTTAATTTTTTTTTTTCTTTTTGAGACAGGGTTTCACTACGCAGTACAGGCTTGCTTTGAACTCACTTTGTAGCCCAGGTTGGCCTTGAACTCTCAGCAATCCTCCTGCTTCAGCCTCCAAGTGCTAGGATTACAGCTGTGCACCACCATGCCCAGCCCAAATGCTTTTAATTTTGAGTAGTCCAGCTTATTGTTTGGCTAATTATTTTTTTTTTTTTTTCCCCGAGAATCTGCTTGGCTAATTATTAGAGGTGTAAGAAACCACACTTCACCAAAGATCCAGTTGTCTTTTTTTTTTTGGTACCATGAATCAAACTCATAACCTCAGGCTTGCCACTGAGCTAGATCCCCAGCCCCATTTTTTTTTTTTTTTTTTAAAGATAAGGTCTGTTATGTAGCTCAGGCTGGCTTTGAATTTGTGATCTTCCTGTCAGCCTTGCAAGTGCTGGGATTACAGGAATGTGACACCATGCCTGATGTATTTAAATATCACAAGAGCTCTTTTCCTACTCACTTTCTCCTTTAGTCTTTATTTTCTTTTGTCTTTTTGAGACAGGGTCTCAGTATGCAGTTCAGGCTGGCCACCAACTCACGATCCTCCTGCCTCAGCCTTGAGTGCTGGGATTACAGGTGTGTGCCACCACGCCCAGCTGGTCATTTCTTTCGGTGTTAACTTTTTTTTTTTTTTTTTGATGGTACGGGGAATTGAACTCGTAAATTCATGCTTGGAAGGGAAGTGCTGTACTACTGAGCTATATCCCCAGCTGGTCTTTTCTTTTGATGCTGCAGAGGATCACCACAAAGTTGGAGGAAGCCTTGATTATATATAGTGAGACTCTGTGTCAGAAACCTAAGATTTAATAGTATCAGTGCTATTAATGTTGTAATACAATTGTTTTTGTCATCTACCTAAATGTTTTTCTGCAGTACCAGAGCTGAAAGAAGAGAGGTTCAAACATGTGATAAAAAACAATGTGAACTAAATCCTTACAGCTACAGAAGTGCAGATACTATTTTGTTTGTTTGTTTCTTTGCCATGCTGAATATTGAACCCAGGTCCTTGTACATGTGAGGCAAGCCCTCTGCCACTAACCTATATTCACAGCCGTGTGTGTAGTATCTTTTTCTTTTTTTGTCCCCCCACTCCTACCAGGAATCGAACTCACGACCTTGCGCTTGCCAAGCAGGCACTTTTGCCGCTGAGCTAAATCCCCAGCCCCCTACTTCTCTTTTGTAGTACACATTTTTCCATATCTGGGCATGTAGATTCCCCCCCTGCATTGAACCCAGGGCTTTGCACATGCTAGGCAAGTGTCTAGCACTGAGCTTCCATCCCCAGCGTGCCTTACTCTTTTTTTAAAAAAGAATTTCATTATGTGTATTTAAGGTATGTTACAATGTTACGGATGCATATGGCACATAATCACCATAGGGAAGCGCAATAACATAGCTGCTGTTTACATAGTTACTGTTTGCTTTTTTTTTTTTTTTCATAGTTACTGTTTGTGTGTGTGTGTGTGTTTGAGGTAAGAGACATAGCAGGAATACAAAATAATTATCTGCCCTTTCCCCTAGTTTTTCACATCTTAATTTGGTTTATTTGTGATTCTAGAATGAGGCAGCAGTAGGGACTAAAAACAGTTTAGAATGGCCCCTTTACTCTTTTTGTTTGTTGTTTTGAGATGGGGTCTCCCCATGTAGTTCAGGCTGTCCTTGGACTATATACAGGCTGGTTGTTTTCTGACTCCCAAAGATCCCCCTGACTCATCCTGTGCCACAACTCCCAGCCAGCTGAAACTCCTAAACATTGAGCTGAATTCTTTTCTACTAGAGGACTTTTTTTTTTTTTTTTTT
>NW_004955452.1:2017093-2026874 GCF_000276665.1 Chinchilla lanigera | reverse complement strand
AGTGCTGGTATTACAGACATGAAACACCACACCCTCACTCCCTCTGAGGTATTGTTTTGCGATCTGACCTCTGCCTTCTCCATAGCCTTCTGGGTTTTCCCAGCTTCTCTCCAAACCTCCAGCTGTGCTGAACTTTACTGAGAGACTTGCCTAGCTTCTCAGGCCTGGTCTCGCTCTATAAGCAGTCCTGTGCCTGGATCGTGCTTTACTTCCTCACTGACATTCAGCTTCTGCATGTCCTCAGGGACAGAAGGCTTGGCAATCAATCATCCCTTCCCTCACTTGAGATTTCTGCTGCAGCATTCAGTACCTGATGCTACCCTTAAATGCCAGAAGTTATCCTCTACCCTGTCTGCCTCATTTACTATGAGCTGTTTTTGATGCCTGGTACTTTATCTTGGTATCCTCTGGTTCTGTAATTCTTACTGTGGGACATCAGTTTGATACAGTGTACAAACCTATAAAGTAAGTTGCTTATTTTATTTATTTATTTATTTGTCCTTTTGAGACAGGGTCTTACTGTGTAGTCAGGCTGGCCTTGAACTCACTTTGTAGCCCTCCTGCCTCAGTCTCTCGAGTGCTGGGATTACAGGTGTGGAACACCATGCCCGGCTGAAGCTGGTTTTGTTCTTTTTTTTTCTGGTACCGGGAATTGAACTCATGACCTTGTGCTTGCCAGGCAGGTGCTGTGCCAGTGAGCTAAATCCCCAGCCCCTTTTGTTTTTTTTTTGGTACCGGGAATTGAACTCAGGACCTTGCACTTGCTAAGCGGGCGCTTATGCCGCTGAGCTATATCCCCGGCCCAAGCTGGTTTTCTTAAATACAGTTTCCTTGTCTTTTCTGCTTTTTTATTTCTTCTATCTTACTGATAAAGGACCTCAATGATATAGGGGAAATAAATGTAACTCAACCTGCTAGATATCTGTTATGCCAAGTTTGTGTTCCCTGAGGTCAAAGAATGAGTGAATAAAGAACAATTTAGGTTAAGAGTAGGAAAATTTATTGGGGAAAAGAAATGTGGAATAGGAGCAGCTCCTGAAAGACAGGAGGGGTCCTGAATGGTTTGCTAAGGACCCTGCTTCTCAAAGTTTTATAGGGCAAAATCAACGTGGGTCAAAACCAGTAAGATTACAAGTATAGCTGCTTAGGTAATATTGATAAAATAGTAGTAAGGGTGTTTGGGTGACATCATTAACCTTGGTTGATGATCTGTAGTCTTAATCTTTTAGTCTCAGTGGGTGGGAGAGGATGGCCCACCCCTAATGAGATAATGGTTTATTTATATGGGAAATCCCCTAAAGGTGGTACCAATAATCTCCAGTTTCCATTTATCCCTTAGGGAAATATGTAAATCTGGCCATTGTGACTTTAATCTGTGGGTGTCCCTCCAGCCACAGTTATACTGTGTTCTCATCTGCAGTGACTCCCTGGAGGGCCTAGCCCTGTCTAGACTGCCTGTAATATTTCTACCTAATTTACCTATCTGATTTTTTTTTTTTTTAATTTGATTTTTTGAGACAGGGTCTTGCTGTGTAGCACAAACTTGCCGTCTTCCTGCCTCAGTTCCTAAGTCCTGAGATTACAGGCATGTGCCCACATCCAACTATGATTTGATTGATCTCAAAGCACTTGTTGACCTCCTTGTTTAGAAAGTGCTCTTTTCTGGGATGGAAGTTTTCTCTGTAGTCTAGGCTGACCTTGAACTCAGATTCTCCAGCTTTAGCCTCTAGAGTGCTAGGATTATAAGCATGTTCCACCACTGCACTAGGAGATGTGATTTTAAAGGTGGTGGTTCTGGGGCAAAGGGTGTAAAGACCAGCAAAAGCCAAAAAGCCCTTGTATAGATTGTCCCAGCAGCTTTTTAGAAAGCTTGTATTGCAGTAGGCTAATCCTTAATATATTTGAGGATCTTCATTGGGAGCAGTGTAGTCTGCATGCCAGCTTTCATTGATTTCTACCTGAGTATCTGTAGAATGATGTCCTGAAACATACACTAACAGATGCTGAGGAAAAAGGAATAACTCGTTAAATGACCCCTCAGAGAGGGTAGGGTGTTCCCTACCCTCTCTTGTGTTGAAAGAATGAATCTGAACAGCAGAGTAACTGAAATCCTAGATTATAAACCTTCCATGTTCTGTGCTTCGAGGCATACTCATACATGACAGATCCTTGATCTATCAAAACAGCTAAAACTGCATCTACTAGCTATAGTCAGTGTAAAAGGAACTTAGTCATTTGCACACCAAGATACCTGGCATGTCACTGCTTTTGCATTACTATGAAAAGTAAGTTTTGATTTGTGGATAATTTGTCTCTGTACAATTTGGGGCATCAGTCCAGACTCTCTTCCTTTTTTGCCAACCCCATGTAACTGGTGTCCAAGTTCTGTTGACTTCATCTTCCATTCGCTTGAGTTCGGCTTTCTTGCCATTGCTACTTAATTGATTAATACCTCCACCTTTTTTTTTTTTTGGTACCGAGAATTGAACTCAGGACCTTATACTTGCCAGGCAGGCGCTTATGCCACTGAGCTATATCCCTGGCCCTCCACTTCTATTTTTTATTCATTTAGGCTTTATTTTTATTTTTGTAATACATGGTGCTGAGAATTAAACCCGGGAATCCTCTACCACTGAGCTACATCTCTCCTCTCCTTTTGAAACAGGGTTTCACTAAGTTGCCCATAGTCTTTTTTTTTGGTCTTTGAGACAGGGTCTCCCTGTGCAGTTAAGGCTGGCCTTGAGCTCACTTTGTACCCCAGGCTGGTCTCAAACTTGCAACAATCCTTCTGCCTCAGCCTACTGAGTGCTGGGATTACAGGTGTGCGCCACCATGCCTGGCTTCCAGATAATCTTCAATTCCTGCTTCATCCTTATAGGCATGGGCTACTCCTGGCTTAAACTAGGTGTTGTAACTATTCTCATTATTGTTTTGGGGTTTTATGGAGACAGGGTCCCCCTACTGGCTTGCAACTAATGGCAATACTCCTGCTTCAGCTTCCTAAATGCTTGTGTTACAGGCGTGGGCCACCACACCCAAATCTCTTTTTTAATGATGTTTTAGAATTTTAATTTATGTATAATCTCTATATGCAGAGTCAGGAGCATAGAGTTTGAGGCCAGCCTGGATGATAAAGCAAGTTCAAGGCCAGTGTGGACTGTAGAGTGAGAGAGACTGTCTGAAACAGTTTGTGTCTGGTTTTGAATGAATAATTCCGGTATATAAGTTGTGCTAATACCTGGAAGTATATGTATGACCAACAAAAACAGTAAAACAGTGAACCAAGTGAAGGCTGCACAACCAATTTTAACATAGAAATGCTGGGCATGGTGGCGCACACCTGTAATCCTAGCACTGGGGTATTACCAAGAGTGTGAGACCAGGCTGGACTACATAGTGAGAACTTGTCTCAGAAAACAAAAACAAAGTATAACAAAAAGTTCATGACTAGTTATTAAAAGAAACATTGTTCTAGGGGTGATGTCTAAGGCAGCATCCTGAGTTTCCATAGAAACAGAGCTCTCCATCTCAGAAGGGATGTCAACAGGAGTACCAGAATCTTCTGTTTTGGTGGTTTATTCTGTTCATAGATCTAGTTTGAACTTTCGATTGAATCTCTTGCTCTTCCCCTCCAAAGGTTTTTCAGAGGCCACAATTACAACCTCATCTACATTTTCATGTAGAAAGCTACAGATCGAGTCTGGTCTGTGGGAGAAATCATGCTTCATTTGCAGCCTTTTTACCACCCTTTTTCTTTCTGAAGAGTTCTTGTCATGCTGAGTTTTGCATGGCATTTATATGAACATCTTCATACTTGGCAGCAAAGACGTAGCTGTCCACTTGCAGCATGCCTCTGGGTGTCAATTCCAAAGATTGTCTGTTTATTTACATGTTGAGTGAGGGGTTGGGGATTTAGCTCAGTGGCACAGCGCCTGCCTGGCAAGTGCAAAGTCGTGAGTTCCGTTCCCAGTACCAGGAGAAAAAAAACAAAACAAAACAAAACAAAACAGAAAACAAACAAACAAAAAAATACATGTTGGGGGAGTCTGAATCTAATTCCTAACGATTCCATGGGAAGGAACTGCTCCTAAGGTTTCTTCCTGGTACTTTTTTTTCATTGTTAAACTGGTAGAGCCATCAGGACAGAGACCAGACGCTCCCCACCTCCCCACCCCTCCACCTCCCCAGTTCCATGCACCAAGGTGCCAGTGTGGGATCTCCCCCAGCTGGTGGCATCCAGGGACTCAAGACCTCATCTTCAGTTAGGAAGGCTGTTTCAGGCCTTGCTCAGCTTTAGTCCTTCGCTAATTCTGCTGCCTAGGGATCTCTCTGACCTAAAATTGCCACGAAGTTCTGCTTACTGTGTCATGCTGAGCTTTCTGGAACTTATTCCTCTAGCCATTTGGTGTTCTGATACAGCGTAGACTTAAAACAAAATACCCTTTGGGGTTGGCCAAATTCATTATCATAGTTTATTTGCCTCTGTGTGATTGCACCTTATGTAGACAGGTGCCTGGCAGAATTACTGAAAAAATCCTTTTTTTTTTTTTTTTTTTTTGGTTTTTCTCCGGTACCGGGAACCGAACTCACGACCTTGCGCATGCCAGGCAGGTGCTTTTGCCACTGAGCTAAATCCCCAGCCCCCTTTTTTTTTTTTTTGAGACAGTGTCTCACTATGTGGTTCAGGCTGGCCTTAAACTCACTTGGTAGCCCAGGCTGGCCACAAACCTCAGCCTCCTGAGTGTGGGGATTACAGGCGTGTACCACCAACACTGGCCTTCTTAGTGTCATTTAATACTTGAGACATTTTCTCTTAAGTTTTTGTAAAAGAAGTGTGTGATCGTATGAGTCTCTCTTTTTTTTGTCTTTTTGAGACAACAGGGTCTTGCTATGCAGTTCAGGCTGGCCTTAAGCTCACTTTGTAGCCCAGGCTGGTCTTGAACTCACAACAATCCTCCTGCCTCAGCCTCCTGAGTGCTGGGATTACAGATGTGCTGTTACACACCTGGCTATTGGTGTGAGTCTTACTTGTACTGTATATATATGGGCCTTGTATCATTTCTGGCACAGAGCTCCTAAAACTTTTGGAATCTTGGAAGTGCTA
Organism: Chinchilla lanigera; assembly: GCF_000276665.1. Classification (NCBI taxonomy): domain Eukaryota; kingdom Metazoa; phylum Chordata; class Mammalia; order Rodentia; family Chinchillidae; genus Chinchilla; species Chinchilla lanigera. The sequence goes on along the minus strand of NW_004955452.1, from coordinate 2,021,770 downwards.
AGTGTGTTTGTGTGCTGATATGATGGCTAGGGCTCCAGGACACCCTCCATGGGCCATTGGTTGGCATGGGAACCAACTGGGTGATCAGAAGGTTGGAACTTTCAGCCCCAGCCCCTGACCTCCAGGACAGGGGATGGGGGAGGGGTGAAAAAGTTGAACTAATTACCAGTGGCCAGTGATCTAGTCTGTCATGGCTGTGTAATAAAGTCTCTTTTAAAACCCAAAAGAATGGGGTTCAGAAAGCTCCAAGGTTGCTGAAAGAATTTGTGTCCTGGGAGGATGATGCAGGGCTGCTCCTGTACTTCAACACTTCCAGACTCCACCCTGATGTCTTTATGATGTCTCTTACCATAAACCAATAAAACACAAGGGGTGCTCTGAGTTCCAGCAAATTACTGAACTAGAGTGGGTGGTGGGAGCCTGGTCAGACCAGAGCACAAGAGACCTGCAGTGGGCATCTGAAGCAGGGCCAGTGGGAAGCTGCCTTCACTTGGGGAGTTGGACCCTAACATTAGGTACATAGTGTCAGAATTGAATTGAGTGTGTAGGCACTTTGCTGTTGTCAGAATTGGTCTGTATAGGAAAAACCCATGCCCCTGCTGTCACACTTGTGTTCTGTGTGAGCAGGTAGGGAACAGTTGTCCTAAGGGGTTGTGCCAAGACACTACTCCCCGTGGGCAGTGAGTGGACAACTCTCATTGGAGGGGTAATGTTGGGTAACTTGCTGATTTGATAAGTGATAGGCAACATCCTTCATGGCTGCTCCAAATGTGCATTTCTCTGGAGCTGTCTTCACCTGCATTTCTTTTTCTTTTCGGTACTAGAGATTGAAGCCAGGGCTTCCCACATGCTCAGAAAGAACTCTACCACTGAGCTACATCCCCACTCCTTTCATTTATTTATTTATTTATTTTTTGCTACTGGGAATTGAACTCAGGATCTTGCACTTGCCAGGCAGGCGCTTGTGCTGCTGAGCTATATCCCCAGCCCACCCCCTACCCCTTTATTTTTGACACAGGGTTTGACTTAAGTTGCTCAGGCTGGCCTTGAACTTATGATCCTCTTGCCTCAACCTCTCCAGTAGGCATGTACCACTATGCCCAATTCTCTTGTATTTCTTCACTGGACATATAAGGTTTGGAGGAGGAGAGGCACAACCATTTTTTAAGAATTAGAAGATCTGCTGGGCATGGTGTAATATGCCTGTAATCCCAGCATGGGAGGCTGAGGCAGGAGGATTGCTGTGAGTTTGAGGCCCGTTTCCACTACCACTACTAGTGAGTTCAAGGTCAGAGTGAGTTCAAGGTCAGCCTGAAACTCATAAAGCTGCATTGTTAAGCCTATTCATTAGTATTCCTAGATAGGCGGCCCAAACTTGAAACTAGCATAACCATAAGGGATAGCTCTATTAAATAATCAGGGGAGGATTTTAAAACAAATTTCGAGGGAAATTTTGGGCCAAGAAATCACAGATCTGTTTGGACTCCTCAGTCATTCACCATTCTCAGGCTCTTTTCAGCCCTGCTGTACTGATTGTATGCCTTTACTTCCTAAAGGGGGATCCTCCCATTTCCCTCAGTTCACATATGAAATATGTGCCTTGTTAGGTGTAACTTTTTTTGTTTTTGTTTTTTTCTGGTACCAGGAATCGAACTCACAACCTTGCACTTGCCAGGCAGGTGCTGTGCCACTGAGCTAAATCCCCAGCCCCTTGTTAGGTGTAACTTTCAAAAAAAATTTTTTTTGTCTTTTTTTTTTTTTTTCCTGGTACCGGGAATTGAATTTACGACCTCACGCTTGCCAGGCAGGCACTGTGCCGCTGAACTAAATGCCCAGCCCCTAACTTTTTTTTTTTTTTTGGTTCCGGGTATTGAACTCATGATCTCAGGCTTGCCAGGCAAATGCCTATGCTGCTGAACTAGATCCCCAGCCCTAAATTTTTTTGAGGCAGGGTCTGGTTGTGTAGTTCAGGCTGGCCTTGTACTCACTGTGTAAGCTAGGCAGGCCTCAGATTCCTGGATATCTTCCTGTCAGCCTCCAAGTGTGCCACCATGCCTGGCAGGTAGCATTATTAATAATATAAAAAAAAGTGTGCTAAGCAAGTGCTACCATTAAGCAATACTCCTAGTTCCCTTGTCATTTGTCTTTGAAGGAAAAAAAAACCACTTCCAGTTAGGTGTCCTTGCTGTTGTTTCTTGGAAAGATTTTAAGATATTTTCCCCAGTCTCTGAATCAAGTTTGTTTGTTTCTTGATATAGAAAAGAAAAATTAATTTGTATGTAAGAGTAATTTTCTTCCAATCAGCATTGTAACTTTCTTTTATTAGTCCTGCTAAGAAGTAAATATAGGGCTGGGGATTTAGCTCAGCGTCACAGCACCTGCCTGGCAAGTGCAAGGTTGTGAGTTCCATTCCCGGTACCGGGGAAAAACCAAAAAAAAACAAAAACAAAAACAAAAAGAAGTAAATGTATAGGCCGAGTGTGGTGGCACTCTTCTGTAATCCCAACACTTGGGGAGGCTGAAGCAGAAGGATCACTGGGAGTTTAAGGCCAGCCTGGGTAACAAAGTGAACTCAAGGCCAGCCTGAACTACATAGTGAGACTCTGTCTCAAAAAGAACAACAACAACAAAAAGTGAATTATAGGCATAAAATCAAAAGTCTCTCTAGAGATAATACTCTTTCTCTCTCTCTGTCTGTCTGTCTCTCCCCCTCTTCCCCCCTACCCCTCCCAGTCCTACTTTTTTTTTTACAGGCCTTGCACAAGCTTGATCAGTACTCTATCAGTGAGCCATATCTGCATCCCCTTTTATTTCCTTAGGGAATAATTTTAACCTTGTGCTGACAAAATAGCTTTTAAATGGGCCACACTTTTTCAGGGGGTGAGTGGGAGTAAGGATTGAACCTAGGCATTCAGTCTACCACTGAGCTATATCCCCAACCCTTTATTTTATTTTATTTTATCTTAGTCTTTTTGAGACAGGGGCTCACTGTGCAGTTCAGGCTGGCCTTGAGCACACTTTGCAGCCCAGGCTTGTCTTGAACTGGCAATGATCCTCTTGCCTCAGCCTCCTGAGTGCTGAGATTACAGGCATGCGCCACCACGCCTAGCTCAGGCTGGCCTTTAACTCACTTTCTGGCCTGGACTGGCCTAGAACTCCAGCGATCCTTCTGCCTGAGCCTCCCGAGTGCTGGGATTATAGGCCTGCGCCACCACCTGCCGGGTTTACCTCTCTGTTTGCAAACAAAAGATGATAACATGAAATTATTTGTATCTTTTCAACTAATGATACTGTTACATATCACGCTACAAAAACTTTATCCATCTTGGGTTTTTTTGACTGCAGTCATTTCCATTGCTTCACACTTGACAGAATAATGTCCTGGTCATAGTCATTGCCTGTCTGTGTCTGTTTGTCTCCTGAGGCTTGAACCCACAGCCTACCAGAGTGCTGGGATTACAGTGCCCCGCCTAATAATATTCCTTATAGCCCCAAAATTAGTAAAAGTAAGGTCCAAGCAAACAGAACCAAGCTCAGATGCTACATTGTCTTCACTTTTTTGGCCTTTTTGAGACAAGGTTAAACCAAGCTCAGATGCTACATTGTCTTTACTTCTTTCTCTCTTTTTTTTTTTTTTTTTTTTTGCCTTTTTGAGACAAAGTTTCAGTGTGCAGTTCAGGCGGGCCTCTAACTCCTCTAATCCTGCTGTGATTATAGGCATGCGCCACCACATCCAGCCTTGTCTTCACTTCTTTGTAGTCTTTTAATCTGGAATGGTTGCTTGTTGTTTCATCACATTGATGTTTTTGAAAAGGAGAAGTACAGGATACTTCGTAGAAACTTTCTCAAATTCCACTTGTCTGATCTTTCCTCATGGTTAGATTTGGGTCATGCACTCTGGGCCGGAACACTGAGGCAGCAGAGCTTTTTTCTGTGTTATACCAGCACTATGAATCCCGGCACTCATGAAGCTGGGCTACATAGTGAGACCTTGTCTCAGGGTAGAAAAAAAAAAAGAAAGAAAGAAAGAAAGAAGAGAAAAACATTTTTTGTCTTTTTGGGACAGGATCTCGCTATGCAGTTCAGGATGGCCTTGAGCTCACTTTGTAGCCCAGGCTGGTCTTGAACTTGCAATGATCCTCCTGCCTCAGCCATTATCCCATTATATTGACTTGGATTTATTTCTCTGCTGAAAGTTACTGTATTCTCCTTTGGTAATTAAGTAACTAATGCTGAGATACTTTGAAACATTGCAGATACTGTATTTCGTCAGCTTGCTTGCACTAGCATTCATTGATCTTCATGTCTGATTTTTCTGTTCTGATGGATGCCAAATGTTGGTCTTCTCTAAAATTGTTTTTCCATGTTGATACTGACTTCTGTAAGGGTGTTTTTCTTTTCCTGTATCTCTTTGAGGCCATAGACTTTCTTTTGCCCTTTTTTGAGACAGGTTCTCACTATACAGTTCAGGCTTGCCTTGAAGCTCACTTTGTAGCCCAGGCCGGTCTGGAACTCCCAATAGTCCTCCTGCCTCAGCATCCCGCATGCTGGGATTACAGGTTTACAGGCTTGCACCACCTCGCCCGGCTAAAGAAAGCCTCCTTGATATTTGTTCCTTTTAACTTTAATGAGCTTGCTAGTTATGGTTGTTGAAGTGACTCTGCCCCAACACTACTG
>NW_004955452.1:1953132-2014322 GCF_000276665.1 Chinchilla lanigera | reverse complement strand
TTTCTTTCTTTTCTTTCTTTCTTTGTCTTTTTGAGACAGGGTCTTGCTATACAGCTCAGGCTGGCCTTGAGCTCACTTTGTAGCCCAGGCTGGTCTCGAACTTACAATGTTCCTCCTGCCTCAGCCTCAGCCTCGATCCTCTGCCTCAGCCTCCCGAGTGCTGGGATTACAGGCGTTCGCCACCACGCCCGGCTTTACTGCGTATTTTAAAACCAAATAATAATTTTTCCTTTTTTTTCTTTTAGGCGAAACTGCAAAGGAAATCCGAATTGCTTGGTTGGGATTGGTGAGCATATTTGGTTAGGAGAAATAGATGAGAACAGTTTTCATAACATTGATGATCCCAACTGTGAGAGGAGAAAAAAGGTAAGTGTGATGTATAGTATTTCTTTTTTTTGTTCCAATAAACAAACCACTACTGATTTCAGGTAGCCTGTGCAGTTTTAAACTAAGTAGTAGAGTTGAACAGGAATAGTTCATAACATACCTAGTCACTTCTTGTTGCTGGGATACAGTACCTGACACCCACAACCTAAAATGAGGTTGATTTTGTCTTATGTTTTCCCCTGTGGTCTGCTGGCTGCAAGGGAGAAAGGGCACGGTGAAGGGGCCTAGGCAGAGGAAAAGCTGCATCATGGCTGCCAGGAAGCAGACAGGAGAGGAAGGAAGGAGCTCTGTTTTCCAGGTCAGCCTCCACCCCCATGCGTTTAACTGCTGAACTTACTGGTGGACCACTCCACCAATAGGTATATTGTGTAATATGGTATGAATATGCCCCCCTCGATCCAGTCACCTCCCCCATCTCTGAACATACGAGGACATTGTAGGTTTAAACCCTGACATGCTCTAAAAGAGACAACTGTGTATCCCAGTACATAGTGAATAGTAGTTTTAGTAAACGATGATTCTGTGTATAGCTTAACATAGTATGCTTTATATTTTTTAACTTAAATTACTTTTAAGGGAGGCAGTGATTCAGAGGAACAAGCTCCTATAATGATATAACTTTATTTTCTTATATTTTATATATTAATATCTGTATGTGCTTTTAAAATAACACATTCCCAGCTATGCCAACCATGTTGTCGGATAGATATTTTGTCTGGTTTTGTTTTTATTTTTGTTTTGATATAGAGCCTCACGGTATTTTAGGGTGACCTTGAACCCACAGCAATCCTCCTGCCTCAGCCTCCCTGGTGCGGGGATTACAGGCTTGCACTACCATGCTGGGCTGGTATTTTGTCTCTTAAAAGAAATAATTCATTATAGTAGTTCAAGGTTTCTATTACTATTACTTTTTTTTTTTTTTTTTTTTTTTTTTGAGACAAGGTCTTACTATGTCCCCCAGGGTGGCCTCACAGTGATCTTGCCTCAGCCTCCTGAGTGCTGGGATTAGAAGAAACACAAGATTTCTTTTTTTTTTTTTAATTTTAAAAATAAAAGGAGGAAAACATTAACAGATAGACAGCCTTTTACAAACTAGCAAAAGAACAGTATAGACAATACATAGTTATAAACAAAGTGGTAGGAAATTAACAATTCTTGTTGTATTAAAGATTTCTTAACCTTTGGAAAAAGGTGGACCCAGTTTCCAATGTCCCAAGTCTAATTTCTAGGGCTAAAATCAAAGTTTTCTACTGAATGCTGGCCGTTTTAAGAATATAGTAAATGACAAGCCTGTGTATATGTGTTCAAAACTGATCTTTTCTAGACTGTACTATTTCAGTATTAGATGAAGTGGCTGGCTGGGGAGTCAGCCTGCTAGTGATGGGCCGTGATGCTGACTGAAATCATTTCCATGGCTGTGGGCAACCCCCCAAGTGGGCTTTCGGGAAAACCCTCCCCACCTTCAGCCAAGAGAAGCTTTGAAGGCGGTTATGCCATGTGGGTTGGGACAGTCTTACCAATTTTTAATCTGGAAATTTAAAATTAATGCTCCTCATAGGGTTTTGGGTTTTTTTTTTGGTCTTTTTGAGACAGGGTCTCATTATGCAGTTCAGGCTGTTCTTGAACTCACTATGTAGCCCAGGCTGGCCTCGAACTCGCATTGACTCCCTGCCTCAGCCTCCAGAGTGCTGAGCTTACAGTTGTGCACCACCACGCCTGGCTCAGGTTTTATGTTTAAAGGGAAGTAAATGTTAGGATCTTCTGTTTCTGTAGAACTCCTTTGTGGGCCTGACAAACCTCGGAGCCACATGTTACGTCAACACATTTCTTCAAGTGTGGTTTCTCAACCTGGAGCTTCGACAGGCGCTGTACTTGTGTCCAAGCACCTGCAGCGACTACATGAGGGGAGATGGTGTCCAGGAGGAGAAAGGTTGGTGGGGATGGGCAAGGGCGAGCTCGGCTCTGAGTGTGTTGACAGCTTGAACACTTCTGAGCCAACTGCAAAGGGGGAAGCGAGGGTGCTCACTGCATGCCAGGAAGGATGCTAGGCTCTTCGTTAACAGGATAAGCCCCCTGCATATATTGCACCAAAATAGCTAATATTTCAGATGAAGGAAACATATTTGCTTGTTTTTTAGTTGGTTTTTTTTTTGTGTGTGTAGGTACTGGGAATCAAACTCAGGACTTTGTATGCAAGGCAGGTACTTGTGCCCCTGAGCTATATCCCCAGCCCTTCCTTGTTTTTTCTTTTTTTCTTTTTCTTTTTCTTTTTTTTTTTTTTTTTTAAGCAAGGGTTTCTTCATTGTGTAGTTCAGGCCGGAATTAAGCTCACAGTTTGGCCCAGGTTGACTTTAAGCTCAGAGCAATCCTCCTGCCTCAGCCTCCCAGTTGGTGGGATTATAGGTGTGCCCCACCATGCCTAGCTCATTTGCTTGTTCTTAGTATACTATACAGTGACTGTTTCTCTATGTAATATTCTGGTTATAGCTCCTTAATTTGTAGTGATAAAATCAATAAGGCAGAAAATTATTATTTTTGCCTAGGTTGAGAGACTTAATAAATATTTCAGGGTAATCACATTGGGGCTGACTACCAAATACACTACATAAGCAGACTTAACTGAATTCTGTAAGATTATGATTAAGTTCGTTAACTGACAAAATCACCCATGAAAATGTTGTGCTTGCTGTGAATTTGGACAGGGTCAGCTTCTGTTTCCACTAACATTACGTATTTTTATTTCATGCCCAATGTGCACATTACAGATAACATTGCTTTAAAAATCTGAAATAGAGGTTTCCACTATGAGGTTTCCACTGAGTTGGAGCTTTCATGGAACGAACCAGAATTTTCACATTTTCAAGGGGAGGTTTCTAAGATTGTATAGATCTGGGGGCTCCAAGTTGGGAACTTAACACCTTCTTCCCCTCTGGAACTCCGATGCTATTGTTTTTTTTTTTGTTTTTTTTTTGAGGCAGGGACTGGCTTGAACAGTTTAGGCTGGGCAGCATAGTGAGACACTGTCCAAAGCAAAATTTTTTTTTTTGTTTGTTTTTCTCCAGTACCGGGAACTGAACTCATGACCTTGCGCTTGCCAGGCAGGCGCTTTTGCCGCTGAGCTAAATCCCCAGCCCCCTAAAGCAAAATTAAAAGGCTGGAGACTGTAGCTCAGTGTAAAGATCTGGGGTTTCAACCCCTAGTATTATGGTTGGAGGATATTTCTTCAAAATTTTATTCCCATAGGTCTGAATTTTTTGGGGATCTGAATATTTATTTGAGCTCATTTTGTAGCCCAGGCTGGCCTCAAACTCACAACGATGCTCCAGCCTCAGCCTCCCGAATGCTGGAATTACAGGCGTGCGCCACCAGGCCCGGCCTGGTCTGAATATTTAAATCTGGATTAATACTTGATTTAGTAGGCTTTTTTGTTTTTGGGGTTTTGAGACAGAGTCTTTTACTACGTAGGTCAGGCTGGCTTCAAACTTCTGACAGTCCTCCTGGCTCAGGCACATGAGTGTTGGGATGACAGGTGTGTGCCACCATGCTGGCTCTAAGTGTGTAAAGTAACAGTTTAGAAGTAATCTGAGGGCCGGGGATGTAGCTCGGTGGCATAAATGCCTGCCTGGCAAGCTCAAGGTTCTGAGTTTGATTCCCAGTACCAAAAAAAAAAAAAAAAATAGAAGTAATCTGAAATGGATTATTTTGAATATATAATGAGAAGGTAGTAACATAAGTGAGAGCTAGATTTCTGTTTTAACAAAATGATATGCCATGGCAAGGATTCCCAGATAGGAGGAACGGGGAGGAGACACCTTGCTGGGATCCTTGCTGGAAACTGTAAGAAGGTGCTAGCCCTGTGAAGCCCCTCCATAGTTACCTGAGAGGGTGTCCAGTGACCGCAGACTGTCTTATTGGAGGTGCTGGGCTTGAGGCTGGCAGAGGAGGTGCTGGGGGAAGCTGCTGGCCACTGTTAGTGCAGGAACCTGGAGCCTTGGTACAGATGGACCCACGGAGGCTGGTAATTGGTAAAAGCTGGCATACTCGACCCTCTGGTACCATGCACTGACAGGGTTGACCTCACAGGTGGCAGAGGAGAAATACTTGTAAGAGTTTCAGCACAGAACAGGCAAAGACCAGTGGATGGCTGTGCTTGAGATTACCTTTTAATTGTTTGGTTTGTGGCAAACCCAGATTAATAAGATGTTTTGAACATATTCAATTCTCTTATGCAGAGGTCAGTGTGGTTCTTTTTTGGAGGTGGTGGTGCCAGGAATCGAACTCACAACCTCACTCTCACCCGACACTCTTGCTTGGCAGCCGATGTGCCACTGAGTGAGCTAAATCCCTGGCCACTGAGCTATATCCCCGGCCCTGTGGTGTGGTTCTTACTAGGAGTGATGTTTCAGTGTTCGGTGAAAGGGTTATCATGATAGTATACTCCGCATGCACAGTGCGTAGCCTCTAGTCTTTAGGTGTTGTGTACATACAGCTCTGGTGGCCCTGTTTTAGAAAAGATGGCCAGCTCTGTTTCTCATAGTCTTAAAACTATGACATACAGTGTAGTTTGAATGAAAGGGTGCTTATTTATGTTGTCATGTGAAAAAGAAGTAGGAATTTTAAAAAGTAACAACTCTGCAAAAAACCACATTTCTCTTTTAATAGATTATGAACCTCAGACTATTTGCGAGCATCTCCAGTACTTATTTGCTTTGTTGCAAAACAGTAACAGACGATACATTGACCCATCAGGGTTTGTTAAAGCCTTGGGCTTAGACACTGGCCAGCAACAGGTAAGAACTTTTCTTTTCTTTTCTTTCTTTCTTTCTTTCTTTATTTTTGGTACCAGGGATCGAACTTAGGACCTTGCGCTTGTTAGGCAGGCGCTTGTGCCACTGAGCTACATCCTCGGCCCAGAACTTTTCTTTTAAAAGGAAGAATTCAAAGATACTCAAGTATTCCTTACAGTGTCTGTGAAGGAAGATGAAGTAGGATCCTTTGGAAAAATTGTTTTTCTGTTCTGAATTGTTTGAGCCTTTATTTACTATCTAGTTTGTTATGCATTAATCTCCTCCTCATTTCTGAAAATTGACGTGTGGATGCAGAATGGGTCAACATACCTGTAGTCCTTATTCAGAAAAATGCTGTATTGAAGTTGAAAGCCCAGATAATGCTGGGTGTGGTGGCGCATGCCTGTAATCCCAGCACTTGGGAGGCTGAGGCTGGAGGATCTCTGCAAGTTTGAGACCGGCCTGTGCTACAAAGTGAGCTCAAGGCCAGACTGAACTGCATAGGAAGACCCTGCCTCAAAAAGACCAAAAAAAGAAAAAAGAAAAAAAAAAACAAAGAAAGTGCAGATAGTTTCTGGAAAGGAGATTGCTATTTGTTTTAGAGATTGAGAAGCAAGATACAATTTTTCTTTCTCATTAATCTACATGTGTAGGATGCTCAGGAATTTTCAAAGCTGTTTATGTCTCTATTGGAAGATACTTTGTCTAAACAGAAGAATCCAGATGTACAGAACATTGTGCAGCAGCAGTTCTGTGGGGAATATGCTTATGTAACTGTGTAAGTACTTCAGCCTTTTCATGGTACACTGTACTCTAAGATAGTTGCCCATATGGTGCCTAGTTTTCAGTTCCTTTTTTTTTTTTTTTTGGTACCTGGAATTGAACTCAGGACCTTGCGCTTGCCAGGCAGGCTCTGTGCTGCTGAGCTATATCCCTGGCCCTTCAGTTCTTTTCGAAGTTACAGGTTTGGCGGGTTATCAAGGGTCCTGAAATACTCATAGTAACACATTTCCATGGGAACATGTAAACAACCCAACTTGATCACTGCAGTTTTACCCATCCAGGTGTTGGGAGCTATGTTTTGTTGAAATCTTGCCATTTCTTTTATAGCAGTATATTGTGAGTTGAAAAAATAAGATTGAAACCAGGTAGAATACTAAACAGAGCATCTCTTTGAAAGTTTCCCAGGTATAAGATATGTGGTTTCACCAAACACTTCTTAAATTTTCTGGTTTTTGTTTGTTTGTTTTGTCTTTGAGACAGAGTCTCCCTGTGCAGTTTAGGCTGGCCTTGAGCTCACTTTGTAGCCCAGGCTGCCCTTGAACTTGCAATGATCCTCCTGCCTCAGCCTCCCAAGTGCTGGGATTACAGGCCTAGGCCACCAAAAGCCTGGCTAAATTTTCATTTTTGTGTGTAGTGTAAATAATTTTTGTGAAAACCAACTAAGTTTTTATTTTGTTGTTTTGAAGACAGGCTGTCACTGTGTAGTCCAGGCTGGCCTTGAATTTGTGGCAATCCGCTTGTCCCAGCCTTTCAGTTGCTGGGATTATAGGCATGCACCAAACTAAGATTTTAAATGCTTTTTTTTCCTCATCCTTTTTTTTTTTTTTTGTGGTCTTTTTGGGACAGGGTCTTTCTATGCATTCGGGCTGGCCTCAAGCTCACTTTGTAGCCCCAGCTGGCCTTGAACTTGCAGTGATCCTCCTGCCTCAGTCTGCCAAGTGCTGGGATTGCAGGCATGTAACACCATGCCCAGCTTTTTTCCCATCTTTGGTAGGATGTAAATAATAGAATGTGATTGTCTTTTTCATTGTGATCTTAATTTTATTGCTCTTTTTATTGTAGTTGCAATCAGTGTGGCAGAGAATCTAAGCTGTCATCAAAGTTCTATGAACTGGAGCTAAATATCCAAGGCCACAAACAGTTAACAGATTGTATCTCAGAATTTTTAAAGGTACTTGAATCTTAGTATATGTATTGATTTTGTTCATTAATAATTAAATATTATTCTGAGTGGTATTGTGTAATGTATAAATCCATTATTTTAGCGTTCGTGAAGTAAGAACTGCATATTGATATAAAAGGAACTAAAGTACTGAAGCAGGTCGCATCTGAATTTTTGGCAGTTGTAACTTCATATGTGAAATTGTGTGTGTCTGAGTAGGAGTAGTAGAGTGTTTAATGGAATCTAAGGTCTGTTAGTAAAAAACTAATTCATCTTCTCATGTAATGAGAACTATAATGCATTAAATGCAAAAATTTTTTATATCCATGTGTTCGTCTTAACCTCTTCCATTTTGCTTCTAGTTTCTGTGTATTTAGATTTGCCAGAAACATTTGCTATCAAGTATGAACACATAGCATAAAACTTTAATGCACAGCTTCTTGTCAATATTTTTGTGCTTATCCTACTCTTAGCAATTCTGTTAACCATACGTGAAGCAATCTTGAATTTATTCATCTAAACACTTTGAGTGCTTGTACCAAGTACCATTTGAGCTGTTGGGGAGGATAAAAAGATAAAGTAACCCTCTATGGAGCTTACAGTACAGTTTTGTGGGTACCTGGGAAGGTCAGTAGAATAAATATGTATGAGATCCATAGTGTGTCAGTTACACTAAGTGCTATGAGCGTGCTTTGAGGGGACAGGCTGGGGAGGATGATGAGAAGGAGGAATACTGCAATTAAAAATGATTTCATGTAAAGGAGTGAGCCAGAGCCGGGCGTGGTGGCGCACGCCTGTAATCCCGGCACTTGGGAGGCTGAGGCAGGAGGATCTTTGCAAGTTCAAGACCCGCCTGGGTTACAAAGTGAGCTCAAGGCCAGCCTGAACTGCATAGCGAGACCCTGTCTCAAAAAGACAAAAAAATAAAATAAAATAAAGAGTGAGCCATTCAACACCCAGGAGGAAGGGTATTCTGAGCAGGTGAAACGCTCAGTACAGAGCCTGAGAGGAGAATGGACCTCTGTGGTTAGAGAAATCAAGGGCCAAATATGCTTAAAGTGAGTAAGCAAGGTTAGGATGCTGAAAATGAGTAGTCCAGGTAGCTAAGGGCCATGGCAGACAGGCTATGTCACGACAGGGTTGTCTGAGCTTGGCTTTATGCTAAGTTGATTGAGGAACTAGAAGGGCTATAAGCATAAGAGCAATACAATTGCCGTAAGGGGACAGTTGTGTGCACTGTTGTAAAAATTGGTTGAAAAAGAAGGACTAAGTAAGGGCAGACCAAAGGTTGCGTGGTAACCTGGACTAAGGGCTAGCCAAAGAGCCACATAGCATAGTGTTTGGCTTTTAGATAGGTATTTCCAGAGTAAAGGTAGTAAAATGTGTGTGCCAAGTAAGGAGAAAGAGGAGTCAAGGATTCCGGAATTTTGTGGCATAACAAGGTAGAATAGAGTTGTCACCACCAGGAGGAGCAGGGTTAGGGAGAAATTACAAAGTTCAGGCTGAGGGTAGCTCAGTGGTGGAGGACTTACGAGCACTACAACAAAAGAGAAAACGTTTGGCTTTGAGCTTCTTCCCTTTGAAAGGTGAAGTTCAAGGGGGTCAAGTGAGGGCTTTAACCTTCCTTTTTTATTTTTTATTTTTTATTTTTTTGTCTTCTTGAGACAGGCTCTCACTTTGTAGCCCAGGCTGGCCTTGAACTCTGTGATCCTCCTGCCTCAGCCTCCTGAGTGCTGGGATTACAGGCGTGTGCCACCACACCCAGCTGAGGGCTTTAACATTCAAAAGAGAATGGAGGATAAAAAGATAAAAGTTGAGGTGGTGCACGCCTGTCATCCCAGCACTCTGGAGGCTGGGGCAGAGACGCTGAGGCAGGAGCATTGTTGAGAGTTTTGAGACCAGCCTGGTCTACAAAGCGAGCTCAAGGTCAGCCTGAACTGCATAGCGAGACCCTGTCTCAAAAAGACCCGCCCCCCCACGCAAAAAAGAAAGGGAATGGAGAAGGACAAGAGCTAGATACTGAACCCGGAAGTGGTGAGGGAGATAGGAACAAGGCAGGCTTATGGGGAATGGCCAGTGAGTAGGAGGAAGGGAAAGGAGTGTGATATCCAGGAAGTCCCCACTAGGAAGTGGTAGTTCGACTACTGCATACGACTTTGAACAGGAGCTGCTACAGAAAGGAAAAATTTTAAATCATTGTCAGCTATTGCGTTGGATTTCTCTATGCTCTTTTAACCCATGAATATGATACATCCATTTAAACAAAGTATACACATTTCCATGTGGTTTCTTTGTTCTAAAATTAATTTGACATAAAAGTATGTGGGAAGCCTGGCGTGGTGGTGCACGCCTGTAATCCCAGCACTCGGGAGGCTGAGGCAGGGGGATCGTTGCGAGTTCGAGGCCAGCCTGGGCTGCATAGTGAATTCAAGGCCAGCCTGAACTACATAGCGAGACCTTCAAAAAAAAAGTATGTGTAAGAGTTCTTTTCAAATCTGCTTAACTTTTTTTAAAGCATAGATTTTGGAAATAGGCATCTTGATTTTTAGGTAGTGTTATATACAAATTGATTGTGTAACAGCGAAGAAGTACCTGTAATCTTGTGAGTGTTAATTCATGCAGGGATTTGAATTTAAGCCGTTGCTGGGGAGGGGGCTAGTTATGAAAGGAAATGAAACCTGACATCAGGGTTTATTGCTTGTTCTAAATCTTCCACCCTTTGCTTTCGAAAACTAATATGTCTTATTCTTGATCAGGAAGAAAAATTAGAAGGAGACAATCGATACTTCTGTGAAAATTGTCAAAGCAAACAGAATGCTACAAGGAAGATTCGGCTTCTCAGCCTCCCTTGCACCCTGAACTTGCAGCTGATGCGTTTCGTCTTTGACAGGTAAGTTTGTGTAAGTAGTAGGGCTTGATGTTCACCGTGAACTAAAACGCATAGATTTGCCATAAGCAGGTGAGATCAGCTGATTAGAATCATTTATTTATTTATTGCTACCAGAAATGGAACTTAGGAGTTCGTGCTTGCCAGGCAGGTGATGTGCCACTGAGGTATATCCCAGACACAGCTGATTAGAGTTTGTTTGTTTTTTTCCGGTACCAGGAATCGAACTCACGACCTCGCTCTTGCCAGGCAGGTGCTGTGCCGCTGAGCTAAATCCCCAGCCCCCTAGAATTTGAAACTGGATTTGAAAAAGAAAGTTATAGAGGGAGCCTGTGATTTTTTTTTTTTTTTCTTTTTTTTTTTTCTTCTCTTCCATGCTCTACACAACTGAGAACTAGAAAAGTAGGGAATTAGTTTAAGAAATTATTAAATCATGCCAGGAACTGAATTACTTTGACATTCTATCTTATTGTATATTTGAAGTAGAATAAATTTGTACTTATTTCAATATTTGCACCTTTGTGAGAGTATATCTTTAATCACACAATTAAAATCACAGTAGTTTTGCATGTGTTCTACGATTCTAAAGAATTAGTGTTTTTCTCGTACCCTTTAACCTGTTAAATACTGTTAGCAGTCACAAAATTGTATTGTTTAAGCATACACATTTTTACAGAACATTGCTCAGTGAAGTCTAGCTCCTGTTGAGTCTCTTAAAAAACACTGAAATCCTAGTATTGTGGATGTGAGGCAGGAGGATCGCTGCCAGCTTGAGGCTACCCTGGGCTACATAGTGAGTTTCAAGGCCAGCCTAAACTGCTCGGCGAACTTTAAATTAAAAAACAAAAAAAACTGAAGAGTTTACACATTGTTCTCTGATTGTTTTAAATAGAAATATAATGACTTTACCTCTTGATTAGGCAAACTGGACATAAGAAAAAGCTGAATGCCTACATAGGCTTCTCCGAGATTTTGGATATGGAACCTTACGTGGAACATAAAGGTAATGTTTCTATCAAAGAAAGAAATCACAGTGTTCAAGACTAACCTGTGATCTACTTGGGATGAGTATAGAGCAACAGTTACTGCTGTTTCCATTTGCTGATCTTGGGGGAAAGGGCTTCTCAGGTGAAAGAAGATGTGTCAGTTTTCTGTGAGTAAACGTGAAACAAAGATTAGATCTTTCTCTTTCTGTCTGTCAGTCTGTCCTTCCTTCCTTCCCTCCTCTCCTCACTCCCTTCCTTCCTTCTTCTCCATCTCTCTCTCTTTCCTTCCTTCCCCCCTTCCTTCCTTCCAGACAGGGTCTCACTATGCAGTTCAGTTTGCTTGAGCTCACTTTGTAGCCCAGGCCGGTCTCGAATTTGCAACAATCCTCCTGCCTCAGCCTCCCCGGTGATGGGATTATAGGCGTGCGCCACCATGGGCAGCTCTCATTGAGTTCTAGTCTACCTATATTCATTTTTTTTGTGTGCTTTATTGACACTGGAGATAGAATTTGGGGCCTTACACATGCTAAGTATGCACTCTACTACTCAAACTTCCTCTCGCCATTGACATTTAAAAAGTTTGTCAGAAACACTGGCAATAATGATGCTGAAATTCTTCATATTTCTATCCACAGGTATACCCTAGGATGCGGTGTCAAGGTTTTTATTTTGTTTTTTAGGTGTTTTTTTGGGGGGGGCGGGGAGGGTCTCACTATGTAGCCCAGGTTGTCGTCAAACTTGGCAGTCCTCTTTCCTCAGCCTCCCGTGTGTTGGGATTATAGGTGTATGCCACCACACCTGGCTATGTTGTTATTTCTACGTTAAATAATTACTGTTTCATTTATTTTTTGAGACAAGACCTCACTGTGTGTAGTTCAGGCTAATTTTGAACTCCAGCCAGGCTGACGGCCTATCCTTCTGCCTCAGCCTCCAGAGTGCTGGGATTACAGGCATGTGTCACCATGCCCAGCTACTGCTTCATTCTTCAGTCTTCATCTTTGAAGGAGGCTAATTTTTTAGAGAGAAAAAAATCTTGTGCTTAGCTGTACATGCTGGTACATACTTGTAATCCTAGAATTTTGGGAGGCTGAGGCAGGAGGATTGTATGTTCAAACCCACCCTTGGCTACATAGTGAGTTTAAGGCTGGCCTGAACTGCATAGCGAGATCCTATCTGAAAATTTTTTTTCCCGAGAGTCTAAAACATTCTATCTTTACTTGCTTGTTCATTATGCCAGTATTTTGATATGTCCATTTTTGCAAATCACGTGTATAATATGTAGTCTGTGATTTGTAGGCTTTGTTTTTTTTGGCAGGGGGTGGGTGGTGGTTTCTGGGACTGGGAACCGAACTCACGACCTTGTGCTTGCCAGGCAGGCGCTATGCTGCTGAGCTAAATCCCCAGCCCAGGCTTTGTTTTTTTCAACATGACTCAAGGTTGTAAAATAGTAATAACAAGCCAGTAGTGATGTACACCTGTAATACCAGTACTGGGGAGGCTGAGGCAGAAGGATCACCTTTAGTTCAAGACTGGTCTCACCTATGTAATGAGTTCAAAGACAACCTGAACTACATAGTGAGACTGTCTCAAAAAAACCAGAACAAGCCAAACCATCTAAAGAAATCCAAGTATGGAACCATTGTAGATTTTTAGTGTTACCTGTCCTACCTTTCCTAATTTTCTTGGCTATGCCTACATTTTTTCCAGCTTTAATGAAGCATAACATGAGAAAAGTTGGCATGATCTTGAGGTATATACAATCTAGTAAGGTGTACATTTTGTAAAATGATTTTTTTATGGTTATGTAGCTATTTTTTAAGTCTCATCGTACAAATGGAAGTTTGAACCCTTTGCCATGGTGTATAAATCACACCTGTTTTTTATGTTTATTTGTAGCACAGGGGATTGAATCCATGGTTTTTACATACTGAACTGTGTGTCCCCACATTTACTTTATTTTGAGGGAACCCTGCTAAATTTCACAGGCTCCGCTGGAGGTTCTGATCCTCTTGCTAAATTTTCCTAGAGTGCTGGGTTACAGGAGCAGCCACTGCTGACCTGTACACCAGTTTTGAAAGCAGTTTTTCTTGATGACCTAACTCCTGCTTTTTTTCCCTCTAAAATGTCTGCCTTTCTCTAATTACAGTAGCTTTTCATTTTACATTCATCTAGTTAGTTTGTATAAGTTGTAATCAATTATTCTTGAGACAGTTTCACTTTGTAGTGCAGGCTGGCCTCGTACTCACAGCGATGACCCTGCTTCAGCCTCCCGAGTGCTGGGATTATAGTCCTATGCCAACTTACCTGGTTACTTTTCTTGATATTATTTTATTTTATTTTAATTTAGTTTAGTTTAGTTTAGAGACAGAATTTAGCAATGTAGTCCAGCCTGGCTTCGAACTTGAAGAAGGGATCTTCCTCCCTGCCTCGGCTTCTTGAATGCTGGGATTATAGGCCTGTGCCGCCATGCCTGGCATTGTAATTAGTTCTGTGACAGAATATGATGGTCGGTTCTTGTGAACACACGGCTCAATAGTTTTTCCAGGTGCGAGGCTGATGTAGTCAGGTTAGCACCCCTGAGTGCCCGGTCAGAGTACTGTAGCTACCACCAGTATAACTGTAGAGGAGATGGAGATTCAGTGATAAGCTGTTTACAGGGATGCATCCCTAATATTTTGTGAAAATGAAAGTTTTCTGCCTTAGGTGGCATGTTTTGAATTTTATCAGGCGTGTAAAAGAGTTGTGTTTGGAGAAAAAAAAGTGAAGAAAGGACTGGGGATGTGGCTCAGTGGCAGAGCCCTTGCCTTGCATACCCAAGGCCCTGGGTTTGATCCCCAGCACCACAAAAAAAAGTAATGAAAAAAATTGTGTTCGGGAATGTTCATTGTCAGGATATAAACGTATTGTTACCTGCAATTTCTTTCCCACGTTCTCTGTCCTCCTTCAGGTGGGTCCTACGTGTATGAGCTCAGTGCCGTCCTTATACACAGAGGCGTGAGCGCTTACTCCGGACACTACATCGCCCACGTGAAAGACCCACAGTCCGGCGAATGGTACAAGTTTAATGATGAAGACATAGAAAAGATGGAGGGGAAGAAATTACAATTAGGGATTGAGGAAGATCTAGGTAAAACCTTTAAGTTGTGAGTGCCCTTTTAAAATACAAATTTTTTAAGCCAGAAATACTTATGATGTATTAGTATGCCCCAGGATCGCTCCCGGCAATCCAAGATATGTACATTTCTTAAACACATAAAATTGTTGAATATCTTTTAATAGTGTTTACGTTAAAAATTATTTTGTTGCAGTATCATAATGTCATGCTTTCAGGAAAGCTTGAAGGTAAATGATCACTTTCCAGTCACCAGGCTTATCTTTCCTGGCAAAGGGGAAAACACCACAATAAGCAAACAATGATGAGTAGTACATTTTATCTAACAGGGTTTTTTTTTAGTTTAGTTTTTTTTTTTTTGTCCTTTTGAGACAGGTCTTGGTATGCAGTTCAGGCTGGCCTTGAGCTCACTTTGTAGCCCAGGCTGGTCTCAACGATCATCCTGCCTCAGCTTCCCAAGTGCTAGGATTACAGGTGTGTGCCACCATACCTAGCCTGTTTTTTTTTTTTTTTTTAAAAGACAGTCTTACTATGTAGTCCAGGCTGGCCTCCAACTCGGTGATCTCTCCTCTCAGCCTTGCAAGCACTGGGATTGCAGATGTGCATCACCATGCCTGACTGATCCCACTTTTTAGTCTAGGCTGGCCTTGAACTCATTCTTCCTGCTTCAGTCTGCCACCATCCTCCTGCCTCAGCCTCCCTCATGTTGGTGTATAAGTGTGTATCACCTTGCCCAGTGATAATAAGATTTATAGTGTTTTTTCCCAGGTCAGGGAATTTGATACAGCAAAACAGCTCGCTAGGAGAGCGTTGCTGTGAGACAGTGCCTCCTCTAGAGTGTAGGGAGGGCCTCTGGGAGGCTCTGCCTGCTTGTGTGTATTGCTGAAGGCTGTCACGAACAGCTTTCTCGAATGAGATCCTTTTGCAAAGCTCTCATCAACTCACTTTGTCCTGCATAGAATTCCCAAAAGGTGGACACTTCTTCCAGTTAAGGCCATCTCAGCTGAGCATTTCACCGTTTTTCCCCCATACCTGTTTTTAGACAGAGTATGAAGTCTTGATAGGACAGCCCTAGGTACATGTGTCCTACCATGGCTCTTTATTTTTTGAGACAGGGTCTTGCCATGTAGTTCAGTCTGGCCTTAATCTTGGTCCTCCTGTCTCAGCCGCCCCAGTTCTGGGATTACAGGTATGCACCACCATGCCCGGCCTGTTAGCAGTTTTTTAAAAAATCGTTAAGCAATACCCCATTGTATGAATAAAGTAGTTTCTTTAGTGGACATTGTTAGAGGTAATTCATTTTCAGTGAGAATGTGGTAGGCTGGTGGCCCAGGCACTGAGGTCAGTGGGACCAGCCTGTTTATCTTCCCATTAATTCAAGTGCTATTCTTCACTAAGAACAAAGTTGAGAAGTAACTTTAAATCATGAAGAAGTAGGACTTGGTTTACCTACTGGCTAGAACCCCTGGTGGTACAACAGACCTATCAGTATTGCTGGTCTTTTTACTAATAAAATTAATAAGCCACCCCACCTGCCGTCCAACAGTGAGACATGAATTGACCACCCCATTGAGAAAGTGTTAAGCAGCTCCACATAATGTAGCTTACAATAAAATGTAAATATTGAAACTTCAGCATTACTCTTTGTTTTGGGTTTTTTTTGTCTTTTTTGAGACAGGGTCTCGCTATGCAGTTCAGGCTGGCCTTGAGCTCACTTTGTAGCCCAGGCTAGTCTCGAACTGGCAACGATCCTCCTGCCTCAGCCTCCAGAGTGCTGGGATTACAGGCGTGCGCCACCATGCCCGGCTATTCAGCATTACTCTTTTAAGAGTATTGTATTGAAATACACATGTGTCACAAGCTGGGCAAGGTGGCAAATGCTTATCATCACAACCCTCCGGAGATTGTGGCAGGAGGGTTGCTACAAGTTCAAGGCAAGCCTGGGCTGCATAGTGAGTTCATGGCCAGTCTGAACCAAGACGTGAGGCTCAGTCTCCCAAAAATGGGTGGGGCTTGGCGGCACATGTCTGTAACCTCATGAGACCCTGTTTCAAAAAAATAAAACATTTGTACATTCACAATGTATGTTCTTTTATTTAAAAACAAGTGGTTGTTTACCAGGCTGCTCATGTTAAGGTAAAAACATTTCCAAGGTTATAGTCTCCTGTTCTTAATGATTATGTTAGTCTGAATCAGTGTTTGAAATTCAGGACTAATATTAAAAATCAACTCATGAAGTGCAGTATTTCTCCTCTCTTAAAAATGAAGTGTGGCAGACAAGGGTGGCCAGCACACTTTAATAATTGGGTCCATGTTCAAGTCCTTGTTTATATATTTTAGATAGTGTCTTTCATGCCCCCTCCTCCCCGCCAGATGAAGGAAGTTTGAGCATTGTAGTTAAATTGTGTTTTGATTTCTCTACCCCAGCGGAACCCTCAAAGTCGCAGACACGCAGACCCAAGTGTGGCAAAGGGACTCATTGCTCGCGAAATGCGTATATGTTGGTTTACAGACTGCAAAGCCAAGAGAAGCCCAACACGACGGTGGAAGTTCCAGGTAGTGTGTTTTTGAGGACAACACCAGGCAAATATTTTAGTTTTTGGGTTTTTTTTTTGTTTTGTTTTTGTCTTTTTGAGACAGGGTCTCACTGTGCAGTTCAGGCTGGCCTTGAGCTCACTTTGTAGCCCAGGCTGGCCTCGAACTCACAACCTCCCAAGTGCTGAGATTATAAGCAGGCGCCACCCACCACACCCAGCTAGGCAAATATTTTGGAATGCCATGCTCAGGTTAATGACAAGCACCAGATTGCTTTCATTATGACAGGTTGATTACACATGAGAAATGTGAGTGGAAGTGAGTACTAATCACATTTGTTTTAACATAGTGAGCTTTAGAAATAAAGGAGCCTTTATTTCCATTTCTGGAACTATGCCATTTCTTCCAAAGTAGTTCAAACATCATTTTTTAAAATCACAAAGGTAGTCGATACATGTGATGTCATTTTGTTCAGTTTATATGACGAGTTGCACTGACCCAAAGATGGTCTCTGTGTGGTCACCTAGCTTGCCAGCATTCCAAGCTGTTTGAAGATGGTACGTCTCAGGCCTTTGCTGGTCTGGGTAACGGCTGCCATGGAGAGGTAGGAGGTAGGAGGAACAACCTAAGTTTTTAGAGAATACTGTGCATAGCAAGAAGGTGCCACCACAGTCTTAGCCCATGTGCCATAAGATTGACATGAGGTAAAAATGTTTTTCATTTTATTTTCTTCTGCGTAGCCTTTCTTCAAGAGTTGGTGGATCGAGATAATTCCAAGTTTGAGGAGTGGTGTGTTGAAATGGCCGAGATGCGTAAACAGAGTGTGGACAAAGGAAAAGCAAAGCATGAAGAGGTTAAGGAGCTGTACCAAAGGTTACCTGCTGGAGCTGGTCTGTAAGATATTCTGGGACAGCACTGTTGCCATTAACTGCCTTGTTTGTTGTGCTCACAAAAAATATGTACGGACAAACTTTTTCCTACAATCCACTAAGTGTATAGGTATCCATGATAAAATCACTGTGTAAAACAGCAATAATTTGGTGTGTAACATTCCACATAATATTTATTATGTACTTTTAAAAATGGGATGCTGTTAATAAATTACAAGGCTTAGCTTAGATTAGCACTCTGCTTGTGACTCTAGTAGATTTTTCCACTTTGTCGATTCTGACTTGTTTCTCAGGACAAACCTGATTGGATGACAATGGGAGCAACTTGCCCGGTCTGTTTTTGCATTGTACTAGCAGCCATGCTTTCATAGGAGCATAATTTTGGTACATTCAGATTAATTTGAGATTTAGTATCAAGTGTTACCGTAAGAATATAAAGACCCTGTCGCTCGTCCCCAATTCTTAGAATTATTCCACATTCTTTTACTGTATTTAGGTTTATCTAGTGTCTCCAGAAAAACAAAAACAAATCAACTGGTTATTTTTAAGGCTGATTTATTTGTGGTTACAAGAAGTTATTTGTCATTTCACAGGCATGGATTCCCCATAATTCAGTCTTGTTTACAAAAGAGGCAATTTAGACCTAAGTTAGATAATAAATATTCAAGCATAACTGTACTTGTGGTTTTTGTCTTTTTGATATCTTAATTTTTTATTACAGGTAAAACTTTAAACCAAAGATGACTGTAAATTGCTAAATATGTAAGCATAGCTCTTAGAAATTCTTTTTAAAGGCTAAGGGTTTAGCTTACTGGTAGACTGCATGATTAGCATGCTTAAGGCACTGGATTCAATCCCCAGCACTGCAAGTACTGTAGATGAAGGAAGGAAGGAAGAAATTCTTTCCAAATGTAGTCTTAATTTGATTCTGACCCTTTGTAAGTGCTACTCTAACTGTATTCAAGGGTCACAATTGTTCTAAAAAATTAGATTGACCTTAATTTAATAAGAAATGATTTGGAATTAATCCATTATTCTCATCTATATTTATACGCCTTTGTTCAGAGGAACTGGGGCCTAGGAATCTGGTTTCTGAACTTTTGATTTTTTATTACTACTGTTACTGTGCATTGAACCCAGGTCCATCCCCTGAGTTAATCTACAGACCTGTTGAAATATTTCCAAGGTAGTCTCGCTAGGTTGCACAGGGCTTGAATTTTCGATCCTCCTGCCTTAGCCTCCCAGAGTGCTGAGATTACAGGCACGTGCCACTAAGCCCAGCTCTACTTTCTGAACTTTATCCAGTTTCTTACTCTGCACAAGAGAAAAGGGTTGTATAGGTCATAAAAAGAAAGATGCTGGTCTCAGGGCTGGTGGTAGATGACTTGCATACCTTGCATGAGACCCTGGATCGGAGCCTAGTGTCCTACAAACAAAAAGCAAATACTCTTGTGAATAATGTGGCCCAATGACATTACTTGGCAAAGTAGCACTGTGCTTCTGGTGGTTTTTTCATTTAGTGTGTAAGAACCTGTGCTTGTTTTCATAGACTTATTTCTGTGGTATTTATACTTTTCTCAACCGTGAACTTTATAATTTTTCAATCTGCCGTAAACTTTACAGCATGGCAAACCTGTGCTGTCCTATTATAAAATCTCAGTCAGTGACCATAGTTTTGAAGCCAGTGTTTTGATAATGCATTTTCTAAATTTCATTTTGTGAACTTAAAGAAAGAAGAGCTATTCACTGTAAAAATCTATCACAGGGAACACGAATCCTTTTGGCCTTTAATATTTAAATTGAGACATGTTTCACTTGTCTCTTGATAGTGTTTCAAATGTTTTGGTACCATGATTGTCCTGACTTAGGACCTGATTTTATACATCAGTAGTGTAAAAATTTTGCTACAAGTAAGTCCTTGTGCTTAACCCCAGACCACCCTTTCTTCCATGGGTCCCCCACCAAATATAATCTGGCAATAAAATAAAAATTGAGACAGTGGTTAAGTTGATGAGTATGGTGTTAGATAGAATTGTGGACCCACTCTCTGCTCTAATCTTTCCTCTGACTATAAAATGATACATGATTTGTGTAATCCTTGCATTTTATATTGAATTCATAGTTTTTTTTAACCTATTTAAAAACCAAACAACGAGTTTCACTTGGAAGTTTTCTGTAACACTCTAATGGGACAGGAGAGCGTTGCGTTTATCTATGAGTCCCATTGTTGTTCAGTGGGTCAGTTCCTGTAGGAGTGCCTTAGCCACATTCATTTTCCTACACTGCTTTCCTTATAAGAATGGGGTTGATAGGGCTTATTTTTTTAGTTAGCACCGATAAGCATTGGCCTCTTTTTCACCCTTCCAAAGCCACTGGAGAAACGCAAACACCTAGTGAGTTACTCTTGAATGTTGCTTTTTCATAATCCTATTTTCTGACCTTTGAGTATGCAGATGATTCCAAGTTTTAATTCGTGTCACTGTACTTGGGAAAAGAAAAGATTTTATTTGTTCTCAGACAGGGATCATTTATCATAGTTTTCCAGATACCCAATGTATTCTGGCCCTGAACATTAAACTTGAAAATTGGCAAATAAAACCAGGAGGTGTTTTGAATGTAATTAACCGTACCATGAAATACTGTAAGATGCCACAACCTTGTTTTCTGTACTGCTTCTTAGGGCTTCCTCTTTTGTTTACCTGTTAATGTATAATTAACTTTTCTGTATCTCTTTTCTTCCAAAAAGCTCAAAATGCTTCACATATCTTATCTTTTATACTCAACAACATCCCTGTGAGGTAGGTAGAAGGCAGGTATTATTACCTTCATTTTACAGAGAAAAAGACCTGAAGCATAGAGTTTAAGTGACTTGCTCAAATTTAGTTCTTGGTGGCAGAACTTGGATTAGACGTTGCTCTCTGCTGGCAGCTTTGTGCTTGTCTTGTGAGGCTCCTTAGAGCTGCTGAGTTGAGGGCCCTTGGATGTCCTTTTTAGCACAGACATGGGTTGAGAGTTCCAAAATTTGTTTTGTAAAAGTTGAAAAATCGCTTTCATTAAGTGAAAATGGGAGTTTTCTAGACACGTAACTCAGTGTAAAATGGGTCCAGATGGTCTTTGCACTGAAGTATCTGTCTCAGAACTCAGCGGAAGTAGTGCATAGTACAAATCCATAAATTCAACCTCTGTATGTTTTCTTCTATGTTTTATGCTGGGACTCACTGGAGATCTTTGTAAGTAATCAAAGCTGTCCCTTTATCTTTAATTTTGGCTTTTAGAGAACTCTGGGATTCCCTTTTCCAAAATTAAAAACCCATTTTGAATTGTTTTTGTCTTCTAATTTTTACAGCTTCAAAATAGGTAATAACTCAGTTCTAGTTTTTCATTTTGGAACTGTGTAAAACAAGTTACTATCTTGACATAAATAATAATGAGGTGACTAGATCATGACTTGGAATTGGGTGGGGGAGTAAATAATTTATTTCACATTGCTGGGCATGGCGGCACACCTGTAAAGGAGGCTGAAGCAGGAGGGTCACTTAGAGAAAAAGGCCAGGTTGAATGACATAGAGCCTGTCTCAAAAAAAAACCAAAAAACAAAAAACAATTCAACATCATGAACATCTTCAATACAGAAAAGTTCAGTGGTTAAAATGGGCAGAAATGACGTGGTTTCAGCTGAGTAGGTTGATTTTAAGAGTCAATCTCATTTTTGCTTCTCATTTTAATTTTCAGAGGTATATCACGTTTGTGGAAAGTGTAAATGAAAATAATTTATAGCATAAACATAATAGGAGATGAGGTTGTGAGATTTTTCGAGCCAGCGTGGAGCATGGCTCGTATTCAGCAAACACGGTGTCCGGATCAAAGCTCTGCTCCACTGTCAAGCAAGACACTTCTCTCTGTGGATGCGTCTTGTAGAATGTGGTTAATAATACCAGCCGGTCCTGTAGGGCATTGTGCAGACTTGCTACCATGCACAGTCCCTGGACCCAGTGGCTTTCTGTCACACTCATCAGACATCTTTGAACAATGGTTCTTGTGGTTCTGCTAACTGGATAGAGTTTGTATTGTCTGAGGAAAATGACTGTATCACTTGGCCCCAAAACTGTAAAAATACATAGTTTTTTTCATCACTTTCTTCCTCAGAGCCCTATGAGTTTGTCTCTCTTGAATGGCTGCAGAAGTGGTTGGATGAATCGACACCTACCAAGCCTATTGATAATCATGCTTGCCTGTGCTCCCATGACAAGCTTCATCCAGATAAAATCTCAATTATGAAGAGAATTTCTGAATATGCAGCAGACATTTTCTACAGTAGATATGGAGGTGGTCCAAGACTAACTGGTAATTCAAAATGTTTACTTCTGTGATGCAAAAAAGTAATGCAGGCTGGGTGTGGTGACACACACCTGTAATCCCAGCACTTGGTTGCGGCACGAGGATTGCCATGGGTTTGAGGCCAGCTTAGGCTACATATCTCGTTCATATTGAGTTCAAGACCAGCCTGAACTGCATAGCGAGACTCAAAAGAAAAAGAAAAATCAATGCATGAAGTCTTCATCACATGGTCTTCCTGAGTGGGCTTCATGGTTATTTGATGTAAATCCTGGTGATTAGGCCAATGTTGGTATATACTTTACAGAAAGGATTTGCTAAGTAGAGTAGAACATAAGCAAATAATGCGATCCAGGGAGGGTTGGTTGTTGACACACATGCTGTCTTCCCCCAGTATACCTAATAGGACTTTTTAAAGAAAAATTTGGTACAGAACTGCCTTTAAAAAAATAAAGAAAGAAAAAGAAAGAAAGATTTGGTTTACACTCCTCAAAGACCTTTGTTGATTCTAATTCTGGTTCCTCCAGGTTAATGGGAGTTTCTTACAGTGTAAAACTTGCAGATTGATACTTTTCTTTATAAACGGAAGCTGTTGGATTCTGGATTCTATCTTGAATACATGCAGCTGTATATATCCGTAGTCTGTTTGGTTCTGGCTCCCTGTCTTTAAATATTTTTATTGTTGATGAATAACTAGCAACAGGGCATTCTTCAATCTGTGGAGGCCGCTAAGGAAATTCCGTTTCCATTACCATATTTCCATACTGTTCTCTGTTCCTTTATAACTTACGCATTAAAATTTGCACTTAACTACATGCGTCAGCCCTTCTTACAGTTTTGCTCTCTAGATTTCTGTTCCAGAGTCATGGTAAATAAACCACGCAATGGGAAAGTCTTTCTCCTAATCATATGTTAATGACTTTTAGAGTCTGTGCCTTTTTAGTCTTGCCCTTCCGTTTTCCCTTTCAATACTCTGTGCTTGGAAGATGGCTTCCACATGAAAACCTACCTTTATGTTAGCAGGTGTTTTTCACCCTCCAACCTTCATTATTTGATTACCATCTTACAAATTTTGATCTAAACTTTATAATATATTGAACTTTATGGCGTAGTTTTAGCACATTATAACATTTCTTTTTTGTGCAGATAACAATATTCCTGCTTTTAGGTCACAAATAATTTTGAATGTATGCCATTTTGCTCTATTGTCAGTTGGTGAGGCTGTTGAGAATTTGTCTGTGTTTTGAAGTAGTGATGTACTTTGCTCACAGGAAGTCTGAATGAAGCACATTTACTTTCTTTTCCTTTAGTGAAAGCACTGTGTAAGGAGTGTGTAGTAGAACGTTGTCGAGTGTTACGTCTGAAGAACCAGCTAAATGAAGATTATAAAATGGTTAATAATCTGCTGAAAGCAACAGGAAAGGGGTATGTTGCACATCACACATTGCTAGTGATACGCTAAACATTTTTAAAGAAGTAACTACCAACTACTTGTTTTATATAGGAAACATTGTTGAGATAATCCTGTAAGACTGACTTTCAATGTGGCTTTACGAAAGCCACATTGAAAGTCAGTCTTACAGGATTATTTTCTTGTGGCAAAAAAAGAAGGCTGAATCAGTCTTTCTACTGCATTTTATCTATTAGAGAGGAAGAAGCAGAATGTAGATCTGATGTATGACCAGATTTCAGGTAGTATGAGCCCGTGTTCTTGCTTCTGGCATGGAGTTGTGTGTTACAAAAACATCACAGCAAACCTGTGGGTGCCCATAGTGAAGCTGAACGAAGTGGGTGTGTTCTCACAGATGGAAATCAGTGGCATGTCCCGACCAGAAGTATCCAGGGCATGTGGAATATGCTGAGCCCCCTCCCATAGAGTACCTCAACTCAGGAAATGATAGGATTTGCCATATCTAGGTTTAATTTACTTAATCTTTTGAATAAAGATAAATAGTTGGCTATTTTGGATGGTTCCACAAACAGCCTCCTGTGTGCCTAAACATGTTCAAGGGGTTGCATGTTTTTATCTGAGCATCACTGTGCCAAGCTTAAGGTACGGCTGTAACCCAGGCATGGTGCCACAGGCTGTAATCCCAGCATTCTGGGAGACTGAGAACAGTGCCAAGATTTAGCTTTGCATAACTTACAACTTAGCAAGATTCTGTCTCAGGATTTTAAAAAGGGAGAGTTGGAGGTATAGCTCAGTGAGAAGACCTTGGATTCAGTCCCACAAGAGTGTGGGGTGTGTGTGGGACTGTGTAACTGTGGAGTAGTAATCAAGTGAAAAAGGGTGCCCATTTTACAGATGTGGCTGCTATGAATGAATGTAAATGATAGTAGGAGATACAGGATGAGGTTGAGACTGGCTACAAAATATTAGATACCTTCTAATGTCACAGTCTGGCTGCCTATCTATCACCCTATTCATTGCCTGGGATGATTCGGCTGATCTGGCTGGCTTTGTGGCTGGCTTTTCCACCTTCCTCACCTCTCCATGTATTTCTCAAAGAGGACAACTTTCCCTGATAGATGGACTGTTAAGGGGACATGAGTAGCTGCCCTTCCCTATGAGATTCCATAAACGGCCACTCAAAATGTTTGACACCTGCAGTCCAGGAGTGAGTAAAAATGGCCACAAGCTGGCATTGGGTGAAAAAATGTATGTGCCTGTGCACAGTAGGTGATTTGAGTATTTGCAGTTTGCTTTGGCTGTGATCTTTCCAGGGATAGAAGGAAGCGCAGAAGCAAACCTTACTGTATGATTTAACCTTCCTCTCTTCTGCAGCAATGATGGATTTTGGGTGGGAAAGTCATCCTTGCGGAGTTGGCGCCAGCTAGCCCTCGAGCAACTAGACGAGCAAGATGGGGATGTAGACCAAAGCAACGGGAAAATGAACGGCAACACCTTTAATAAAGGTAACCTGTGTGCAGGAAATTTACCGTGAAGTTAAAAGTTTTGTGTGTAGTAAATCGATTTTGTATCTACCCATGTAATTGAGGCAACTTCTATTACATCGAAAGCTCTCATGAACCTAGAGCCAAATAAAAGATATTTTTAAGCTATTGGATCAGCAAAGACCTCGCAGCTGCACACGGAATTCTCCTTCATAAGCAGTCATTCTCGGGGCTCAAGCTCCATCTAAGTAATCATATGCAAAATTAATATTAGTTCTGGTCCAGCCTGTAAGTTTTAAGGAAGGTAACTCTGCTGCAAGTCACAGTGTGTTGTAAACTCAGGACTCTGACTCACTCTGACAGGCTGCCGTCTTCGTGCAGATCAGCATGCACGTAGCCCTTAACCCAGAAGGGAGGGCCATCTGTGGATAAGTTTTTCCTTGTAATTTCTTTGCTGATACCTGAGTTACCCAAAGCTCTGCTTTAGGATGAGAAATGTTACTCTACAAATTTAGGTTTATAAGGCATTAGAAGAAATTGAAACATTAAAATTATTTCAAGATTTAACATGGAGGACAGGCAGAGCTCTGCATAGCACGAGTGAGGCCCGTGCTTCATCCCCAGGACCACAAATAAACAAGGTTTGAAAGGCAGACCAGGGACGGGATTTGAGCCACTTCACTAATTGACAGGTTGATTGATTATACATAGCGATCCTGTGATCCCTAATTAGTAATTCATAATCACGTGCTTTACTAAATACTACATTTTCCTCTGTTTTTCAGTCTCTTTTTTTTTTTTGTAGTTTTTTAATTTGTTTTCTTTCTGTGCTTTGGTGCTGGGGATTGAACTCAGGGTCTCATCTAGGCCAGACAAGTGCTGTACCACTACTTCCCATCCTTGCTGTTATTCCATGCAGATTTTTTTTTTTTTTTACATGCAGATTATTATTTTATTCTTTTTTTCTTTGCTTCCTTCGCTTCCCCCTCTCTTTTTCATCCCTCTTTATCTCTACACCAGGGACAGAAATCAGGGACTTCACACTGAGCTATATCCCCCCCACCTTTTTTTTTGAGACCTTGTCTCACTAAGTTACCCAGGCTGAGCTCAAACTTGAGACCCTCCTCCTTCATCCTCCCAGAGTTGTAGGATTATAAGCCCATGTGACCACATGCTATTTATATTAATGTTCTTAACATTTTGAAGTGTATATTTTACATACTTCAGCATTTTGTGTCTTGCGTAACTAGATATAATTATTTGGCTTTAACCTTCCCATGTCATCACCCACTTTTGAGCAAATTTTCACACCAACCCACTATTAATTTTAAGCCCCATTGAGCTGTGTTCTTGGTTTGGTGATGGAGGTTGAACCCAGGGCCTGTGCATGCCATGCCAAGAATGTGCCCTAGCACTGAGCAACACCCTTAGCCTTCTGAGGTATGTTTTAAAATTTTTCAAGTTTGTAGTTTTTCCTTTATTTTGTTGTGCTGCGTGATTTATGAGCTTAACATTATTTTCAGATTATCCTGTGATTTAAAAAACCATGCTGCAGTTGTAGTGGTATTACATGGCCAAGTATATATTTGCTGCTGTTTTTAGCTTCTATGTATTGGTGTTTCCTCATTTTAAGTACAGTTGGATGCTGCCATGGAAAATGCCGTGATGTTGGCCTAGCTTAACATTATTTTTCATGGTGCTTTCTGGGTAGTGTGCTTCTATTCTTTCTCCTTTGTTGGCCATTCAAAAATTTTAAAAGCTTTAATCTGCAGAAATGTAACAGTGCAGAAGTTGAAAGCCCTCCAGGAGACATAATCACTGAGTATAGTGGCTTTTTATGGAGAATCTCACACAGGCATAGCTGTGCTTCTCCTCCTGTCATAATGTATAGCTCTTTTTGTGTAGTGGCTACATTTTATTGTGTGAATCTTATGCTTATTTAAATGCTTATTTCAAGTAGTATGTATTGAACACGTTATTCAGTGAACATCTTGGGGTGTCCTTGCACCTACGTCGTTGCCTATTCAGATTATTTCTGAGAGATTTTTCTTCCTTTTTCTTTTTTAATTTTTTTTGAGACAGGTTTTCACTGTGCAGTTCAGACCGGCCTTGTACTCCCTTTGTCACCCAGCAATCCTCCTGCCTGAGACTCCTCAGTGCTGGGATTATAGGCGTGCATCACCATGCCCGGCTAGATTCTTAAAATTTGTATAGAGACTTAAATAATTTATAACTGCTACATACTCATTTATATTGGTGCATACTGATAAATTTCCTTTAGAAAATATATTAGAGGCTTATTTTCTGCATGCTTTGGGCCATATACAGTGTCAGACATCAGTCTTTTCTGTAGTTTGTTTTTTTTGTTTTTGTTTTTCTTCCGGTACCAGGAATTGAACTCACGATGTTGTGCTTGCCAGGCAGGTGCTGTGCAGCTGAGCTAAATCCCCAGCCCCTCAGGCATCAGTCTTAATCACTCTGTATATGAAAATGAATTCGCAGTGCTGCAATTTAGATTTTCCAAAATTGAGGTTGATTAGCCTTTCATTTGAGAAGTTACTTGCGGAGCCGGGCTGGTGGCACATGCCTGTAATCCCAGCACTTGGGAGGCTGAAGCAGGAGGATCATTGTGAGTTCGAGACCATCGTGGTTTACAGAGTGAGCTCAAGGCCAGCCTGAACTGCACAGTGAGACCCTGTCTCAAAAAGTTAAAAAAAAAATTAAAAAATTTAAAAAAGGAAAAGTTACTTGCATTTGGGTGTTGAAACACATAGGTGAAGAAGCTGATGATGGTTGGGTGGCTTGACCACTTCTGGTTTTCTGCATTTGAGGATTTAACATAAGTCCTGCACCCTCACAGTCCTACACAGAGCTGCACCCCCAGCTGTAATTGAGCTTTTTCAGTGGTTAGTAAATGTTCACATGCATTAAATGCATTAAAAAGTGTTAGGGTACTTAACCTGGAAAATCCATGGATAACTGTCCTAATCTCCTGCTAAAGATTTTATTATTAGTGTTCCCAGTACACACAAGTACAAATGGCAGGGACATAATATTAGAAGTGTAGGAAAAGGAAAATGGAAGAGATATGTTAATGTGAATAGCTGCGTTATTATGTAGTATTTTTCCCATTAAAGTTGAAGTCCTTCTGTGTGCCTTAGAGCTTCTATTCAACCTCTACGAAAGAACGTAGGTGAAAATGACACGACATAGAGATGACTAATTCAGCTTATGATGCAATATTCGTAGGATTAGTAGAAAGATATGTAAATTATTTTTGTTTGAAAAAAAAGGGGTAGATTTTCTTGCATAACCTAAATCTTTTTTAAAAGTTAAATGTCGTTAAGATTTTCCTATCCTTTTAAGGGAAAGATATTACACTTAGGAGAATACATAGGAATCATTTGGATCTAATTTTTAGAATTAAGATTTTTTTTTTTTTTTTGTTCAACATTGTGCAGAATATCTAGGTGTGGTGGTGCACACCTCAGAGGGCCCAGCAGTCTGAAGGGGAAGGCAGGTTGACCTCGATTTTGAGGCCAGCCTGAGCTACAAGACCATGTCTCAATACCAAAAGAAGCTCTGCATGATGTAATAATCCCAGTATTAAGAAAGCTGAGACAGGAGGATAGCCAGGAGTTCAAAGCATGAATTGCACAGTGAGTCCTTGACTAAACAAAATAAATACCAAAGCAGAACAAACTGTTGAGTAGTGTATCTACTGGTTGAACTTTTTTTTTTTTTTTTTTTTGTCTTTGAGACAGGGTTTCACTGTACAGTTCAGGGTGGCCTTGAACTCCTTTTGTAGCCCAGGCAGGCCTGGAACTCACAGCGATCCTCCTGCCTCAGCTTCCCAACTGCTGGGATTACAGGTATGCGCCACCACACTCAGCTTGAACTTTTACATACAATAATTAGAGCAGTTATCATCTGTATTTCTTTAGATGAATCAAAGGAGGAAAGAAAAGAAGAAGAAGAAGAATTAAATTTTAATGAAGACATTCTGTGTCCACATGGTAAGCTACAATAATGAATGTGGTAGTTGTACCATAGTGTACCATAAATAAACATTTGTTCAACTCCTCTTTGTCTTAGGGACTAAGCCTAAGTGACGGCTGGGGAGAAGAATTGGTTTTATGTAGTGTGCCTATGTTTGATGTTTCCGCTCTTATCCTGTGTAACTGTTAGTTTCTACCAGCAGGTGTCATGCCACGCCCTCACCTTCTTTGCTCAGAATGATAGCCTTTCCCTAGTACTTAGAGGAATCAAGTGGAGAAGAAACTTCTTTGTACTTTTGACACTGAATTTTGAATTTGTTTGCGTTTTTTATTTTTTTTGTTACCAGGAATCGAACTCAGGACCTTATGGTTGCCAGACAGGTGCTTATGCCACTGAGCTGTATCTGTTTGTTTGTTTTTGTGGTGCTGGGGATTGAACCCAGGGTCCTGTGCATGCAAGGCACTGCTGAGCTTTATCCCCAGCCCGAATTTTGAATTTGAACAGAAGAACATCAGTTGTTTCCTGTAACTGTGTATCTTTATCCAACTTGAACACTTTGGGTCTGTCTTACATATTATTAGGGCTGTTTATACATATAATTTCTGAGACATTTATTGACAAGCTTATTAATACTTGATGGGAGGCAATGAAAATAAATTGGTTTGTTTTCGAACTAGGGATTGGACTCCTAGCTTCTTCACTGAGCTGCAATTCCTTTTGGTTTGTTTGCTTTTGGATGTCTTGTGGCCATGATACACAGGCCGGCGGCAAACTGCTTGTGTTGACTTAAGCAAGCTTTCCTCGGCCTCGGGAGTAGCTGGGGATACAGTTGTGCACCACTGCACTTGGCATTTGAAAGTCCTTGTTTTGAATTACATATTTTCTTCTTTCTCTCTTTCTTTGTTTCTTTTTTTTCTCTTCCTTCCTTCTTCTCTTCTGTTCTTCTTTCTTTCTTTCTTTTTCTTTCTTTCCCTCCCTCTCTCCTTCCCTCCCTCCCTCCTTCCCTCCCTCCTGTCCATCCTTCCTTCCTTCCTTCCTTCCTTCCTTCCTTTCTTCCTTCCTTCCTTCCTTCCTTCCTTCCTTTTTTGAGACAAGGTCTCACTATGTAGTTCAAGCTAGCTTTCAACTTACTATGTAGCCCAGGCTGGCCTGCAACTCACGGTGGTTCTCCAAAGTGTGCACTTCCATGCCTGGCATAAATTATATTTTTTATTTATTTTATTTTTTCCTGTGTGTTTCCAAAGCCCTATGACTTTATTTTTAATACAAGCACGCGTTTTGAAGATGGCTTTTGGATGCTCTGTGGCCCAGTTAAATGTAGTTTGAACTAGATTGTGGTGGTAGAGGGAGTGCTTATCAATCTGAATTCACTGTTAAGTCTTTTTTTTTTTTTTTTTTGGTGGTATTGGGGTTGAACTCGGGGCCTTGTGCATGCTAGCAAATGTTCTACTACTGAGCTACATCCCCAGCCCTAGATTGCTGTTTTTACCAGAAGATTCTTTTGAGTATTCATTTACTACATTAAACCTCACAACTTTTTTTTCCTTTTTGAGACAAGGTTTCAGTACGAAGTTCAGACTGGCTTTGTAGCCCAGGCAGGTCTAGAACTGCCTAGGTGATCCTCCTGCCTCAGCCCTGGGAATGCTGGGATTACAGGCGTGCGCCACCATGCCCAGCCTTCACAACTAATTTTATCTTTTGTTTGAAGATACTGTTTACAGGAATTTAAATTGTTTTTTTCTTTTCTAATTTATAAAATGATATTTATTGTTGGGAACAGTTGTGATATCTATACATTCATATGTGATAAGTAAAAGATGATTATTTAGGTCATGGATAATATCCAAAACTCTAGCAGCTGTTAATGTGACAGAAATGAAAGTTAGAAGCACGGCTAAAACACTGTACCTGTAGAGGAGAAGCATTTGTATTCATTGCCTGCTAGGCTACCATAAAGTGAGTTACGACAGCCTGATGGGGTAGCACTTGCTTGTAATTGCAGCACTTGGGAGGCTGAGGCTGGAGGATTGCAATTTCAAGGCCAGCCTGGGCTACATAGTGTTCAAAAGCTAGCCTGAGCTACACAGTAGTCCAAGGTGACCTACACAAAGGAAGAAAGAAAGAGATGAGCTACTAGAACACTTATGTGCTACTTTTCAAAAACCACGTGAGTAAAGTCCATCTGACCTAAACGCTTGTGAGTACCCAAAGCCGCAAAAGGCAGTGCGTCCATAGTGCTTTTGAAATTCTCTGCAGGTTGGGTGGAGGTTAGTGCTGGTGGCCAGCCCAGGTCCTCAGCTGTACCCTGATCTCAATCCATAGCCCCTCTACTGATTTACATGTTAAAGTGTGTGTGTGTATTATTGGTCCCTTCATTTTCCCTGATTTGATTGTATCGTACATACATAAGGAAGCAATCCTTCTTTCTTTTTGCAATACTGGGGACTGAATCTACAACCTTTACACCGAGCCACATATTCAGCCCTTTTTAGATGTTTTTCATTTCAAGATGTTAAACAGGCTGTCCTTGAACTTGTGATCTTTTTGCATCAGCCTCTCTACACTCATGGTGCTAGGGATTAAACGTGTGCCATGGTTATGCTAGGAGAGTGCTCTGCCAGTGAGCTGCAACCCCAGCCCACTGCTTTTAGGAAAAGAGTAAAAAGGTAAAAACTACTGTAAACATTACATAGTAATTGGCTTGGAGTTGTTTGAGCTAAATCAATTCATAAAAATCTACCTGTGGCTGCATTGTATTTCACCACAAGGATGTACTCATTGGGGTTTGAGGTTTAAGGGGCTGGGGATTTAGCTCAGCAGCACAGTGCTTGCCTGGCAAGCACCAGGTCATGAGTTCTCGATTCCCGGTACCGGGGAAAAAAAAAAAAAAGAGAATCCAATTAAATTTCTTTCCTTTTTGGGGCTGGGGATTTAGCTCAGCGCACAGCGCCTGCCTGGCAAGCGCAAGGTTGTGAGTTCGATTCCTAGTACCGGAAAAAAAAAAATTTTTTTTTTTTCCTTTTTTAATGTCTTACTTGTGTCTGAGAATAGACATGTTGGAGTGTTTATGGCCTGCAAGGAAATTTAAATGAATAGCTTTAGAAAGAGAGTCCTATATTGTGAACTAAATTTCTTGGATAATAAGTATATTAGTGAAAATAATCTTGAGATTGTTAAAACAATAGTAAAAGGTGATGCTGATAGTTAAGAAGCTGCACTTTAAGGTAATAGAAATTATGGAGACAAGATAAAACAGACTGAAGTTGTGTACCTGTAGTGATCCTGACTGGTACATTAATCATCATTCTGATTCTCAGGTGATTTATGTGCAATGTAACTCACTGTACATAAGTGACAGTAAACTAGCTGGATGTGGTGGTGCATGTCTGTAATCCCATCACTGGAGGACTTCTGAAAGTTGGAGGCCAGCCAGGGGTACCTGGCGAGAGCCTGTCTCCCCGCCTCCCAAAAAAAAGCAATTATAGAAAAACTGTACTGGGAAGGGCTTGAGAGTGTAGCCTGCTATGACCTTGGCATTCCTGAGATCCTCTGAGAACGGGCAAGGTGATCATGAGCAGAAGTATTCTTGTCCTCTGGGAATTAAGGAGAGGGGACACGCAAGGCATCCTGCAAAACAGTTTGGGAACAGCAAAGAAATTGGACCTTGACTGGGGTTGGTTTTCAGATTGATTGGTAGATTGCATTATCAGTTAACTTTGAATTGATAGTTTTAAGAGAATAGGCCTCTGAGTGCTACACAGCCTTGGAAATAATTCAGTGCAGGCTGATTTCACTCACATGCAAATGCCAGGCAGTAAAGGCAGCAGAAAATTGTGGCCTTTGAGCGTGGCGGTGGAGGAAATACTGTGGCCTCTGTTTACCATTGCTCCGTTGGCGGGGAGTACTGAAGTGTTTCATCTCCTGATTTGTTTTTTTTTTTCCAGCCATAGACTTAGATTGAGGATTCATAGCTTTCTCCTTTAGAATTAAATTGAAATTAAACGTTTAGAGGATTTATTTTCTTGTGTGTACTCACAATACATACATGAGTAACCATGGAAATAAGGAGACGAATACTTAGGAAATTTTCATAAATTTAAGCAGCAGTATTAGGAAGTAAGCCTTGGGGAAATAGGAACTAGGTCCTGACTTTTTCCCTGCCCTTTTACTCACCCGTACAACTGACTGTCTTTTAAACTCAGGGGAATTGTGCATCTCTGAGAATGAACGAAGGCTGGTCTCTAAAGAGGCATGGAGCAAGCTGCAGCAGTACTTCCCGAAGGCTCCCGAGTTTCCAAGTTACAGAGAGTGCTGTTCGCAGTGCAAGGTACTGAACTCTGTGCCAACGCCACCGCCCCGGGGCGACTTGCCGGCACGGCAGCATTAACACTGTGTTCTTGATGGGCGTGTGGGGTGGAGGCAAGCCATGTACTGTCAGCAGGAGACAGCTGATTTGCTGCATTTTCCCTCAGATTTTAGAAAGAGAAGGAGAAGAAAACGAAGCCTTACATAAGATGATCGCAAATGAACAAAAGACTTCTCTTCCGAATTTGTTCCAGGACAAAAACAGACCTTGTCTCAGTAACTGGCCGGAGGTATAGCGATTCCCACAAAGGAAAGACTCCCTCTACTTTTAAAAATTACTTTGCCAAATATTCCTGATCAGTTCTTTTAGACTAGCAGAGAGCATCTTTCATATTTAGGTAACCAGATGGGGATTTTCTCCAGCTGTTTCCTGGTAGAGTGCTATATTTCCATCGGTTACAAAATTTGAATGAGTCAGACCTCCTGTTCATCATAGAGTGTAAGTTAACGGTGTATGGAGAGAAATTAATGTGTTCCCTTTTGTGATTTTTATGTTCCAGGATACGGACGTCCTGTATATCGTGTCACAGTTCTTTGTAGAAGAATGGCGGAAATTTGTTAGGTAGACACCAGAAATTTCTTACTTTGGGGGTTGACTTTAGTTGTTTTTCTTTAAGAATTCATGGATCTTATTTGTGGTTCTCTTCTTGGTTACCTTAACCAGGTACGCTGTAAGCTTTCTTTTCTATGAAGCTAAACAAATAACTACAAGAAACACATTTAGTTGCTAATATCCCTGTATGCTTATCTCATTTTTGAATAATTACTTTTAAAATCTTCCCTTCTGCAATAATGAGGTATATTTGTCTTCTTTGTCTCAATTGCGCAGAAAGCCTACAAGATGTAGTCCTGTGTCGTCGGTTGGAAATAGCGCCCTTCTGTGTCCCCATGGGGGACTTATGTTTACATTTGCTTCCATGACCAAAGAAGATTCTAAACTGTGAGTTTTTCTTCTCTTCATGTGATTTTCTGTTTCTAATGATTAATGAGAAGCTGAGGAAAGTGCCCCCCAATATGAGCAGTACATTCTAAGAATGTAGTCATTCCCTAGATCATAAACTTTTTCCCTTTGTATGCTGTCCTAGAAGGAGCACTTTTCTTTACGGAGACAGACTTTATCTAGACGAGGCACAAGCTTGCTTTTCCCTTAATGCTCACTCATACCTTGTCATACCTGTTAACCAGATTCACCCCTGGCCTCCAGCCAGGCCACTGGTAGCTAGCCTCGAACCTCTAGATCAGCCCCTATTCCAGAATCACGTAATCAACATAGTCTTGGTGTTATAGTTGTTTTTTCATTTTTCTTTTTTTTGTTTGTTTGTTTTTCTGCAGCTGCCCACAGGTCTCACTGTGTAGTTCAGGCTGGTCTTGAGCTCACTTTGTAGTCCAGCCTGGACTCGAACTCGCAATGATCCTCCTGCCTCAGTCTCCCTAGTGCTGGGATTACAGGCATGCACCACCACGCCTGGCCTGTGAACCTTACCCTTGATGTTGCCATTTTTAAAAAATAATGTTAAGACTATTGTAGAAGAGGAAGTTATATGCCTCCAGCACTGCTAGAAAAGCCAGGGAAGAAGAAATTGGAACACAAAAATTATCAGGCTGGGTGGGGGTATAGCTCTGCAGTAAATCACTTGGTCTAGAATGTGTGAAGCCCTGGGTTTGATCCCCAGTATTTAAAAGTAAATAAATTCCCTTTAGACCAAGCTAAGTGAAGGTTTATTGCTCATATTTAAAAACATTAAGATCATTTAAAGAGCATGCCTGTAATCCCCACACTCAGGAGGCAGAGGCAGGAAAATCACTTGGGAGTTCCAGGCTAGCCTGGGCACCATAGTGAGTCCAAGACCAGCTTGAACTACGCAGTGAGACTGTCTCTCAAAAAAAATATAGTAATAATAATTTAAAGAAACTAAAGAGTTAATAATATAAATTTTCTTCTAGATTTTCCCCTAGCTCTTCCCCTCCCTCCCTTCTTTCCATTTTTCCTTTTATTATTGTTAATGCCCTACATTTAGGGAAATACCTCTAAGAAACAAGTAAATACATCTAGTTTTTTTTAAAGGTTACAGAATTCAAATGTAATTGGAGCCTGGCGTGGTGGTGCACACCTGTAATCCCAGCGCTCAGGAGGAGGATCGTTGCAAGTTCAAAGTCAGCCTGGGCTACAAAGTGAGCTCAAGGCCAGCCTGAACTGCATAGCAAAGCTCTGTCTCAAAAAGACCAAAAAAAAAAGTGTAATTGGAGGCTCCTTTTATCCATTCCTACCCTTTGCTTCCTGTTTCTTTCAAATTAAGCACTATCCTGAATTTGAGAGTTACCAGTCTCAGAAAAGTCTTTTAAAAAGAAACACATAATGATGTTTTGTATTTATCCTCTAACTTATTTTACTCACCTTGTGTCCTTGAATGTACATGTTGATTCGTCTAACTTCCTCATTTATTGTAACTGCTGCTCTAATACTCCTTTGTATGAAAAACTAGTCCTTCTTGATGCTAATATATCTTTCCCCTCCAGTGTCCTTGTGTTAAACACTGGCGGTGAGGATTTGGCATTGGGGGCTAATGGATTGTGTTTAGTGTTCTTAATCGCCTTGTGTCTTAAGGCATGTTGTGTTTTTTTCTTGCACAGTATAGCTCTGATATGGCCCAGCGAGTGGCAGATGATACAAAAGCTGTTTGTGGTGGATCATATAATTAAAATCACAAGAATTGAAGTGGGAGATGTAAACCCTTCAGAAACACAATATATTTCTGAACCTAGTAAGTTTTAATATTGCATGTGGTTTCTTTGTTGTTGTTGTTGTTGTTTTGTTCTGTTTTTTTTTTTTTTTTCTGGTACCGGGAATTGAACTCACGACCTCGTACTTGCCAGGCAGGCGCTGTGCCGCTGAGCTAAATCCCCAGCCCTGCATGTGGTTTCTATAGTTAAAAATTGGTGTTTAAGGACGGGGAAGAAAGGGTATGTGAATATTGTGCCCTCTGCTTGAATTTAAAGTCATACGAGGCTGGGCTCATGTAGTAGAGCTCTTGCCTACTGCTTAGGCCAGGCTTCAATCCCTCATGCTGAAAAAAGAAATCGTCTTGTGGCAGCCCACCTACCTAGGCAGGAACTGCCATGGGACATCTCATTATTCGCGCACAATAAATGACTCTCCTGGAGGTTATTTGCATACAACAGTAGAACAATTAATGTAATACTGTAATGAGTTTGCTCCAGTGACTTTGATACATGCTTTTCCACCTTCAGTTCTTTGACAGTGATTCCTCACCCACTTGTGCTGTACTTTTTCAGAGCTCTGTCTGGACTGCAGAGAGGGCCTGCTGTGCCAGCAGCAGAGGGACCTGCGGGAGTACACTCAGGCCACCATCTATGTCCACAAAGTTGTGGACAATAAAAAGGTACTGCTCCCTCTTGTGGCCCTGACTAGTATGATTAATCTTGCTGTTTGACTTGCTGTTGTATTTTCACTGGACTGCTTGGGGATGGATTTCTGTTTCCTCAGAACTGTTTGGCATCAGACTTAGAATTTGACAGAGTTGAAAATGAATAGTTATGTGATCTGTATGGGTTTTGTTTGTCATTAATTTGATGCATACTTCTGAATGTCAGCTGTGGGCCAAGAATGGTCTTAGTGAGTGCTGGGGTTATAGTGATGGACTAACACACTGAGCTCAGCCGTGCATTCAGTGATTTCACATGGGGAAGTATGTGCAGTGCATCTAGCAGGGTTGAGCAAGAGGCTGACAGAAGTGAAGTTTGCAGTGCCAGAGAGGGAGTAGACAGGGAGGTCATCATAGAGGAGCAGATTATCTGAGTGTTCTCGCTATCAAGGGTGCAGCCTAGAACAAGTATTCTAGGAAACAAAAGCTAAGGTGGTAAGCCTAACTATGCTCAAACAGCACAGTGAAAATCATAGAAGAGTCACCCTGGTCAGGTGTGGTGGCCTGTGCTTCCAGCTGTGGGATATGGGGCAGTGACCCTGGCACTGAATTTGGAATCTAAGGAAGGACAGTTTATAACCTTGTGCATTGATCTGCAAAAGAACCCAGCATATTTTTACTGCATTAGTGTTGGCTATGGAGGAGATCTTCATGTGGATTTCAGGACAGCCCATCAATCTCAGGATTTTAGGGCTTAAAAACGAATGCTTTGCTGGTTACCTTTTTTTTTTTTTTTTTTTGGTCTTTTTAGATAGGGTTTTGCTCTGCATTTCAGGCTGGCTTTGAGCTCACTTTGTAGCTCAGGCTGGTCTCGAACTCGCAAGGATCCTCCTACCTCGGACTCCCAAGTGCTGGGATTACAGGTGTGCATCACCACACCTAGCCAAGTTACCAGTTTTAGAAAGATAATTATCTTCAGACACATCTAGGGTTGTGCGTGTGACAAGTTAAAAATAAGATCTTTATCTCCTAACTCAGTGAGAAAAAGAAGTTAATGAATACAAGTATCTTTGCCCTAAAGTATCCCTAAATGTTTCACACCTTTTGGAACATGTATACAGTGGTATCTAGCATGATAGTATTCAGGTTAGGTGATGTTCCGTTATTTTGAATGTAATATCAGTACTTCACAGCGTTATACCCAGCACTCCTTCATTGTTCATTTCTTTTTTCTATCTTTTTTGTCAGTGCTGAGGGATCAAGTCAGTGCTTCAGACTTGAAATGCAGTGTGCCTCAGAGCTACACCCCAGCCTTTTTAATTTTTAAAATTTTAAACATAGTCTTGCTAAGTTGCCCACATTTCTCTTAAATTTGATCTTCTTGCCTTGGCCTCCTGAGTTGCTGGGATTATAGAGATGTACCACTATGCCCAGCTCCCTTTCTCATTTAAGGAGGAGCATTGCAACTCCTCTCACCTCAGCAGTTTCGGGGTTTGATTGAAAAGGCTTGACAAGGG
The DNA here is from genome assembly GCF_000276665.1 of Chinchilla lanigera. Taxonomy (NCBI): domain Eukaryota; kingdom Metazoa; phylum Chordata; class Mammalia; order Rodentia; family Chinchillidae; genus Chinchilla; species Chinchilla lanigera. The sequence goes on along the minus strand of NW_004955452.1, from coordinate 1,976,299 downwards.
TAGGGTGCCTTTGAATTTCTGCAGAAGAACATCATTATACAAGCCTGGTAATACTTGCGGATCAGAGACCTCTTATTTATGATGAATGGATTAAATACAAGAATGGTCAGAGGGCTAAACTAACATGTGAAGAGAATACAGAAAACAGCGTAGAATTCTGTTGGCCCGCCCTTCCCACCTGTCTTCTCACCACAAGAAAGGTGACTTTCTCACTCAGGTTGCAAGTCACAGGTACTGCGAGCTCCAATAGCCTGCCTTCCTGGGTGCTGACCTTGACCTGGTTCTCTCTGTGGTCCCGGCACATGCAGGTGATGAAGGATTCAGCTCCGGAGCTGAATGTGAGCAGTTCCGAAACAGAGGAGGACAAGGAAGAAGCTAAACCAGATGGAGAGAAAGACCCAGATTTTAATCAAGTACGTGTTGAAGCTGCTTTTCATTTGCAACGGGTGTGCAGCCGTTCATCTTCTCACTCAATATCCCTCCAGGCCCGTGGACACTTCCGTGCCCTCGGTGTGGAGTTGCTTCTCAGTTCCTTCCGTCTCTTGCCTTTCCTTAATTTTGGTGGACTGCTGCAGTTGTTCTGATTTCTCATGAAAAGCCATGGGTCTTATTTCTTCCAGAATTAATAAATTTCTTATAATCTTTTCTGAGAAGCACAGAAATATAAGATAAAAATTTTGACTGAAAAAGAACACTAAACCAAGGCTTATCTTGCTATACTTTTTGTTTGTTTGTTTGTTTTTTCCAGTACCGGGAATCGAATTCACGACCTTGTGTTTGCCAGGCAGGCGCTGTGCCGCTGAGCTAAATCCCCAGCGCCTTTACTATACTTTTAAATGATGGAATCTTGACACATGGCAAAATTTATTTAACTCAGATTCTGACATTACTAAATAAGAGTAGCTTTAGTATTGAGCTATGTGGAAGAGATTGTTGTCCCTCTATGGTGTTAAATGACCAGATCAGCTGACTTTTCCTTTGTATCCACATAACATTTTCTATTAAAATTGACCGTTTACTGTGTTTCCTGTTTTCTGTCCCAGCCCAAAGGAAATCGTCTTAAAATTGAGCTAGGGTGAGAATGCGTTTGCATGATGTGTGGTTTAGATAAACTTCAGCATATCAGAAAGAACACTGTGCTCCTATAGATACTTTAAATTCGGTGTTTGGTTTTTATGGGTAAAATATCCTGTCCCTAAAGTGAGGTAGGCAGATTATGGTTAGCATTCTCCCTGGAAAAGCGGTATGATGGCCATCTGCTGTGTCTGTTCCTGAGCAGACACATCCGGGCTCATTGGCCTGTATAGCCTGGTTCTTTCTGTACGGCCTTTTCAGCATTAAGAAAGCTGTGACCTTTGGTCTGTCTAAGGTAAACTGTTCCTTGCAGTTTCCCATTTGCTGTAAAGGAATATGTCAACATTTATTTTCCTTGTCGTGTTGGAGTTTCATAAAATAACCTTACAACACCTACAAAAGATCAGAAACCGTGCAGTTTTATGCACCAGTCTGCTGACAGTTCGTCAGCCACTTGGGTTCAAGTTGTCCTACCAAATTTGAACAAACCAGGTAAGCCCTTGTCTTAAGTTCCGGCCAAATCTGTGTACATTCTACACAATGCAGATTTTCGGTTTTGGTGTGTTATTTTCCTAAATTAAGTGATGTGTGCCTATCTTCCCTGAGGCTACAAATACTCAAAGGTGACTCTGCCTCCCTTCTCTTGGTTTCATGAGACAGGGTCTCACTATAGTTCAGGCTGGTCTTGAACTTAACTATGTAACCCATGCTGGCCTGGGACTTGGAGTGATCCTCCTGCCTTACCCTCCTGAGTGCTGTGATTACAGACGTGCGCCACCACCCCTGACTACCACACGTGTCTCTTGATAATGAGTCTGCAGGCACAACTTTGCTGCTGTCCAATGTTTCACTTTGCTTTTATGTCATCACCGTATCCCAATCTCCATAATTTCAAGTAGATTATTTGCATTTTTAGTTGATATATTAATGCATATGCATATGTACCTAGACATTGATGCATAGGATTACATGCCCATCTTTGATCAAAACAACATTCTCATCTTGGCTTGCAGTGCCATACTGATTTTAATTATTGTCACTTGACTCTGGTATTTTGATTTTTTTGAGGCAGGGTTTCACTTTAGTTCAGGCTGACCATGAAACTCACTGTGTAACCCAGCCTACATCTTGTGTTTTTCCTGCCTCAGCTTCCAGGGTGCTGGGATTATAAGTGTGTACCACCAAGCCTGATGCATAGTGTGTTTTAATGATTAGTTACAAATCTCACCTTTTTTTCTCATCTTTCATTTTCAGTTGTTGCTAATTTATTTTCTATTCTCTGATAAACCTGGTTAGTTAAGGCTGATACATATTTTATTATCTTTATTTCAAGCTTTGGTTTTCAGTTTTAAGAGTTTAGAAAATACCTGGGTGGCACACCTGTAATCCCAGCACACGGGAGGCTGAGGCAGGAGGACCAATGCAAGTTTGAAACGAGCCTAGGCTACAAAGTGAGCTCAAGGCCAACCTGAACTGCATACAGAAACCCTGTCTCAAAAAGAAAAGAAAGAAAAAGAAAATAGCTGGGTGTGGTTGCGTACACCTATAATCCCGGCACTTAGGCAGGGGGATCACTTTGAGTTTGACAAGGCTAGTCTACGCTGCTGCATAGATAGAGAGGAGGACCCTGTCTCGAAAAAAAACAACAAAAAAGACTTGCTGTGTCTTACAGGGACCGTGCCTGTAGCTCGGAGGTAGAGTGCTTGCTTAGTGTGCATGTGCCTTGGATTCAATCCCCAGAATTTCCCCTTGCCCAGCCCCCGAAGAAACCTTTGCATCGTGAAAGGCTAATTTTTTGAATGTCTGGTTTTATTCATTGTGGCCATAACCACAGTCATGTTTTTGAAGTGGATGTGGATGACAACAGCTTTCGTATTTATAAATATGATAGAGAATGTTGGAACGTTGCTTTTGTGCTGCAATTATATTTTATACTTTATAATTTTGCTCTGTATTCCTTGACCTTATTTGGATGTTGTAATACTGTAGGATGCTTTAAATATTTTTGGTTCACAAAAAAATCTCAAGTCTAACCTTTGTTTAGATGAGTATAGTCCCTGAAGAGCACCCTGCCTCTCCAGAATATCACTCTCCTCTCACTCTTCCTTTGTAAATATGTCGGAGCTCTCCGAACATAGACAGCTCCTGTGATTGCTGTTGTAAATCCCTCTAATACAGAACGATGCGTTTGTACTTGTCCTTAATGGACTTGAGCAAATCCCTTTCCCTCACTAGATCAAGCCAGTTCTTTTGATGTTATCTAAAATTTAGGTTAATAATACACTCAGTATTCGATATCACTTAGGTAATTGGAATCCTTCTAAAACCAGTAGACTGGTATATTTTTGTGGGTTTTTTTTGTTTTTTTTTTTTTTCCCCCCCAGTTAAGTGGGATTTAAATTCTGTGGATTTAATGGAGAATAATTTCAAGAAAAGCCTTTAGACCTCAGTCTTTAAAAATTATCGTACTTGATCTGCAGGGTTTTGTTTTTTTGGTTAGATTTTATAATTCTAAAATAAAAATTTCTGCAGATATTTTCCCTTTTTACTCCCAATTGTAGAATATAGGTTCGATTTGACCTTTTCAGCAGTTGAGATTGAGAGAAATAATCCATCGATTTTGAATTTTAAAAAAAATGCTAAAAAAAAAAAGAGAACCTGCTAAGCCCACTTAACATTCTCTTATGAATCTTGGAATCAGCCACACAACTATGTAAACTCAGGGGTAAATAAAGATGAGAATTAAGGCTTGTGCAGTGCCTTGCCAAAGTACAGCTCCGAAACCAGTGTTCTTTTTGTCTGTGTCCTGGTCAGCTGCTGTGTAGCTGTAGGAAAAATATCCGTGGAGCTCTGCTGCTAATGAGCATGGAGCATTTGCATCCACGGTAACTCTGAGCCATTCTGCTCATCACGCTGACACTCAGTGACAAGTGTGGGACCGGAGGGAGGCCTCAGGGTCACCTCATCCAGATTTAATTAAGGCAGAGAGTATTTTTTCTTTTTAATCCTGCTTTCATTCCCTGTCTGGGTTAGAAGAAAAATCCTGTTTGTTAACCTCTTACAAGAGTGTTCTAGAAGGACATTTGGCCCCTAACCTACCCCTCCTTGAGATTGACTTGGAGAACACTTTGATTTCCTGTCAACTATTTCAAATTCTGGATTCAGCTGATTGCCTCCTGACATACATTCTTAATTCTGGCCAGTGTTCTACATTCCAGCTCCTAAAAATTGCAAGTGGGGTCTAAGTATTCAATTATATTCACTTCTAACATTTTTTGCAAGAGCACTTCTTAGGTGAAAGTGTATATCTCACTAGTATGACAAGAGGCAGTGTGTCTTTATTTTTTGGAGACAAGGTCTTGCTGTGTAGTTTATGTTTGCCTTGAACTCACTAATGGTGCCTAGGCTGGCCTTGATCTCATAGCAGTCGTCCTACCTCAGCCTGCTGGGATTGTCACTGTGTGCCACTTTGCCTGGCTAAAATTTTTTGTTAAACTAAGTTTGATTCTTGATTAAGGTACATTCACTTTAAACTTCTTAGCAGGTCATAGTTCTCATTCATAAATAGAAAAAAATTAGACTTCAGATTACTCATGAACTAAGTTTAGTAATTTTTCAGTTTATTGTGTCTTGGGTTGAATGTCAAGCTTATCCCCCGGCCCCGCCTTTTTTTTTTTTCCCCTGGCTTTTTTCCGGTGCCGGGAATCAAACTCACGACCTTGCACTTGCCAGGCAGGCGCTATGCCGCTGAGCTAAATCTCCAGCCCCCTCCCTGCCTTTTGTTTTTTTTTTTTTTTTTTTTTTTGGGTAATGGTGGTTGGATCCAGGCCTTGTGCATGCTAGGCAAGTACTCTACCACTGAGCTACATTCATTCCTAGCCCACTTTATTTTATTAATTATTATTATTTTTTTTTGGTCTTTTTGAGACAGGGTCTCACTATGCAGTTCAGGCTGGCCTTGAGCTCACTTTGTAGCCCAAGCTGGCCTCAAACTTGCAACGATCCTCCTGCCTCAGCCTCTTGAGTGTTGGGATTACAGGCATGTGCTTCCACGCCCTGCTAGCACACTTTATTTTGAGACAGGATCTTGCTAAGTGACCCAGACAGGCTTTGAACTTAGAATTCTCCTGCTTCAACATCACAGAGTTGTGCCCATCTAATTTTGCTTGTAAATATTTAATATAACAACCACATAAAGTGATTGTATGCATTTAGAGGTATATTTCACTTATCCTTTTCTTTATTCAATTAGATGTGAGCATGCTAAGAAGCTTTCTAGGTTTTCATTGTGTATGTTGAACTTTATTAGCAAGTGTCACATTATAGACAATTTCAGGGCTTTCTTTGTTTTGGATCTTTATTATAGAGCAACGGAGGGACAAAGCGGCAAAAGATATCCCATCAAAACTATATAGCCTATCAAAAGCAAGTCATTCGACGGAGTATGCGACATAGAAAAGTTCGCGGTGAGAAAGCACTTCTCGTTTCTGCTAATCAAACATTAAAAGAATTGAAAATTCAGGTGAGGAAAACCTAACATTTGTTCATATCTGCTAATGGCTTGAGAGCTTGTATAAATTCCTGCTTTCTTCCTGTATTTGTTTTTTTCCCAGCCTGACCTTTTAAACTTCTATCTGTTCATATTATGATGCCATTGAGAGAGGGCTCTTTTGATTTTAGAATTATATTCACGAGGCCTCCAAATTAAAATAACTCTTTCTTTAAAAAAAAAACTTGGTTTTAAAATAGTAAGGAACATTTCTATGAAGATGAAAGCGATTTTTGGATTCTAAAACCTTGAGCATGCGCTGAGTAACTTTTCAATAATGAGAAACACTGAGAACTATTTAATTTGTCACATGTCAGGGTTGTTCAAGGATAATTGTTCTCTCATTTTATGGTGCTGTGTATTTGTCTTTGACCACCAAGTAGGTGTTTTTTGTTTTTTTTTTGTTTTTGTTTTTTTTTTTTTGGTTTTTCTCTGGTACCGGGAACCGAACTCATGACCTTGCGCTTGCCAGGCAGGCGCTTTTGCCGCTGAGCTAAATCCCCAGCCCCCAAGTAGGTGTTCGAACCATTTACCAAGATACATTGTGAAACTTAGGGAAGTTAAGAAAACAGACCCCTGAAGTTCTATTTACTCAGATGAGCCAGAGTATTTTTGTGGGAGATAAGCCTATTTGATAACATTTTAGGTTACCTTTAACATTATTTATACGCTGATGCATTTCCAAATTGATAATTAGAGGTTCAGTTTTGATCCTTCCACCTCGTGCATGACTTGTGAAGCAATTTCATAATTATAATGCGGACGTTATGAAAATGCTTTACTTCTTGGTATCAGTCCTAAAGCACTATAATTGAGCATTTCATTGCATATTTCAAAACTTAGGCAAAAGGAACTGATAATTCAAGGTGCCCATTTAAAAAATCTGGCCCCTAATCTGTTTTAGTCACTGCTCAATATCCAAGAAGTTGACCAAATTCCCCTCTGCTACTTTTTTGTGCCATCGTTACTGGTTATGCATTTTTCTTGTTGCTGATATTTATCATTGTAATTGAGGCGAAAGTACAGGCTTCCTTTGAGGGTGTTATGTGTTCCAGATTGTCCTGAGAACAGTATTTCCCTTGGTTGAACCCACGGCTCTGAAAATAAATGCATTGGCACAATATCTTCACTCTGTTATTGTACCCTTTACATCTAAGAAGGCTTGTTTCCACCACCGGCTTTCTGCCTGTCAGCGGTAAACCTCGAACATTCGAAACCTTTGAATTACCAAAAGAGCCCCTGTGGATAAGGACATTTTAAAAAGCCTATGCTGCTTTTATTATGGACTACTATTTTTGAAGAATAAATGAGAAACCAAGAGAAAAACCTCTCCATTCAGGAGCATGTTACCTGCACGGATAAGCTGCTAGAAGGCAGTAGCTGTTCATCTGAAAGCCCCAGATGTGCCTTCCTGGCTCTTCCTTTGCAGTGTCTGTCCTCTCATCTCCCACCCTTGCTGCCAGGACCACTGTGAATCAAAGAGGATGAAAGAAAGGGCAGTGGAATGTAATTTTCCCCTTGCTGCTCAGTGGTACAGCTTTTAAAGCTTCACCTAGATCTGACCCTTTTTCTTTTGTGGCAGCATGGACAGCATGGGCGTTTTTGGCGAGCATGCGCGTGATCCTGGGAGATGGGTGTTTTTTTTAAAGAGGGTATGATCTTTTTTTCTTTTTAAAATGTGTGCTGGATCCTTTCCTTTGGGGCTACTGTACTTCGAAGTTAATAGAATGACAGCCTGTGGGAAACTGTAAATGCTGGATTCTAGACATACTCACCACACGTAATTGCTTGAAGCCTTAAGACACTTTTTATAATTATTAATGTAGCCAGCTCTGTGATGCCATTAAGTAAATGAAGTGTAACCCGTCCCCCCCCACCACTCCAAAGATGCTCAGTGTTTAATAGTATTAGTCCTTTTTGGTTTGTGTTTTTGCAGTATTGGGGATCAAACCCAAGCACTCATTTGCTATATGTGAGCACTGTACCACTGAGCTACAGCACCAGCCCTGAATTGCATTATTACTTTCCCAAAGATAAGTCTGCACTTGGTGGTACAATTGCCTATTTTAGGGAGAAGACATTTTACCCCCAAGATTTAATACTCTTCCTTGGTTCAGTCCAACCTGCTGTAGCCAGCAGCCAGAGCTATTACTGTAGCAGCAGGGTTTTCATTGCTCCTGTCCTGCTGCATAGGTGAGCAGTGCAGTACCCACTCCTTGAACTGATTTGTGTCAGTCATTTTAATCATACCAAAGCACTGCTGGTTTATGAATTCTGTGCCGTGGGCTTCCATACCTTGATCGGCAGCTCCCACATGGAAACGCCTCTTTGTACTGGCAAGGCCTTGCTCATCACTCCTGGAACCTCGCCGATGACAGCCGTCTTGGTCCCTGTTGTAGAAGCGACTGTCCTTCCTCTGTTCTCCCCAGACCCTGTGCGCATCTTCTGCCACCTTCTGTACGACTTTGTTTTATGTGAGCCCTTGTAGAGTGGGATTGAACAGTTTATAATTCTGACACCTGGCACAGTACTTGTTACATGGTCACTTCTTAATAAATGCTTCATTAGTACTGAGAGTGCAAAGTGTGAGCGTCAGCCCCCTACTCCCACCTGTGGTGCTCAGGTCTAGAGGTACTGCATTTGGTGTTTATCCAGTCTCTTTGCATTGTAAAGACACTGAGCATTTAGGGGATCAAGGAAGCATTGCTTCCCAAGCTGTGATATTCCCCTCAATAGGTTAGCATCACACGTCTCCTGCAGCTCTGCTTGTGTCTTCACAGCTCTTACTTGCTAGCTTGGGGCTGGATGCTTCTGCTTGTTGTTCTTTTTATCGCGGGCTGGTTTTGGTAGAGCTGTTCTGTCAGTACCTTTTCCCCATGAGAAGTAGGCATATTGCTTCATGAAATTCATTGGTGATACCAGTACTGTTGGCACCGTGGGTCACAGATCTCTGTGCAGTCAGTTCTTACTGGTTCTCAGAGGCTAATAATGTCTTTGAGAAGCCCAGATAGCATTGTATTGTTACCTTGTTCTTATCTTTGTGCCATTAGTAAAATCACATTCCTGGTCACCACCTGTCCAGACTGTGAAGCTCTTAGGCTCTGTTACACACAGCTAATTCAGGGCTGATTTGCTGGACTCATTTCAGCTTTCTACATACAAGGAGTAGAACATAGGAAAAGGTGAAATGGTTTTCCCATGCACCATGGATGTTGGTGTAATTAAGATACATGTGATAGAGCACATTTGACAGACATGTCACTGAATTATAAAGCAAAACAGAAATGAGTATTCCTGAGTTTTTCCTGGCAGTTTGGAATTAGAACACTATCATCAAAGATACTTGTGCTTCCCTTTCTGAGTCCAACTCTTTATTGCCCTCCAGAGGTAATTACTATCCAGAAATGAAAATCTACACATAACAATTTTTTCTGAATTCAAAAGGGCATTTAAATATTGTGCATAGTGGTTTGGGGGAATATGTTTAATTTTTAACACTTTACCAAGATTCACGTGCAACACTACACTGAAATTAATATTTTGGTTCCTAGAGACAAAAGACTCAGTCCAAGAATGTATGGTAGTCACAAGGACTGAATTAAACCATCCAAATTGTTTGCTAAGTGGCTAAACAAAGAAAGGAGAAAAGTCTGGAGAAGTCGCTGAGTAATTTAAGGATGGTTCTAAGAGTGAGCTTGGACTTGTTGGTCTGTGGAAGAATGTGGAGCCTGGGGAATTTTAGGGTGATGATGTCAACCCGTGCCCAAGCCTTACTGGCTAAGCAGTGGCGAACTGAAAAGCCCAGCTCTGCCTTTGCCTCCCTCCTTTGGTTCCTTACCCTCAGGCCTGGGGAGGTGGTAAGGTTCAGAACAAAAGGATCTCTGTGTACTATTGTTTCCCTTCTGCTGTGGACTTCCTAAGGGTGTTCTGGCTCTGTCGGGGATTATAGGCTCAGTAGGAATGTAACAAGTGGGCTGACTGCAAAGTCCTATCTTTTGTACTCTGAACCCTTTTGTCTGTGATTTTTAGACTTCAAGCTTTATTTAGGTAGGGTATAGGTCTCAGTAATTTGTTTTATAAAGACTTTTTGTGTTTTTTTGTTTTAAATTGGTACAGATCATGCATGCGTTTTCAGTTGCTCCTTTTGACCAGAATTTATCAATTGATGGAAAGATTTTAAGTGATGATTGTGCCACTCTTGGTACCCTTGGCGTCATACCTGAATCTGTGATTTTATTAAAGGTAAGTAACAGCTGCCTAGTTCAAGAACTCTAGGTTTTAATGATGTGAAATGGTGGTTAAAGGATTCTGAGGCCTCCATCCAGGGGATCAATCACCTGGGAGCTTTGCTGCCCCAGGATTGCCCAACTCGGGCTGAGCCCCAGGAGACATAGAAGTCAAGCTATCTTGGGTGTTTTTCCTGGTCTTCATTGTAGGGTATAGTGATACAGTGTCAGCCACTATCCACACCCTAAGGAAATGAAGCTTCCTCTCAGTCCTTCGTGGATCACCCAGCTCACTGTCCTTACACTGAGGGGACAGGTGGATTATAGTGATGTTGTTCCTATTCTGATGGGGCAGGCCATGGTGGAAGCCCTTCAGCAGTGGAAGACCCACACCAGATTTCTTGTTGAATCTCTGTGACAAGGCCCGTCTATTCCAGATAGAGATGTTTCATCCTGCATTTCCTTCAGACGAGGGTTGAGGGTGGTTGGATTGTACCTCTCTGGAGACTATAGTTTGACTGTTGGCCCCAGAAGCAGTCTCTGTGGGGGTTTCTCTGGGCCAAGTGGGTAACCTGGTCTCTGGTCACAAGCTTTGTATGCCTGCCCCTAACTCTCCCGACACTATGTTTTGCCTGGCTGGGAGTCTGTCCTTAAAAAAAGTGACAGAGATGTCTAGCACATCTTTGAAGTGCTGCCCCTCACTCCTAAGATGAGTATGTGATCAGTCAGGATGAGTAACTGAATATATATATATATATATTTTTTTTTTTTTTTTTTTTTTTTTTTTTTTGGTTTTTTTCTGGTACCAGGAATCGAACTCACGACCTTGCGCTTGCCGGGCAGGCGCTGTGCCGCTGAGCTAAATCCCCAGCCCCCTGAATATATTCTTTAATGTCTAGATCTATCACTGTTAACAAAAACCATGAAATTTTCAGTGAAGACAGTAGGGATTCTCATAATTTTTATTAAAAGCAATAGTTCTAGCAGGCACTGTGGCCCTTGCATACAGGGCCAAATACTTTAGAGGATTTCAAGTTCTAACCTACCCTGGGCAACTTGGTGTCTTGGCGAGAACTCATCTCAAAGTAAAAAGCAGTGGAGATGTAGCCCAGTGATAGAATGCCTACCTAGCATGTGAGCGGCTCTGCTTCAGTCCCCAACACAGAAATTAAAATAAAGGGGGAGGTTATATTCAGCCTCTCCCTAACCTTTCCCGTAACTGCTGGACTAGCGGAATGACTTAGCTCTGTGAGAGCAGCCTCTCATTTCGTTTAGGCTCAAGAGTGCAAGTTGCAGATCCCTTACCTGAAATGCTTGGGACTAGAAATGTTTTGGAGTTCAAAGTTTTCCAGATTTTGAAATATTTGCATATGCATAATGATGTTCTGGAGACAGGACAAGTCTTAACACAGAGGCCTTGTGTTTCATATATACCTTGCACACACAGCTTGGAGGTGAGTTAGTGTGACGTTTTTAGTGCATCTGTGTTTTGATTGCAACCATCACATCAGGTCACATCGCATGTGGAACTTCTCACATGTGACGGCTTAGTGTAAAGCTCAGAAAATTTCAGAATTTTGGATTTGGGTGTACGGTTGCTCAGCCTGTAGCAGTCAGTCAAGCTGGGAGACATGCATAAGTCACACATCTATCACTAAACCAGAATTCCAGCAGCTTCGCGGGATTCTTTGAGGTTTTTGTGTTTGTTTGTTTTTGTTTTGTTTTGTTTTGTTTTGTTTTGTTTTGTTTTGTTTTGTTTTGAGACAGGGTTTCACCATGCAGTTCAGGCTGGCCTTGAGTTCACTTTGTAGCCCAAGCTGACCTCAACTCACAATGATCCTCCTGCCTCAGCCTCCTGAGTGCTGGGATTACAGGTGTGCACCACCACACCTGTCTTCTTAATGGGATTCTTGTCCATGATACGGTAACTGGCTTTAGATTTAGTAGAAGATATTTTAGAAAGTACAGGCTGCTGAGACCTCCTTAGCCAGATCTTCCTTTTTCTATCATCTTGTTGCTTCCCTTTGCCCTTTGTTTTTTTGGTGGCCAGGAGGGCCCTCACTGTGGCAGAACAGTGCTGCATTCACAGTAGTCTAAGTTTTCATTTTCTGAACTGTAAAATCTATTTCTCAAACTGTAGCATCCCAATTCTGATGTAATAAAGATAGGCCGTGGTACAGATGCAAACCTGTACCTCTCCCTTGCAATGCCTGCACACCTCTCTCCTGCCTCTCCTCTTTTTTCGCTTACCTTTTTTCCCCCTGGGACTGTAAGATCTGTACAGTGATATTGACAGCCTGTGGAGTCGCTGAATTCTAATGCTCCTGCCTAAACTCCTAGGAACAGCCCATATTATGAAAGGGAACAACATCTCAGTGTAAGCTCAGACTCAACTCTAAAACAGACATGGGAGTTCTGTTCTTGATGATGAAGAGGGTCAAAATGTATAATTGTAACCTAATTAGTATTTTGAGAAGAGTAGTATATTATTTTTTCTACCTCTCGGTGTGGCCACTAGCATCTTAACTCTGATGATTAAAGCAGTTTTAATGACCTCAGGCCATGTAGGCATTTCCACACCTCACGGTGTGTTTAGGAGGCAGAACCAGTGCATCTACTCCTTCTCCACATTTTCTTTGAGATGAGGAGTCTGACCCATAGCTGAGTGGATATCCACTGATAAGTCTGGGCATCACTGCCTGTGGCTTGGCTGGAGTTCTCTGCTGGACAGGGCTCATGAGTATTTGATAGCAAAATCATGGACCACAGTTCAGTGTGATGAGTAGCTGGCCCACCCTTTCCCAGCTCCCCTTCCCTTGTTTGTCTGAACCCTTTGTTTGTTTTCTAGGCTGATGAACCAATTGCAGATTATGCTGCAATGGATGACGTCATGCAAGGTAAAGATGTCCTCACTGTAGGAGTCTGTTCAAAGGAGGTGGGATCATAGATACTGAGACTTAACCTGGACACATAGCTTCTGCCTGCTGTTCAAGTGGAAGCTTACATTACTTGTCTTAATTTTTTTTTTTTTTTTTTTGGAAAGGGGAAAAATTGGGAAGTGGAAAAGGAAAGAGGGATTAGTTAATCTGAGGAAATCAAAGTGAATGCAAACCAGCAGAGTGAAGAAGTCCCCAAGACACAAAGCAAATTCGGATCGCACTGTCCAGATAGGCACCTAGGATGCCTCTGGGGGCGGGAATGAGGTGGAAGCCCAAGAACAAGAAATGGGGTTGGAAATCTGAGAAGCAGGTAGATAACTCCCTCCCTCCCCATGATGCATGTCGCCATTCTTCCCCACTTGCCCCTCAAATGGCCAACTAGGGGGTGAGTGTGTTAACTCTTTGTTGAAGGTAAGCTAGAAAGGTGACACGAAGCCTGTTCCATTGCATACAAGAGATGGTCCCCAGCCTCTACTGGTGCCTACAGCCCATGTTTTTTTTTTTGTTTTTTTTGTTTTTGGTTTTTTTTTTTGGTCTTTTTGGGACAGGGTCTCGCTATGCAGTTCAGACTGGCCTTGAACTCACTATGTAGCCCAGGCTGGCCTTGATCTCACAGTGATCCTCCTATCTCAGCCTCCCTAGTGCTGGGATTACAGGGGTGAGCCACCACACCCAGCCCATGTCTTGCCTCCTCCACAGAAGGGAAGGGAATTCCTTTCAAGAAAATCATCTACAGATATATATTAAAAAGGTGACTAGTCTGCCCATTAGTGACGCCTACCTGCTGAGCAGAGCTATCAGATACCCTTTTAGTACCTCAGATCTACATAAGTAGAAGTGGGCAGCCAGGACCCCAGACAGAATTGAGGGCATGGAATCAAGATATGAGTGTCAAAGAGAAAGGAAAGTAGCATAGGCAATAAGATAGCTTAAAAATGTCCTGTACGTAATACCGGGAAAATAAACAATGGGTCCTATACATAGAAGGGATAGTTGGAGAACAGTAAAGAATTCATCAGAGCTGGGATGTGGCTCAGTGGTAGCACAGCTGGGTAGCATACTCAGTCCTGGGCTCCATCCTCAATACTCTAAAAACCAAGTTAAAAAAAAAAAAAAGAGAGAATTCAAAGGTCTGATATAGCCAGTGAAAAACCAGAGATAAGATCCTGCCTGATATAGTGCCAAGTACTTATAATTTCAGCTATTTGAAGGTCAAGGCAGACCATCACAAGTTCAAGGCCAGCCAGAGCAATTTAACAATGCCTTGTCTCAAAAAATAATGGTTAACTCAGTGGTTGAGGCCTCGCCTTGTGTGAGACTAATCTCCAGCATCTGGAGAGAGTGAAATAAGAGATCTGGAGGGAAAAACCAAACTCCTAGGAGGAGGAGTCTGGAAGACAAGTAAAGGAGGCAGTGCCCGTGAGGCCCTTGTGGAACACATTTCAGTCTGAACTGCACAACTGTGCTCCACACCTGCTGAAAAGTCTGTCTGCCAACATTCCGCTTGGGACTTTGCTCTTAAACAAGAGCGAAGCAAGCAGAAAGTTGCCAGTGAAATTGGTAACAGGACAGGATGTGTCCTAGAAGAGGGTGAAGAGATTCTAGAACAGATGTTCTGCAGCAGGCAGCGCCGTCCAGCCTGCCATATGGGACAACAGTGCAGTGTTCGTGGGGGGAGGTGGAAGTGACACTGGGTGCCTTAGAGAGGCCTGTGGGTCCTTGATATAGGTAGAAAGAAAATGAAATTCATGAGCAAGCAAGAATTGTGAGACTCAGACTAGGCAGTTTAACCAGCGCACACCAAGGGTTTCAACTGCAGTACTTCCCATGTGAGCGGTGTAAGTGCAGGCAAAGTCACACTGGCAGAGGCTTAGCCATAGCCAACACCACTGTCAGGAGGTGGAGCTGGGACAGGCAGGGCCTGGGAGGTGGAGGAGCTAACTCTTGGTCTCTCATTGAGGAATAGTAGCAATGTAAGCGTATTACATAGAAACAAAGAGGCTACATACCAGAAAAAGTGCTGTAACAGTCAGTAGCAGCTTCTTAAAAAGGGAGGAAGAGGGGGAGACACAGCTCTTGAGTCAGTCATGTCATTTTCTGAGGGCCACTCCCAGAGTCATGCAAAATGTGGCTCTGTTCACACCTTGTTCCATCAATAGTTGACTTTTTAAATGATACATATGTGTTGCTTTGATTAAAAATAAGCCCAGAAAGATCATCAGATGAAGTTCAAAAGTAACCATTTCAGGTGACTAAGAGTTATTTTAAACTTCCCATCTTAAGGCATTGACGTGATCTATTGTGTCTAATGTGACAAGGCTCTTCAATCTGGAATTCTTTTTTTCTTTTTCTAGTCTGTATGCCAGAGGAAGGATTTAAAGGTAAGTTCCATTTGTCATGTTTTGTTCATGAATGTCAGAATCATACTGTAATTCTCTATTAAAGTGAAGGCTATAATTTGATTTTAAAATTTAATCCAATCGCAGTCTCATGGCAGGAATTAATTTCAGCTAAAGGCATAATTTATTCAAGCTTGTTCATTATCGTTTGCGGCACTCAGGCCTCAGATGCAGCCCATGTGTTAGAACTCTCTTCTGCCAAATGTCCATTTAACTTCTGCTTTTTCATTTCTTGGGAGGAGGTTGGAAACTTCACTACTGGCGTTTCAAAATTTATATTTAGCCTTTTTCTGGTTCCTCCTATCAGTCTCTGTTTTAGAGCAAAACTGGTTGTGTTGCTGGGTGTGGTGGCTCAGGCCTGTAATGCCAGCACTGGGAGTCTGAGGATTGCCATAAGTTCGAGGCCAACCTGGCCTACACGATGAGGCCTTGTCGCCGAACAACCAAAAAACCACATTTTGTGTGCAGCTGATAAGATTTACTGGTAGAAGAATTTACTGAATTATGTCAGGTCCAGTGAAAAGGTTTACTCAGTCTACTTAGAGTTCAGGGATTTGCTGGATTATTACTGCGGCTGGAGACAGGGCGGTGCCTTGTTCTGCGTCTTGGCCGCTAGTGTTGTGCACAGCAGTAATGCTTATTAACCCATCAAGTAGGGATGTTTGACAATTACAGATATAACTTTGCCACATTGATTCTTTTGTGGGCCACTCCAGAGGCCCATGACAGGGTATGATTTTACCAAGGAATGAATCTGAGTCAAATACCAGGGATTCTTTGCGGAAGCAAATAAGTGACAAAGCTACTGGCCTCAACAGTTTTCTCAATGCAACTGTATTACCTATGTGTTTCCATGACAAAGGAACTCCTGATAATGGTCAAAACAAAGCAAAACAATATCTCTCTGAAAAATGGCCACCAAATGAACATCATCAATAAAATGTGGTTAACTTCTGTGGAGACATACATAGGAAGCACATGGCTTTCAGCAGAAATGTGATTTAGCCTGGAGCCAGCCAAGGTTTTTCTTATCCTTCAGTTCCAAAGGGTCTGCTGTTGCTGTGTTCATTATTAAATTGGATATTCTCTGTTGGTGATGCGTCTTGGCAAATGGAATACCTGAACTCTTACTGTTTAGTTCACAACTGTACCTCCACGTGTGTTTCTCTTCTCAGGTACTGGTCTACTTGGACATTAATCTTTGAACACTTGCTGACTGCTAAGAAATCACCAGAGGGGAAGAGGAGTTTGACATGTTAGGGCATTAAAGAAAAGGTGGATTTAAGAATTAAACCATGACATGACTCTTCCAAAAGGCAACAATCCGTTCAAACGTGACTGCCCCAAATGCCTTATGTCAAATAAAGCAGATTGCACTGATGGACATCAAACTTGAAGGAAATGTTTCAAATTTTATATTTAAGGGGGGTAGTGGGAGCAAAGGGGGCAAGTAAAAATTGAACTAGTAGCCAGCAACATTGAATCATGTTTACATATGAAATTTATAGTCATGGAAGGGAATAAAGCTCTGTTATATTTCCTTGCTTGAGTTTCATACCAGATGCACTGGTCCATAAAGGATTTGTATCACAGTAGATGGGACAGCAAGCATTCTACTCTGAACTAAAAGTGATTCTTTAGAGACATAACCTGCTTACCCGTACCTGTCTTTGACTCATACTCTACTTTCAATAAAGCATGAAAGTGAAGAACTTGCCGTCGTTGTGGAAACGTGTCTTCCCATCTCGACTCCTCCGAGCCGGCTGCAGCGTCCCCACCATGTGTGTGGTGCCCAGTGCTCTGTGTGTTGGTGTTGGGCAAAGGAGGGGCACCCCCGTGCCTCCTGCAGTGAGCAGGGGGTTATGGCTCACTTCTGCCCTCAAAGGCATTTCACCTTGGTGCATTTCAGAAAAGATGGAGAGTGTTTGCTACTGATGATAGCAGCTTCCTCCAGTTTTGCTACCGGGAAGTGGTTTTTGCACGTTTGAAAAATCTGACCACCTTATTGGAAGAGAATGTTGTACTGACATGCATTTGGATAATGTTTTCTTCGACCATGCTTCTCTCTTTGAAAGCTGCTTCTGAAAGGCCCTGCAAGGATCTTTTTGATAGCTTTGTTGGTGAGGGGAGGGGTATATGGGTGGGATATGTTCTTTTATCCAACTCAGGATTGTAGTTGTTAGCAACAAATAATCAGAACAATATTAAGAATATTGAAGGATTTTTAAATGAAACAAGGCTGGGATTGATTTCTTTTACAGTTTTTTCTCTTTTGAGTGTATGTATACATTTGTGGCCTGGATGTTGATGTAGGCATCTCAGATTTTTCATGGCCTCAACTTTGTGCCAGGCTCCCACTACCCCACCCCCGATCTGAACTCATAATGGACGGAGGAGGCAGATTTCCATTTAAGTACCACTAACCTTAGAAGCATCCCACTTGAATAGCTTTCTATCAGAATAATTATGGCTGTTGGTTGAAACAAACATTTGTTTCCCCTCTGTATTTGCAGTGTACTCAGTCTGCTCCCTGAGGAGCTGGGGTGTTTAATAAGCCTGTGTGGGATGGTGAGCTGCTCACAGGCTCCTCAAAACTCCCAGTGGCCAGGCATGCCCATAGTCTGTGTTGAGACAGGAGGGTTGTGAGCTTGAGGCCATCCTGTGCTACACCAAGAGAGCCTATCTCAAAATCAACAAATGCTCAGAGGAGCAGCTATCAAACCATGGTTTTCTGGCCTTGCAGTCAACACAGGGAAGGACATGAACTCACAGGTAGCTAATCCACATTTTCAGATAGCAGTCTTGTACTTGGCTCCAAAGAAATAAAAGTCATAACACAAAGGAACTTTTTTCCAAGTTAAGGACTTGATTAAACATTCAGAGTGCTTGATAAAGCAGCTTCCTTTTCTTCAGAAAGAAGCTTGTTTGGGGAATTAGGGGGTCTAGCTAATTAGAATGCCCTGGGTTCTATTCCTAGCACTGGAGGGATAAACATCCTGGGGATTGACTTAACTAAACCCCAGAAATGTAATGCATTTTTTCCAATTTGCTACTGATACCTAGTCTAAGTCCTGGCTTTATTTACTGCCCTGGTTATACAGGTGGAATGGGCCCAGAGTGAGCAGCTAATGCTCCAGAAGTCTCGGTATCTCCCTACACACCACTGCTGTACTCTTACAACCGTATCCTGGGGCAAGTTACAAAGAAATGTGTGCTGAGTAGCTTCAGCTTTGCCACCACTACCACTTTGTACAGGGAAACAGGTCTGAGGATAACCTAAACCCCATTGTTATGTCTGTATTCACAAACAGTGAAGTCCAATATTGTCCTCTGGGCTGTGAATACATTAAGGCATAGACTTTGTTGGGCTCTGATGCTGGGCATGTGAACCTTTTAGTATACCAGCCTCCCGGGAGTTGAAGGTATTATGAAGCTGGAGGTTTCCCCCTGTATATTTCTGGCCATTCTTTAATCCCTCAAGGATGTGTACAGCATCCATGCTTGGACAAATTGCTGCCTCTATTTAAAATGTAGGTTGTCCTCTGGATGTCTTCATCCCCCTGGTGGGGAAATATGTTTCTGTATATTTACAAACTTGGTTTAGAATTGCTTTTACCTTTCTGCCAAATTAAAAATACGTAAATGTCCCTTTATTTCTGTGGAGTCATAATCCAGAGTGTTTTTTTATGTTTGGCTGCTTGGTCTGTGTGGTCATAGACTTGTTGATCAGGTCCTGGTTAATATTAGAAAGTAGTGATTGGGTTAAATAGCTTGTTTCCGATACCCAAGCTGTGATCCATCCCTGTCTAAACAAAGCGCTGAAGTAAACGGAACAGAAAAGCCTGTATTTCCTGTCACTGACTCGTGGAGTGGCTTACCTGCGTACGCAGCATGCTTAGTGCACAGGAAGCTGAGGACAGAGAGCAGACGGCTGGGCAGCAGGGCTTTCATTTCACAGAGCCTAATCCTTGTGCCAACAGCCCGCACCCCAGTAGAGCACAGGCTAGCAGCAGCACCCCCTCCTTGGAGATTTGTGTGGGCTTAGCTATTGCCCAGGGATCTGGTTGTCAACATTGTCGGGGCCCTTTACTCATTAACTTCCAGTTTATTAACATCTGTGATATTTCCCTGAGCAGCAGCTCTGTAGCAAGTTGTGTGTGCTGGGGAAGCGGCCAGTCCTGAGACACAGGAGGCCACCTCTCTGTCCCACACGTCCTGAGCCTGGATGACTTTTCCAGGCTGGCTGTCACTGAAGGCTGAGGCATCCCCTTGCCCTTCGGCTCGCACTCACCTGGTGTAAGAGGTGCTGTAAGATCTTCAAAGTTGGGTCACCTATGTTCTCAGTAAATTTACCTCTTACCTTGTAAAACAAGAAAAGTTACCTAACTGGGCTTTATCTATTTGTTTGTTTCTAAAGAGCAGTATTTGCTTCCTTTTTAACCCTAACGCACGGAGGACTGAGCAGTGATAAATATTAAAGGGTAAATGTTTTGCGTTATTCTTCGCAGTTAGGCTTTCTGAGGAAGTGTGGACCCTCTTCCCACAGTGTTCGCAGATAAAGGTTCTATAGCCACATAGCAAAGCCCTTTTCCTGAGAACTCCGCAATGGACCCTTTCCTGGAAGCCCAGCCCAGTGCTGGCCGCATAACGGTTCAGTCACCCTACTGCTGAATCTTCCCTTGGCCCATAAGGATACAAAGCCAGTGGCTAGACCAGCAAGCCTACTGAGGCCCTGTCTGCTTTCAGGGCCACATTAAAAGGTATTCAAACACGGTTAGAATGTGTGTTTGAAGATTTACGTCTTTATGATGGACAGTTCCTGCCCCAGAGGGGCAGCTTCAGTTGTTTTGATTGCCATTGCCAAGAACATCAGGAACAAATGCCCTAAATGCCTGGTCCTGGAGTAGGACTGTGGGCACTCAGTGGCCCAAAACAGTGCTGAAGATCATGGCCAGTACTTAGAGGATACTTCCTAGTGTGAGAATCAGGTGTCTTTTTCGTTACTACTTACATTTTGAAGCATATTGAAGAATATTGCTCAACAGTAGAGGACAAAGAAACCCCAGGTATTTCTTGTGGTTCCCCTTCCCCCAACATATAAACCCTCAGAACCAGTTCTTCCAAATTAATGTGGCATGCTGCTAACCATACCGCACAATTTCACATGGTGAGGTCAAAGTATTATTTCTGAATATCAGTAGATTTTAGGAAAAAGGAGGTTGTAGGACTTGTCAGCTGTATAACCTCTTTGTAAGGCAATGCTAAGACCTGCATGAACTCATTACTGAAGCTGGCCTTTGCTATGTCCCGCCCAGCAGAGGCAAAAAGACCAACGCTACTGCATAAGCAGTGCTCCTGCCCGGCGGGCTCCATCCCACAAGCCCGAATGGCCTATTGGTCCTTCTCCTATGGTGAGTCCTCAGCTCTCCTTAATGAGTTGTCTGCCTGCCTCTTGGAGTCAGCCAGGAGCTTCCAATATAATTGCTTTATTGATCTTGAATAGAGAACATCATCTGTTCCCCACCCCTCAACATGCTCAAAAGAAAGAAGGGGAAAAAAAAAAAGCCCTTGTTACTTCAAGGCTTGGCTATGAATTACCAGCCAGGATCTTTGAAGTGAAATTGCTCTGGGACAGGGAGGGAGCCAGCCTGTAACAGCAGCTGGAATGGCTGCTTGGATTCCAGATCTGCATTACTCTGCCAGGCCCGCCAGGCCCGCCAGGCCCTGGGCCACAGGAAGTGGGGAACATGGAGAGAAGCCAAAGGCCTAGGCAGCCACCGCCTGGGTTGGCCCAGTGCCCGCTGGCACACTGGCCTTTGCACAATCATAGCTGATGTTTCCTCCACACCTCACTTGCTGTCTAGTGATTTGTAACCAAGGGAACGCCAAACTGCAGCTAGCAACCAGCTAGTTTTATGGTCCTGGACAAGTCTGTTCCCCTTGGAGCTGAGATAAGGAAGTCAAACGTGCACAGGTTGTCAAACTCATGGAAAGACAATGGGACCCGGTGGCTTCGGAGCTGCTACTCCCACACTAACCTGTTCCCCCGAGGATGCTCCAGGGAGACCATTGGGAAAGTTGCCAAGTCAGACTCCCTCTGAGGACATACCGGTCTGTGAGTTGTCTCTGGTTGGTGTCCGGAGTTCGTACCATTGACTTAGCCATCCACAGCATGTCAGTGGTTCTCTGGATTAAAGAGGCACCAAGTCACGCTAGAGTGTCTAGAATTCTGAAACAAGGGTGTACAGTTTAGTCTTTGAACTGGGAGACGGAGTAGGTGCTGAACTGGACTTTATGTCTCTCTATACCTAAAACTGTTCATTCCAGAAAAAGAATCAGCCTAGGTAGTGCAAGATTGATCTAGTTCACTGAGAATAGGGCTTTGGCCATCTCTTACCTCAGAGACAGCTCTTCCTAGGGTTTGACCAGGCCATTCCCACCTTTTGGCTTCTCTCTGTCCTCAAAACAGGTACTTCCTGTATTTATATCCATGACCCAAAAACCACTGTAATCCAAGAGTAGGTGCCCAGGGTCACATCCTTTCTGCCATGTCTACATCATCTTGGCAGCCTCCTGCCTAGTCACTCTGTGATCCTCTGACAGCTGTGCCCTGGGGCCAACTCCCATTCATTTTACCTGGCTGTGTCTGCAGTGGAGCTGCACTCCCAGTCATGCCTGCTGCAGCCCACTGTCTTACCGACCCTCTCAACCTTTCCTGATGCCCTGTGGACCGCACAAGTGGTGGGCTGACTGCTTGTGGGTTTTCCCCGGATGTGGGTTTTGGTCGGCAGGCAGGCTCTGGCCCTTCTGCTTGGGTGTTGGGGAGTGGCAGAGGTAGGGGAGTTATTTCCAAAGGGCATCATTCCCATTTTAGGACTCTCCTGCTCCCAACAGCCTTGGGCATCAGAGTTCATGATTATGCCACACACATTTTCATTTTCCTGCCTTCTTGGATGTCAGAATTTTTGAAGCCAGCTTTCATTTTTCAGCAATTGGTAAGGCAGGGTTGGTGGCTGGGTCACAGTGTATTAAGTGTTTGAGAAAGAGAAGGCTTGTGCCCAGAGGCAGCCATGCGTGAGTGGTCAGTCCTGAGTGGTTTGGATTGAAATAGGACAGAGAAAGCGAAGCTCCAGGGCCTTTGTCCAATCTTCCCTTCAGTAGCCAGGCTCCACGCCAGGCCTTGTGCCCAGCCCCCTACAGCACATGTTGCCTCCTCTCCAGGGGCCCTGACCATCTCAGAATGGTGCCCCTCCAGGACACACAAGAGATTAAGAGCCTCTTGTTAAGGAGGTTTTCTGTAAAGGGGAAAATGCTGTGATGAAAAAGCTGCTTGGTTATAAAGAAAATAGAAGGGCCTAGCACAGAAGAGCATGCATTCTTTGGTCTACTCAGGCGGCGCTAGGCACACTCAGCGTCCCCTCCCCATTGTTAATAGGCTTGGAGACTCTGAGTCTGTTCAGACCCCGGAAGGGTAAGGTTCTTGGAAGAGGTCACACAGCTGAACCCCTTGGCTTGGTGGATTTCCACACCACCACTTCCTCTGTCTGGCCCTTCCCTGTAGCTCAGTGGTGCGCCTGGGGTGGACCAGCAGCCATGCCTGCCTTGTCAGACTTGCAAAGCTAACAACCTGTGTTAGCACAGAAGAATCCTATTTGAGGAAAGGACTCAGCGGAACAGGAAGAGCACTGGCTTGTGCCCGGAAATGACCTGGAGGCTCAGTCCAGCACGGCTTACAGGAAGCCAGAGGATGAGTGGAGATGGTGCTGAGAAGTTCATTGGAATTTGGGCGTCTGAGACAGGTGCGGCCAGCCCCATGCATGCTGCTCACCAAGGTCTGCAGGTACTGGGCGGTCATTACCCAGGTGGGATTTGTTCCATGAGGCATCTGTAGGCCTGGTGCTTTGCAAAATATGCATGTCTGGCACAGTTGCTGCACCACACAGCCCATTCCCTATCATCCCCAGAAGGGCCTTGACCACC
>NW_004955452.1:1910222-1952981 GCF_000276665.1 Chinchilla lanigera | reverse complement strand
GCCACTGAGCTATGTCCCCAGCCCCTTTCTGCAGTTTTGAGTCAGGCTTATAGTCCCAGTGCTTTCCGACAGGGCGGCAAGCCCCACCCCCTTGCTCCACGAGTCTGTCTCCAGTTTCAGTGTCTTCCTCCTCCTGCCCTGTCAGGTGGCTTATTCCACCAACTCTGCTCAAAATGGCATCCAAGGTCTGTGGATGTAGCTCAGCGGTAGAGCACTTCCCTAGCACATGTGAGGCCCTGCAGTCCCCCATAGCACCAAAACACACACACACACACACACACACTCACTCACTCACTCACTCACTCACAGAGCCATCCTGGCCTAGCAGCAGCAGCAGCAGCAACACTACAAAAACCATACTGCAACAGATGCAGGAACTCAGGCCCAGACCCTCTGTGTGTGTGTGTGTGTGTGTGTGTGTGTGTGTGTGTGTGTGTGTGTTTGAGATAAGGCCTCACCATATATATCTGGCTGGCCTTGAATTGCTACGTAGCCCAAATTGGCTTCAGACTTGAAGCAATTCTCTTGCCTCAGCCTCTGGAGTGCTGGGATTACAGGAATGGGCCACCATGCCTGGATTCCCCTGTGTTCTTAGAAGTGTGAGATCCCCTCAGCTCAGGCCTCTTCCCGACTTGCAGCTGGGGAGCATACCCAAGGGAGAACGCCACGCAGGAGGACTAGAAGGAGCCAGTGCTTGATCTCTGCTTCCCCTCAGCCTTTTCCCATTTGTGGGTGGGTGGGATGAAGTATTTTCTGTCACTCACCCTCTCATCTCTGCTCCCTTGCTGAGAGTCTTAGCCAAGAAGCATGGCCCTGGTCCCTAGCTCCTGTGGGACTGGGCTCAGGGGCCTGCATGTCTCAGATCCTACAGAAGCTGATGTAAGGGTTGCTGAAGACTTCGGATCTTTTCCGTAATGAAATACAGTCCCTGTGGTTGGGAAGATAGACTGGGAGAAGGAACTGACAGTCACTGTGTTAAGCATACAGCAAGTGCTCAATAAGTACACTGAATACATGATTTGAGTCCTTTTACCCTTCTAAGTCCTGTGAACTTGGAGAGCCAGATGGGCTTGACTACTAATTCCAAATGATATATGTAGAATACAGGTTTGTCTCCACCCCTTTTGCAGCTTCAGTTTCCCAAATTATTAGAACAGTGAGGTGAGATCTAGAAATCTCAGATCACTAACATTAATGTTCTGTGACTAGGTCTTGATTTGGGACTGCTGGCCATAGCCTCACCCACTGTCCTCATAGCTGCATCCTTGCAGACAGCTGCCAGTTTCCTTGCTTCCTCTAGTGTTGTTCCTCAGACAAGATCTCTGAGGAAAGCAGAGAGGGGTCTGCGCGCTCGAGGAGTGGGTCAGAGGCACAGGCTCTGCAGCCAGCCAGCAGGGGAGCCATTGGGCAGGCGCAGGTAACCGCGCCAGTGCTCACTTGCAGCCTGACCTTGGGCGGACCTCTTCCGGCCCCTTGCCCTCAGAGGTCAGTCTGTCTGGTCCCTGAGGCCCTGCCTCCTGGGGTTCACCTCTTATCCTGACCCCACCTTCCTCCCGCTGCCTTAGCTCCGGGCCCGCATCAGAGCGTGGCTTGCGGCTGCCCGCCCAGAACAGACTGGGGCAGAGAAGAGTCCCCACAGACGCAGACAGCCGCCGACCCTCCACGCCCAGCTACACCCGGACGCTTCCCCCTTCCCCCTCGCCTCGTCGGGCAAGTGGAGCCGGTGGGCACCTAGGTGTGTCCCCTACCTCTTCGGTCACCCCCACTTGCCCCAGAAGTTGTCTCTCCTCCCTTGGGCTCACGGGCTGTTAACTAGATCGTGCAGGCCCTGCTGCTGTTTAGCTGTGTATACCCGACCTACTTCCTGCCCCACTGGTCCTCAGTTTCCCCACCTGTAAGAAGGGGTGCGCGGCCGGGTGGGGGCCTCCCCGCGCTCCACTCCCGCTGCCGGCTCCGCAGTGAGGGGGGAGCGGCGCCGGGAAGCAGCGCTTGGTGTCACGTGACATCCCCCTCCCCGAACTGCGGCGGCGAGCGCCGACTGCGTCCGGGCAGAGCTGCAGCGGCCGCGGCGGGCACCAGAGTGCCGAGCCCAGCAAACCCCGGCCCAGGCCCGCGGTGAGTGCGCCGTGCGAGGAGGGGCCCGCGATGTCCCCGGCTGCCCTCGGCTGCGAGCCGGGACCCCGCACAGGCGGCTGGGCGGGAGGGGGCGAACGGGGAGAGGGCCTTGCGTCGGAGGGGCGCAGGAGGGGCGCAGCCGGGCTCGACCGCAGCTGGAGCAGTGACGGAGGCCCGGCTGCGCTACGGAGCTCCTGCCTGGTGGTGGGGGGCGTCCAGGCAGTACCTGGGGCCTCGGGTCCCACCCCCTGGGTGGGTGAGTGCGGAGTGTGCTCGCGTTGGAGAGGGGGCATTTTGGGTTTCCAGGAGGGTCTGCGGAGAAGTGGGCTCTTTTCCTCCACCTCGGGGAGGGGCCCTGGCCCTAGCAACCTCTAGAGGGAGGCGCCTTGGCCCTCAGTGCAAGGAAGTGGGGTCCTCGGGTCCAACGACCCTGAGCCGGGAGAGCTCAGGAAGAGCGGTGATGTCCTTGCATCCCCGGGGCCAGAGCGCATTACCCCAGCCCTCTGTCTCTGACCGCCAAGGAGCAGGGCTACACATCACGACGTCGAGCGCCCCCTCATCTTCTCTGGCTCGGCAGGATTTGAGGACTTGGTGGGAATTCATAGGACTGTCTCCGTGCCCGGCAGATGCTTTGGTGCCAGCCGCCAGGCACAGGGGCTCAGGGAAGAAACCTTGTTTACACACATCCCACAACACACCCAAGCTCCGGAGGTGAGCGCCCCCACCTCCACCCGGAGTAATATGAACCCAGCTAGGGCTTGACCACCGAGTCCTTGGCATAACACAGGCCTGAGGGTCGATTCAGGACACCCACCCTTCATGTGGCACATTGGCATCTGTCCCTGCCCTTTGCTCCTCTTCTGGGCAAAGTCAGAGGGCTGGGGGCCTGGTCACCAGCAGGATGGCACAGGGAGAATCCAGCCAGGTTGGAAGCAGGAAAGAGGGGCAAAGAGACAGGAAGCAGGTGAGATGGCACAGCCTCTTCCCTGAAGGAGACTGCTCCTGGCCCCCATGAACCCCCTTGGTCAGGGCAGTGACCTCGGTTTCCTGAGTGTCCCTTGGAGGAGAAGCTTCAGCAGTGGTGGCCATGGGTCTTCTAGTTAATGCAAAAGGACTTGAGCCACAGGTGCCACTGAAAGGTGTCTAGGCTGGCGCAGGACCCAGGGCAGCAGCTGAGTGGGTGAGGTGGTGGTCAGGCCCTGCTGGCCCCTGGAGTTTTCTCCCCTCCTGCAGGACCTCCATGGGGGCTTAGACCGCACACACAGTTTCAGGGTCTGGGCAAGGGGTGGGCATGCCTTAGGCCGTGGAAAGGGTGATCATTACCCCTCAGGGTGATCATTACCCCTCAGGCAGCTTGAGCACCGTCCCATCCACGGCAGCATTTTGAGGCAGGCGCTGAGGTCTCCCTTGCACAGGTGTAGAACCGAGCTCAGAGAGACTAAGAAAACTGCCCGAGGACACTGAGTTGTCTTGTGTCCAGGCTAGAATTCCTGTTCTCCTGGTCCAGGGTGGAGACCCTGTAGGGTGGAGGAGGGGTCAGTGACGACATGGATGTCAAGGTGGCCCACTCCCTTTTGCTGCCTGTGTGTGTATGGGGGCAGGTCCCCTGGATGGAGGGGGGAGGTGGTGGGCTTGAGGAGAAGCTCCAGAGTCTGTCGCCTCACATGGTTGTGATGTGTCCCCACCTGGAGCTTTCCCAGCTCACTGCCTTTCTTGTTCCACGCCCTCTCCTTCCCTCGCCAAGGAGCCCATCCGACAGGGGTCTCAGAAGACCCTTCTCCTGGGTCACAGTAGGGTTCTTCCTCAGGCCTCTTGGACGGCACAGGTCTCCTTTTTAGCTTGGTGCTGGGGACTCTGCTGCTTGGGCCTGAGGCCCCTTGGCAGGGCCTGCACAGGCATGGGGAGAGGGAGCCCTGAGACCCCGCCCTTCTCCTGCCTGTGCCTTGCTGTCAAGTTCGAATCCCTCCGAGGACTCCTGAGGCAGCTGTGTCTTCCCTGCCACCTGTCTGTCTGTGAGCTGTTGTCCTGCCTGTCAGGCCGCAGAGCAGTCACCACGCTGCACAAAGAGCCGACATTCACACACAGCCAGACCCAGATGCAAACACGGCTTGACTCACAAATACCCAGAGACCCAGACGTGGGACGCATGACATACCCAGGCCAAGACGCAAACCTGACTCTGCTCGCCATCACACACAGATGTCGGCCCTGTGTACACAGAGATAGGTGGTGTGAGCAGGATGAGCTCCTTGGAAGCCTTTGTCGGGTGAGGATCTGTGGCTTCCTCCATGTGCACACGATACCTGTACCTTAACTAACCTGGCAGACACGCTGTGTACCCACCCACACCCAGGCCACCTCGGGTGCACACCCGCATGCATTACATCAGCTTCCTGCATGTGGGATGCCGGTGCCTCGTCACCCCAGGGCGTGGCAGAAGCCTCTGTGGACAACCCTAGCAAAACCTCACTTTCTCCCGGAATGTGACCCCAGTGTGGCCGACCGTAGCAACCGGGCAGCTGCCTAGTGCTTCTCCTTCCGCAGACCCTGCCCTCCTCCCCCTGCATGTGCACCCCGTACATTTGCAGGGTGGTCACTGAATCTCTGTCCTGGCTGCCCCTGCAGGTGCCACTCCACAGGTCCCTCCCCAGCACAAGCTCCACACGGCCCTGGGTTCTCTTTCCTTTGCTGCTTTTGCCAGATGTCTGGCCAAGTCCTAGTTTCTGCCCTGCCTGCCCAGCAAGGCTGGATCCATCTGTTACGAATGGAGGGGATCCCTTGAACTTATCTGCTCACCTCCTCTCATGGCAGAACCTCTGCCAGGCTGGAGCCTGGCACCCTGGCTGTGCCTCTCAGAGATTGGTACCACTGGGAAGTCGCTGG
Source organism: Chinchilla lanigera (assembly GCF_000276665.1). Classification (NCBI taxonomy): domain Eukaryota; kingdom Metazoa; phylum Chordata; class Mammalia; order Rodentia; family Chinchillidae; genus Chinchilla; species Chinchilla lanigera. The sequence goes on along the minus strand of NW_004955452.1, from coordinate 1,947,983 downwards.
CCTGAAGCACTTCTGTGGGCTTCAGTGAGGCTCCAGAGCAGACTGACGTCAAGTCAGGGGCAGAGAAGGGCTCCAGCTTCTGGCTTCCACCTGCTCCCATAGGCCCTCACACCAGGTTGGCCAGAGTGCTGATTCTCAGCCCAAGCCTGGCCCTGCCTCTTGCTGGCTGTGTGGCCCAAGCAAATCAGTTTCCCTCTCTAGGCCCAGCCGCAGCTCTGGGAGACAGCTCAGCTCAGCTCAGCTGGGAGTGAGGAAAGACAGAGGTGTGAGGTGGCAGCCCTGTGCCGATAAGGGAAGGAAGCTTGGCCCAGCTGAGCAGTGTAGGGCACGAGCGGTCCCTGCTGAGGAGGCCTGCAGCCTGGAAACGTAGTCCACATGAGGTCAAGCAGGGATTGCCCAGCCTGGAACTTCCTGGGGTGGCCACTGTGGGTGACCCGAGGGCAGGGGCTGCAGTTATAGTTTTTCTTTTTTTTTTCTTTTCTTTCTTTCTTTCTTTCTTTCTTTCTTTCTTTCTTTCTTTCTTTCTTTCTTTCTTTCTTTCTTCTTCCCTCCCTCCCTCCCTTCTTTCCTTCCTTCCTTCTTTCCTTCCTTCTTTCTTTCTTTCTCTTTGTTTTCTTTTTTTGAGACATGGTCTCACTGTGTAATCCAGGCTGACCTTAAACTCACTTATGTAGCCCAAGCTGGCCTCAACTCAAAGCAATCATCCTGCCTCAGTCTCCTGAGTGCTGGGATTATAGGTGTGCTCCACTACGCCTGGCAGTAATAGTTTTCATCTGTGTTTTGGTTTTTTGAGACAGGGTCTCGCTCTGAGTTCAGACTGGCTCTGAGTTCACTATGTAGCCCAGGCTGGCCTAGAACTCATGGCGATCCTCCTGTCTCGGCCTCCCAAGACTGTGGGTGTTTTTATCCCTCAAAATGTGCTCTATTTTTAGGGCTGCAGACTGGCACTTGCAAACAGTGACTCAGAGGGAAGAAAGGGAGAAGAGGCAGAAGGGTGCTGGTGGGGAGACACCTCTAGAGAGGGGGTCCAATGGGAAGGAAGGAAACAAACGTATGATCTTCCTGCCTTGTGCTGACAACGTCAGCAACCTTGGCTGCACACTCACCGAGCATGTCATGAGCGCATCGTGCGTCCCCAAGGCTGACAGGCGATGGGGAAAGAGGTTGCTGTTAGCGGCATCCTTCTGTCCCTGCCATGGTGGTGTGTGGTACGTGTTACTGTGGTTACCTCTCGGATGAGGCTGAGAGAGGTCTGCCGACTCTCCTGCTCTGCTAGCAAATGTTGCACCTCTGTCAGAGTGAGGCTACCCTCTACTGGGCCCCCTATTGGAGGGAGCAGACCTGAGTTCAAATTCTGACTTTGCTTCTGACTAGCTGTGTAACTTGGGGCAAGTTACTTCATCTTCCTGAGCTTCCTACAAAGCGAGGGTCGTACTACCTACCTGATGTGTTGGATTTCTGTTGGTTTTTGTTTTTGTACTGGGAATTGAACCCAAGGTCTTTGTACTGAGCTACATACCCATCCCTTTCAAATTTTGTAAAATTTATTTCGAGACGGAACCTCACTAAGTCACTAAGTTGCCCAAGCTGGTCTCGAACTTGTGATGCTCCTCCCCCAGGCTTTCAGAATCCCAGAGCCCTGGGATTACAGGTAGGTGCCACCGTGCCTAGCTCCAGATAGATTTGTTTCGAGGATTAGAAAGACTGGCATAGGGCAGGGAGTGGTAGAGCCCTTGCTTAGCACATGCGAAGCTCTGTGTATTTCAGTCCCCAGCACTGGGGCAAGTGGGCTAATGTAGATAATGTCTGCAGCAGTGCTCAGCTCATTATGGGTATCTGTCTGGGTCCTTTTAATTTTTAATTTTTTTGCAGTACTGGGAATTGAACCCAGGACTTTACATATGCTAGGCAAAGCTCTCTAGTGCGGAGCCACGTTCCCAGCTTTTTTTTTTTTCCTGTCTTTTTGAGATAGGGTTTCCCTATGCAGTTCAAGCTGGCCTTGAGCTCACTTTATAGCCCAGGCTGGTCTCAAACTCTCAACGATCCTTCTGCTTCAGCCTCCTGAGTGCTGGGATTACAGGTGTGCACCACCACTCCCGGTTGTTCTCAGCTTTTTAAATGTTATTTTGACACAATGTCTTGCTAAGTTACCCTAGCTGGCCTGGAACTTGGAGTCCTCCTGCCTCACCCTGAGTGACAGGTGTCTGGGTCTTAAAGGACATTGGCTGGGAATCATCAGGAATCTGAGTCCAGTCTGCTGTGTGGCTTTATACCAGTCATTTTTAATGCACAAAAGGAATAGCAAACCCTGGAATAATCTGAAAAAAAAAAAAAAAACAAAAAAAAACAAAAACAACTTTTTTTAAAGACCTCAAATTTTCCTTTATAGCAAGAAAAAATAAGCCTTTTTTTCAATGATTTGGGGTAGTGGGTTTTTCTATTACCAAGGACGTTGGCTATTGGGACGTTGGCTATTGGGCAGTTTTCTTCCTTGAGTCAGTGCCTGGCACATAGTAGGTGTTTGGTAGATGGCAATGTGGGCATTAGTAGGGTCATGGGTTGCACAGCAAGGCGGTATGACCCACGGCAGCGTGGGCAGAGGTGGGAGGCAGGGGACAGGATGCTGGCTTGGGCTCCGTGACAGGTGGTGGTGGGGGTGAGTTGAATCAGTTTACTGATGCCAGGCTGAGGAGTTTGCCTTTTCCCCGAAGTCACTGGGGGACCCCTCAGGCCAGCTGAGCCTTGTGCAGCAGACCTGGGGGGTCCCTGGCCAGGACAAGGAGCAGCCTGGCACAGTGTTCTGCTCTGCTCTTCTGGGTAAGAGTGGCGCAGAGCCTGTCTCCCTGGACCTCATCTTCTCTGTGTGTGCAAAGGAGAGGCTCTGGCATCTCCCATCCCTGGGGCCTGTGGAAGGACCTAGGCACCAACCCATTGGGGAACCAGATTGCTGCGAGTGAGTGGAGCCAGGCTGCCACTTGTATGGGAAGTCAGGACCTCACATCACCTTCTGGCCCTGTCCCACCAGCCTTGGGCCAGGGCCTGGCCTCTGAGCCTCCCTGTCCCTCTGGGGCAAGAGTGGGTGCCGCTGCCCCTTTCGCAGCATGGCCGCTCTGAGCAGGAACGCGTGGCTGTGTTGTGGGAGCCCCAGGTGCGCTGGCCTCTGGGGGAATTGAGGTGTTTCTTACAGCTACCTGTTCCCCTGGCTCCCCTGAGAGCTGGGGCTGCTGTCAAGACGCTGGGGGGATAGCAAGGGAGGGTCAGGCTCCCAAACCACCTGAGAGGCCACACGAGCCACACGCTCACCCAGCAGGCTGCTAGGGGAGCCGAGGAAAGGTGGAGGCAGCGCAGGGAGGGGTCCAGCTGTCTGCTCTGTTCCTGAGCTCCTGGCCTGGGAAGAAAAGATGCCCCCTTCCCAGGTAGAGGAAATGCCTCCCCGTGGCCCCCTCCTTGAGTAGGGCTCCAGGGGCAGGGTGGAGGTGACTGAGGAGGGCGACCTTGGGTCTTCGCCATTCGCAAAGTGGGCAGTGTGATGGACCTACCAGGGCCTGCCAGGCTGGGGCCTCTCACGCCGCTGCCTCCTCCCCGACCCCAGAGGTCCAGAAGAGGCCGCCTTCCCCTGGCAAACTTGTGGCAGCCCAGGTAGCAGGCCAAGGTGCCACAGAGCAAGGCTGGCAGAGCCCCCAGCACAGAGACTGCGCCAGTCCCAAGATACCGCCCCCCTTGCTGGACAGCTGCGAACCTCTGTGGTCCTGTGAAGGACCTGCCTGCCCTTGCCCTGACCTGCTCTGTCGGGCCTGCTGTGTGTCCTCAGGGCGGCAACTGCACAGCTGGCCGGAAATCTCGTAGGGAGAGAAGACTAACAGGGCCTGAGCAATAGGCTGCAAGTGGGACATTAGTTGAGCCCTTAGAGTGTCCTGGGCCCTGTGTAAGCCCTTGTTATGGATCCATCTCATTTGCTCCGCACAGCAACTCATCAGCAACCATGAGTGGCTCAGAGAGGTTACAAAGCCTGCCCAAGGTCCCCCAGCTGGCGAGGGCCTGGACAGAGACTGAACGGAGGCTGTGGGGCTCCACTTTTAGCCACGGTGGTGTGTGGCATGCAGAATGAGGTGGGGAGGGGAGGCGCGATGCAGAGGGACTGCACGGGAGCAGCTCTGGGCGGGGTCGACATGGCCCTGGGGGCTGGGGTGCCCCAGGGAGCCCGAGGCTCTGCCATAGCCTGTCACTGCCAGCATGGAGAAGGAGTGGGGGTCGTGTTCCCATGACAGGGAAGATGCAGGTGTCGCTGGGCTTCCCAGAACCACGCCTGTTACTTGCCTGTCCTTACTGAGAGCCCTCAGAACCAGCCCCGCCCGAGGCACAGTGCGGTGCAGCCACATCTACAGTGGGGTGGCGCAGGGGGCTCTGGGAAGGGAGCTGGGTTTGGGGCCCAGCATCAAGATCAGCTGCACACCTCAAGGTCCCTGTCTGAACCTTGGTTTCCTCCGCTGCAGAATGGGCAGAGTTTACCAGCCCCAAGGGCTCTAGCGCACAGAGGCAACCCAGATGTGAAAGCCCTCTGTGAGTTGCTACCACCGGGCATAATCATCATAATTATTATCTGTAAAATGAGGGGGTTGGACCAGCTGATCTCCGTGGGCTCCGCTCCAGCTCTGATGCTGAGGATTCTCGGGTTTCCGAGTTGGGAGTTCACATCGACAGAAGGGGAGGAGAAGTCAGGGTCAGCGGGAGCCTCTGCCAAATCATCCCCTTCCCTGTCCCAGCCTGGGACGCTATGCCCTATGGGGTGAGGGATCTGGGAGCTTCAAGGCCAGGCCCTGCAGGAGAGAGAACAGGCCCTGCAGGAGGGAGAACCGCCCCTGCCCTTCCCGGCAGGCTCCTCTGCCTGCCACGCCCATGGGAACTGGCTGCTCCAGAAAATCAGAGTGAGAAGGGCCTTGGACGGAAGGGGAGACCAGGGCCCCAGAGGAGCAGGGACCTGCCCACAATTACCCTGGAGCCAGTGCAGAACTGGGCTTAGGGCTCAACTGACTCCATTTCACCAGCACATGGTGCCAAAGTAAGAGTATTAAAGACGCTCCTCATGTGCTGGCGCCTCCTGTATCAGGGTGGAACACGTCACTCTGAACCCTAAAAACAACCCTATGGAGGCAAGTACAGTTATTATCACTATCATCCCTTTTACTGAGGCTTTGAGAGGTTATGAAAACAGCCCAGCCAGGCATGGTGGCACAGGCCTATAATCCCAGCAACTTGGGAAGCTGAGGCAGGAGGATCACCGTGAGTTTGAGGCCAGTGTGGGCTCCATAGCAAATATAAGACTAACCTGGACTACATAGCAAAACTCTGTCTCAAAAAGAAAAAGAAGAAATGGGGAGGAGGGAGAGGAGAAGGAGAAAGAAAATGGCCCTACGTCATCAGCCAGGTGTTATCAGGGCTGCAAACACAGATCCATTGCAAACATGCCAATGCCAGGCCCGATGTGTGTTACAACAGGAGCAAAATGAATTTGTCTTCCATTTTGTCCATAGCTGATCTAGTGCATCATTCATTCATTCATTCATTCATTGGACATTTACTGAGTGCTTATAATGATGAGATCATGCTGCTTGTGTGGGCTGAGGGTCAAGGATTAGGCAGCAGGCAGTGGCTCTCCAGACCCCCTGAACACGCTGCTGCTGCTGCCTGTCCCTCCTAGCTTCAGTCCAGCCTCTGCCCTCCTGCGTGCTCACGTGGACCTGATTTACCCCTGGGAGAAATGGGGGCATGACTCAGCAGGGCTCCCAGGCCTCCTCCACCTCAAAAACGACTCTGCTGGCCACTGTATTAATAGCCAGTACCATGCGGGCTCTTTGTGGGCACAGGGTGCCCTGCTAAATTGTTTGGGGGCATCACCTCGGTCAACACCATCAGCCTGCGAGCTCAGAGCCACTGTTTCCCCATTTTCCAGCAGCAAGAACTGGATCCCGGTTCTGTGGAGCGCTCAAGCCTGAGCCCTTGCCCACTGCCCGCTCTGCTACGCTCCGTGCAGGCTTTGTGCCCAGGCCGTGTGGTTATGCATGTACAACCCTGGTTCCTGGAAGGCAGGACATTTGCCAGAGCAGCAAGGAGCTATTAGAAACATACTGTGTGTCTTGGTGAGGTGCCTTTCAAGGCTAAAGCTCGGGGGCTGGGGAGACTGTGTGTCCTCTATGAGAGACATGGGGGCCCCGGGCCCCAACCCGGCACTGCCTGTGGTTTGAAGTGCTTGGAAGGCCTCAGAGGGTCTTTGTAGCCAGTTCTATCCCTGCTGACCCTTGGGTAAGCCACACAGCCCCTGGGGAACCCAGTTTCCTGATCTGTGAAATGGGAGGCGTGATGGAACCTAATTTACAGGGGGGACATCAGGTGTGAGTGAAAGTACTCGGCACAGGGCCTCGGAAGCTGGTAGCTGCTGTTGTTCCAGATGTGTGTGATGGGACGTGTGTGATGTGCGATGGGACTGAGGCCTTGGGCGTCGCGGGAGCTGGAGATGCTGTTTGCTGGCCTCAGTTTCCGTATCACTCACGGCAGACACACAACTCTTGCAAGATCTGCCTCATGAGGTTTAGAGATCACTGAGGTCCCAGGGTGCGTGGGTGCAGCTCTGTGATCGGCTCAGCAAGAGCCGTGGGAGCGGGGCTGAGAGAACACGGTGAGCCGCGGCGCAGGTGTGCCATTGTGGGCCTGGATAGGCGCGGCGGGCGGCGCCGCGGAGAGGGCGAGGACGGGGTCTGGGGCCACCTCCATACAAGGGAGGAGGGAGGGAGTGCAATCAAATGCGTGGCTGGGGACGCGGGGCGCTTCCTCGGGCAGCTAGGGTCCCCACCCTTGGCGGGAGTCATCTGGGGCGCTGTCCCTGGTCCTGGAGCTCACCGGGCTCTGGCCTGCAGTTCTTATGATGGCCAGTTGAGGGCGCCAGGGACCGCGGCGGACTCCCAAGCTCGTTTTAGAACACGTTTTGTAAAACATCCTTTATTTTCCACATTCCTACATAATAGGAATTATTATGTGGCTCCAGCCACATACCTTATTCAATTATTGTGTGGCTCCAGCCACATACCTTATTTCAAAAACCAATGATACTGCCGTAAGAAAAGCAAAAAGTCCTCTGCTTGCCTAGGTGAATACCTTGCATGACCACACTACTGGAGTCAAAGAAGTAACTAAATACTTTCACCTATGTATAAAACACATATCTTTAGACTTAAGAACAGAAAATCATACAGCTGTACCTGACCTCTAGCTCAAATGGATTTAAGCAATACCAAAAGATATGCAAACCGGCTAGGTTCTAGGATGGCATAACCAGCCTGCCCACCCAGAGGAAGGGCTAGGAGAATGCTTGATGCACCCTCCCTGATGTATCTTCCCTACCTCTCATCCTTTAGATGACACTGGTAGCTGGACATCGTGGTGCATGTCTGTAATCCCTGCACTCTGGAAGGCTGAGGCAGGAAGATCAACAGTTTGAGCCAAGCCTTGGCAACTTAGTGACTTAGATCCTGTCTCAAATTTTTATTTTATTTTATTTATTTTGTCTTTTTGAGCCAAGGTCTTGCTATGTAGTTCAGGCTGGCCTTGAGCTCCCTTTGTAGCCTAGGCTTGTCTTGAATTTACAACAGTCCTCCTGCTTCAGCTTCCCCAGTGCTAGGATTACAGGTGTGTGCCAGCACACCCGGCTCAAACTTTTATTTTATTTTATTTTTTGTTTTGTTTTGTTTTTGTTCCGGTACCAGGAATTGAACTCACAACCTTGCACTTGCCAGGCAGGTGCTGTGCTGCTGAGCTAAATCCCCAGCACCCCGCAGCTCAAGCTTTTTAAAAAGGGCTACAGATAAAAAAGGGATAGGGAAACACTCAGAAGGCTCAGGCAGAAGGATTGTTTTGAGCTTGACACCAGCCTGGGTTACAAAGTGAGCTCAAGGCCAGCCTGAACTACATAGCAAGACCCTGTCTCCAAAAGACAAAAAAGAAAAGGAGAAGAAGAAGAAGAGGAGATAGGGATGTCACTCAGTGCAAAGGCCCTGGGCTCAGTCCCCAGTATTCTAAAAAAGAAAAAAGAAGTGGGGACCTAGAGTAATTACTGAGGAGGAAAACCACCCTTATGTATTTCCATAATGTCCTCCAGGGGGCTGAGCTTCTGCTAAGGTAGGGGCTTTGTGGGGTTAAGGGGGCTCAGGGAGTCCAGGAAGGGCTGGCATGGGGGGGATCCTAAGGAGCCCCTCCCGATCTTATAAATCGACTAGCAGACACCAGAAGTGGGAATGAGCTTGTACTAGGAAACCAGCAAGTGGCTGGCAGAACCAGGGGCCATGCCCAGGTCTCCTGGCCCTAATACATCCAGCCCTAAGTCAGCCTGGTTTCCGTGGGTGAGCTCTGGGCAGCAAGCCCAGCTTGGTCCTCTCAGCTCTATCCAGCTCACCCTGGACATGGCCAGGAGAGCCATGCCCTTAGCAGGAGGGGCCGGCTGGCTGGATCCCAGCCTGTGATGCATGAGATGGCCTTTGCCTCCCTGCTTTGCTCTCTTGGGAATGCAGCAGTTGCAACTCTCTGATCCCCAAAGATCATCCTGTCTCCTGCTCTACTTCTTCACAGTAGCTAGCTGGGCTGTCTGCGTTGGTGATGTGCAAGTTCGTGTATACATGCGTATGTGTGCATACTGAATAAATGTACGATGGGAGTGAGGACTTGTGATTTCTGTGCATGGATCTCTGGTGTGTTCACAAGTGTATACAAACCCTTTCATAGTTAGTGGATGAGCATGCACTGATTTGGTTTTTGTTTTTTCCGGGACCGGGAATCGAACTCAAGACCTTGCTCTTGCAAGGCAGGTACTGTGCCGCCTAGCTAAATCCCCAGCCCCCAGCCCCGAGCATGATTTGGGATCTGTGGGCCTCACCTGACCTTTGCACATGCATGCGCATGGGTTTGCAGTATGGGGGCTGACATTCACGGGGGCATGTGTGGACCATTCCATCTTGATGTCAGTCTAGGCCGGAGATAGATGTCCCTGTGCATGTGCACTATGGGGGGCAAGTGCGTGTGTGCCTGCAGAAAGTATGTAGCATGCGGGTCCACCAGAGACCTCCCGTCTTGTTCCTGTTCTGTCACCAGTGCGAGCAGTGCCAGGCACACAGTAGGTCCTCAGTGGATATTTGCTGAATGATGGAAGGAAGGAAAGGAAAAAGGAAGGAAGGAAAGAAGGAAGGAAGAAAGGGTGGGCAAATATTTATGTGTGTCTGTGTCTCTTGAAAGGCTTTGCTCCCAGGGACCCTTGAGGCACATGGTCTATGTGGGACCAGAGAAACAGCCTCAGTGGTGGAGTCTTGCATTTATTCTGGCCAGGCCAGATTGTTCCAGTCCCCGCTGGGACATTTTTAATATGCAGGGGTCTCAGGAGCCCATTGAATGGGATAGGGGTTTCAACCGGAGCAGAGGATGGCTGGATTGGCATCTCACTGGGCAGCTGCTTGCGGAGGGAATGTGAGCCAAGTCACACCCATCCTCCCTCCTCTCCCAGGGCCCGGGGACCCCCCACACCCCAGAGAGAATTCTCCAGGAGCTCAAGGTTTGCAGCCCCTGGCATTGGGTGGGTCTGGTGTGGCAAGCAAAGCCACGGGCTAAGTAGGAATGATTATATTATATGAGCCAGTGTAATTCTCTCAAGACAAACACATTTTTCCATTGTTATGTCTTTGACCCAGAAAAGTGAGAGTGGGTGTTTAACAGATGAGCAAACTGAGGCCCGAAGAGGAAAAGTGATTCGTGCCAAGACACACGGGGGCTGCCTAGCCAGGGCGGGAAGCCCAGGACAGCCCTGTCTTCTCTGCTTTTTTCTTTTCTTTTGGTACCGGGAATTGAACTCAGGACCTTGCACTTGCTAGGCAGGTGCTTGTGCCACTGAGCTATATCCCTGGCCCGACAGTCCTGTCTTCTCCTCAGAAGACCCCAGGCAGATATCCTAGCTGGGAGTGACTCGGAAGGGGAGGAGGTATCTGGGACTCTGGGCAAGAGTCAGCCTCACCAGCCGCGTCTGGAGCCCAAGCCCTAGCTCTTCCCAGGGGCCGCCCCTCCCTCCGCCTTGACTTCTCCCCGCTGAGGTTGGAAGGGGGAGCTGGAGGCACGTGGGTGGATCTCCCAGAGTTCAGCGTAAGGTGAACTTGGAAAGGGAGCTCCGTGGCCCTCCGCCCCTGCTCCCTTCTCTCCTGTTCCCGCAGTGTGGCACGTGTTTGAACAACTTGGGTGCAAAGCTAGGGGGCCTAGATGGGGGTGGATCCCTCCCAGAGGACCGGCTGTTTTCTAGGTGGGAGGCTGGAGGCAAAGGAAGATGGCAGTGACTTTCAGGACCCGGGCATGTGCACTCAGCCTGACTAGGCAGTAGTGAGCTCCCCAAAGCCTTGGGCTGGTGGAGGTGATGCCACTGCAGGGTTGATGTTTGTGGTCACAACATTAGGAAGCACCAGAGCCTACTTCAGGGCTAGTCCCTTATTAGCTGCTCTGTGTGTGTGTCTCTGCCTGCCTGTCTGTCTGCCTGTCTGTCTTGCAGGTTGTTTCACATGCTCCCATATAGATCTGTCTGCCCCATTCTTTCCAACAGCTGCATGGTGTAAATGGGATATAACTTATTTATTCACTTGCCCCTGGATGGCCATTTAATGTATTTTAGAATTCTTATTAGTAAATCTTTCCTAGCATGACAGAAATGGCAGTTTCAGAGAGTTAAGCCTAATGCGAATGACGCTGCAGCAAAGGTTTTATTTAACAGAAACATGCTAAGGGCCAGGTGCTGTTCTCAATGCTTTATAATTAGCAATTTGCTTAACCCTTGGCAAAACCCTTTGAAGTAGGTACTGATATGCGCAGCATCCACCTCGCTTTGCAGGTAAAGAAACTGAGGCACAGAAAGGTGAAGTAGCATAGCTGAGGAGCGGGAGAGCTGGGATGGGAACCCCGGGCGGGATCACAGGGATGAAGGCGCGTACTTCAGTGTCCCTTGTCCTTGGTTGTTTGTCTTCAGATGCACGTGCAGAGTGTAAATAATTCTCCTTGGCCACTGCCGCCGCCTTTTCTCACTTTTGGTCTTTTATTACTCAAAAACAGAACAAAACAAAAAAACTAAACCTTCTTTTTTTTTTTTTAAGTTAGCTGTCTGATTCTTTGTGTCTTTGACACTTTCAAGGAAATCACTCTTAGTCCCGTCGTGGACACATAGAACACACAGAACCGCCCTAGAGCTCTCCAGCATCTTTCTTTTTTGGGAGGGTACTGGGAATCGAACTCAGGACCTTGCACTTGCCAGGCAGGTGCTTGTGCCACTGGGCTATATCCCCGGCTCCAGCATCTTTATTTCAGACAATCTCCTAAGATCTTTAGGTCTCGTGGCCTGAACCCCTCGGAGGCGGCCTGGGCGCACACTGTGTACAGATTTGGGTGCCTGTCCCACTTGTTATAAGAGGCAAACATTTCTGTTACCATGCGTTCGGGCAGCCTGCTTCTGTCCAAGGCTGCATGTCAGGGAAGCCTGCGACAGATGTCGAGTGCTGCAGAACTCTGCATGCCTCCAGATGCCATCCCCGGAGGAGCTAGGGGTGATCTCTTGGGTTAAGGAGGTGTTTGCATTCTGCTGTCGTGTGAGGGGCCAGGAGTCAGCCAGGGAGCGTCCCGCTGCATCCTGGCCCGGGCAACATGACCCCCACTAGCCACTCCGCCCCCACCCTTGCCGAGGAGGCAGCTGCAGCTGGTCAGAGCCCAGAGGCCGCAGCCCACACTGGGCTCTTTGTCTTTGGTGGGAACCCTGCAGCCCCCATGGCCCTTCTCAAGGGCCCACTGTCCCAGCACCAGCAGGGCCTCCTGGGGGCCAGGCCCGGCTGGGAAACTTGGCATGGTGCAAGCTCCTTGGCTGCCTTACCAACTGGGCATGCAGAGCCCACTCAGGAATCACTTATCCTGAAATGAGACTAGCAAGGCTGAGCTCCAAGCCCAAGAGGGTGCAGCAGGCAGAGGGGGCTGGAGTCCTGGGCCCCGCCAGGGCTGTGCACACCCCCTGCAGCCAGGCCTCTCTCCTGATTTCTCTTGCACCCCGCCCCCAGGAAGGAAGGAAAGGAAGAAAGGTGGGAAGGACTTCCTTCTCCTCAGGTGGCCTGGTGCTTCTGAGCCTCCCCCTCAGCAGCCCCCCAACCTGAGCTTCCCTGTGCAGAGTGGACCTCCCACACCCAGTGTGCCCCCACCCAGGGTCTGCAGCCCAGCCCTGGCTCCAGGGGACCCAGCCCAGGGGACACCGGAGAGTCTCTGAGAGCTGCAAGCCGAGGCAGGTGTGTCTCTAGGGTGAGGACTAGCCTGGAGGTTACTTGGCGCACGGGGAGTGTGGAGATGAGGGAGGTCTTTGGTGGGAGCAGAGGGGGCCTGGGGCAGCCCCCAAGAGAGAAGTCACAGCCGGCAGCAAAAGTCTGTGTTTAGCCAGGCATGGTGGCACACGCCTGTAATCCTAGCACTCAGGAGGCTGAGGCAGGAGGATTGTTGTGAGGTTGAGACCAGCCTGGGCTACAAAGTGAGCTCAAGGCCAGCCTGAACTGCATAGCGAGACCCTGTCTCAAAAAAACAAACAACAAAAAAAGAAAGTCTGTGTTTCTTCTGGTCTGGAAGGGGGAAGCCAGGGCACCACCTGCACCGGCCCTGGCCTGAGGTGTGCTGTCAGCCAGCCCTGTTCCCCAGCAGACACTTCCCAGGGAGGGTCGGCACAGAGCAAGCCCTGGCCCAGTTCCTGGAGGGCTTCTGAAGAATCCCTGCCCCTCGATCCTTGTGCCCTTGGTTGTCCTTTCTCCCACAGCCCCCATTGCCTCTGTTCCCCAAAGATCCTTTAAGCAGAAAGCCTCATAGAAACCCTCAGGGCTGTGACAGTTCCCCAGGATTCAGAGGTGGGGTAGCCATGCCTCCCTCTGTGGGGAGGAGTCCTGGGGCAGAGCCAGTGCCCCATGTGGGCTGACATGTCTCCAAGTAGGTCAGAGCGGTGGACCTGGAGCCTGGCCTAACCCTATGCAGAGGAGGGACTTAGAGTGTTGAATGGGTGAGTGACTGACCAGGACACAGCCAGTTACCCCCACCAAAGGTGTCTCTGTGAAGGAACCCGAGCTGGAAGAATTTTCAGGAGGTGAATAGAAACTGGCACACGCCTGTAATCCCAGCACTCTGGGAGGCTGGGGCAGGAGCATTGCAAGTTCTGGTCCACCCTGGGCAGCTTAGTGACTGTGTCTCAAAATAGAAAATAAAAGAGGGCTGAGGATGCAGCTCAGTGTAAAGGCCCGAGCTCAGTTCCCAGTTCGGGGCCAGTGGTGGTCGGGGTGTCTCCACACTTCCCTTTTGCTCAGCCTCCTGATCACAGCCATAGGGCAGAGGCATTTCCAGGAAGGGGCCGAGCTGGGGCAGTTGCATGGCCGTGAGCGTGGGCATTAGCGGGGCCGCTAGAGTCTCTGCTCTTCCCTTTAAGCTTTCGTTGACCTGAACAGCAGAGCATGAGCCCCTGGACGGGCTGCTGGGGCCGGCACTTACTGGGCACTCGCTGTGTGCCAGGGCCCAGGCCAGCACCGTCTGCCTTAACTCTGCTCCTTGTGGTTAGGGCTGTAGGAGGCCAGCAGGCTCCGTCTCGCTCCGCAGAGAACTTCCAGGTCCTCGCGCACGATGCAGACCACTCTGACCTGGGTCCCAAACTCCTGACCCGCCCGGCCCACTGTGCTTCCCGCCGCTGGGTGATGGGGCACGGATCGGACAGAGGCCCGTGGCTCCGTGGGGCACGGAAGAGGCCATCGCCCCCGCTCAGCCCCGCCTGCCTGCCCGGCGAGGGCGGCGCGAACAAGCGGCCCTTTCTGCGCTGCTGCTGGGCAGCTGGAGCGCGGCCGCGGGCGCCCACTTCCTGGCCGGCGGGCGGGGCGCGCGTTGCCGAGGTGACCGCGGAGAGGGCGCGGGCCGGGGAGGCCGGCGGCGGTGGCACCATGAGCGGCCGGCGGCGTAGCTTCACCTTTGGCGCCTACGGCGGGTAGGTGCGTCCCGACTGGAGCTAGGGGACTCGGAGCTGTGACTTCTGTCCCGTGCGCGTTGGTCCCGTGTGTGCACAGCGCGTTCCGTTGCCAGGTCTGGGTGTGTTTGCGCGTGCGCATCCTGCTTGCGTGTCCCTGTGCACGTGTGGGGACGAGAGTGTAGCGTGGGGTTAGTTGGCGAGTGGCTAACAGCATGACCACTGACGTGTGTGACCTGTGGAGACTGGCGTATGTGTACGTGGATGTGGACACGTGCATGCGGGTGCATGGATAGGTGTGCGGGGTACCAGCGGGCAGTCAGGTGAAGCTCCGCCGGTGCCCCCACTTTGCCTCTGGAGCTGGCGGGCGCCTAGAAGCTGCTAGTGCCCAGGCCACCTGACCTCAGGCCACAGGAGCCCCTCCTCCCTGGGCTGGGCCTGGACGCCTGAGGAGGGATCAGAGTGGCAGCTGGGCCATCCCGACCTGTTTGGGGGGTGCAGGAGTGGGTTGGGGGTGGTTCTTGCCCTGGGAAATGTTTGTCAAGTTGGAAAGAGGCTGGGACACATAGCCTGGGCCCAGGGGCCCCTCCTGGCTACCAAGGGCTGCATGACCTTCGCCAGGCCCTGTCTCCTGGCCAGCAGTGTGGGGGTCCTGGGATTGGAGAACTTGCGTCATGGGCCTGGGTGTTGCTGGGGTGCAGTCAGTGCTTTCTGGGCTGTGGGCCTTGCGTCCACCTCAGGGGACCCCAGAGAGGGACGGGTGGGTGGGACACAAGAGGGCTGTCCGGTGGCGAGGGGAACCTGGCCCAGGCCCCAACTTCCTTGTCAGCTGGCACGGAGGGGCAGCCGGAGGTGGAGTCCAGGTCTGTTGCATGCCCTTGGGTGAGCCTGGCCTCTCTGGCCCCACCTTCCTGCCTGTACAGCTGACCTTTCTCCTCAGCTGACCCAGGGACGCCCAGCCCTACTCCCAGAAGCCACCCTCTGGCTGGCCCAGGGTTCCCCTCCCTCCTTCCCTTCTGGCCTAGGGGCAGAAGGCAAGAGTTGTTTGTCGTCTCAACAGCCAGGAGCCTCTTGGCCCCGGCTGGGTGGGGGGGGTGGAGCCCTGCAGTCCACCCCACCCCCGGTGCCCGAAGAGGGCAGTGGGGGTGAGACTCTGGGAGAGGGCACTGTCCACACTTTCTGGGAGGCTGGACTTAGGAATGTGGCAGCAGGGTCTGGGGGTGCCCTGAGCTCCTGGGGGCAGAGATGTTCGGGGGGCTAGGGAGCTCCTCGTGGGTCTCTCCCAGTTTCCGGGCATTTGTCCTCCTGGGTGGCTGTGAGTGAGCTCCAGCACTGGGGCTGAGGTGGCCAGGGGCTTAGGGGTGAGTGTGGACTTCTTCCTGCCTGCCACAAGCCAGTCACCTGCACCCGGCCTTCCTCTGACCGCACACTGTCCTGCTCCACCTGTCCCCAGGCCTGCGCTGCTAACACCCCACGGCCCCTAATCCTTACTCGGGGACCCCCCGCCTCCCTCTGTCCCTCACCTGACACAGGGCCCTGCTGCCAAGGGAGCTGTGACTGCAGAACCTGCTCTGGCCTCTGGGGGGCAGGGCAGGGCCAAGATGCTGAGAGGGCGCCCTCTCATGACTGCCCCTTGCTGTGTTTCAGGGTGGACAGGTCCTCCTCCCCTCGCCGGACTCTGTGGTGAGTACTGGGGACTCTCAGGAGGGCCTGGGGACACCTTCAACCCGTTCCCACCTCCTATAATGCCAGGCCAGACCTGCCAACCCTCTCATCACCCTCTCTGGGGCAGCGCGTGGGAAACCTTGTTTTCAGCACTCAATTCTGTCAGGAGCTCTGCTGCAGAGTCAGGCTAATCATGCCCAGAACCTAGCTCCGCCACTGCCTGTGGGGCCTTCAGTGATTTATTAGCATCTCTGATTCTCAGTTTTCTCATCTGTGAAATGTGGATTGAGATACCCATTTAATGCTGGGTGTGATGGTATCAGGCTGTGATCCCAGCTACTCCTACTCAAGAGGCTGAGGCAGGAGGATGGCAAGCTTAAGGCCAGCCTGGGCAACTTAGCTCAGTTGTTATCACAAAATGAAAAATACAAAGGGATGGGGATGTAGCTCAGCACTTCCTAGGTTTAATCCCTAGTACTTAGGGGGGAAAAAGAGCCTATTTAATAGAGTATAAGTTTTAAAAATCAAGGAAACAAACCAGACATGGTGACCAGCACTAAAAAGTTTCCTTCCTTTTTCTTTTTCCATCCTTCCCTCTTCAGGGTAGCTCCTGGCTGGGCATGAGGTACTTTAGCCGTTTCTCTGGCCCCCAAACCTATAGACTGCCCTCAGACCCACCTCTGTAGCCCCTTTCCTGTGTCTGAGCCGCCCTCCCTTTGAGGAGGAGGGGGCAGCAGTGTTTGCACCAAGAGGCAGTGAGCTGAGGGCATGGTTTCCACACGACACATGATGCCCAGCAGGCAGGCACCTCCGGCTTCCATGGCACCAGCACCCCGTGGCCTGGCGGGCAGCTCCTGCTGCCACTTCACCTGCGGCCGGAGAGACCCCCAGCGGCTCCTGCTTCCTGTCCTACTGAGGGCTTCCTGGGGGCTGGAGGCCTGTGGTGCCACCACAACCCCTGGGAAGCCACACCCCGGGCAGGAGCACATGGGGTGTCCAGGCGGAGCCTTTTCATTGCCCTCTGACACTCCCTGCATGGCCTGGGGCGGTGCCGTCCCTTTCTGAGCCGGATCTCCTGCTGCCGTGCTGGCAATCCGAGTCTGTCTTGCACACAAGACAATGTGCTGTGCCCAGAGCAGCAGTAGAGTGGGGGAGATAGAGACAGAGGAGGGAGACCCTGCCCTTTCCCGTAAGGACCTCAGTAACGGTATCACTAACAACTGCAGCGGTCATGCACCTGCTAGGCGCTCTTGGGTGCTTGGCATGCACCGTTGCCCAGAGCCTTGAGCACGCGTCTGAGTTAAGGACTTTTCTATCCAACTATGGGTGACAGCAGAGAGGCACAGAGTGGGAAGCAACTCGTCGAAGGTCACACAGCACAGAGCGGGGATTTGAACCTTGACCTTCCAGACTGTGCACAGCCCACTGTCACTCACTTTATCCCAAGGCCTCCAGGTCTTTGGCGGGGCCTGAACAAGGGCTGCACTGGAGGGGAGACTTGGAGCTGGAGAGGTAACCTAGAGGTCCCCTCTAGGGAGCCCTGAACCGAGAGTTAGAGATAAGAGCTAAAGGCTGATAGTAACTGAACAGCTGTGTGACTTTGGGTAAGTCCCGTTCCCTCTCTGGACCTCGGTGGACATCTATGAAAAAAGAATCTGGAGTCCCCTGGACCCACCTGTCACCCACAGTGCCTGGCTCTGAGGCTCCCCAACCCCGAGTCGCTGTCCGAGGTGCTAACCCAGGGCCTTCCCTTCCTGACCCAGAAGCCAGTTGTTCTACCTGTGCCCAGCGTCTGTTTGTTGCTTAGTAACTGATGGCCGTTCTGACCATTAACGACAGTCTCCCTGGCATTCAAGAGCCACCTCCCTGTCCAGTAGGGGCTCACTCCCCTGTGCCTTGAATGGCCGATGGGACTCCAGTCCCAGCCAGCGCGACCACCATGCTTTTATTCACGTGCCCTCCTCCCTCAGCGCCGTCCAATGTCCCCGCCCTGCCACACCCCGGGCCCCTTCCTGTTCCCATGCTGTCTCCTTCCTGAGCCCGCATCCCCTCTCCCAGACCTTTGAGTGCCCCCTGCTGTTCACCACGCGCATGGCAGGAATTACTCTGGGGGAGTCTGACCCATGGGGACTGAATCAGCCCCTGCCGCTCTCCAGCTGTGTGGCCTTGGGCAGGTCGTTCCCCGTCTCTGAGCCCCCTTGATGCTCACAGCTGTTTGTGAATAGGCTACTGTAGGGAGGGGACCAAGAGGAGCAGGGTGTGTCCACATCCCCTGGAGACACGAGGCAGGCTCCCAGGTCTGAGAAGCAGGGGCTGCTTGGTTGCTTTGGGGCTTGACCTCATGATGCTCGGCACAAGTCCCCTCCGGCCGGGCTACGTGCTTCCCTTTCTCTGTCCTTGCGTGGTCTTGCAGAGCCACCATGCCCAGTGAATGCTTCATGGCTGTTTATGGAATTGAATTGAATGAATTGTGTGCAGAAAGCAGAGCGGTGAAACTTTGTCAGCAGTCTGGGAAAGCTTCCTAGAGGAGGTGAGAGTTGTCCCACTGCCTTTAAAAAAAAAAAAAAAGCTTAAGAGGTTGGGGCTTGGATCTTAGGAGCAGCAAGGCTCTGTAGAGGCCAGATCAGTTGTGGCTGGATTCCCCCACTCTCACCCCTCAGCTGGTTATCTTCAGGGGAGGGGCTCAGAGCAGGAGAGCGCGGGGAAGAGGAGGCACCATGGAAGGGTGGGGGCTGGTGAGAATTCTGGTTCTGCAGCTCTAAAGGACCACACACACACACACACACCCTGCACACAGAGTAGGGGCTGGGCACTTAGGGTGGATTCAGGTGGGGAGTGTGGGGGAAAGCCAGGTGGACGTCCCCAGAGCAGGGACTTCTGGGAATACCTCTTGAAGAGGAGAGTTGACTTTGGCCTTAAAACTGGGAGCCTAGGAGGAGGCAGGACCTGGCCAGGATGGAGTGTTGGCAGTGTCCTGGGCACTGAGCCGTGACCTCAGCCCTGCAGGTTGGCATTAGTGTCCCCGTTAGAGAGGCCAAAATCAAGACTGAGAGCAGGGAAGGCTGTGGCCTAAAGTCACTCACCTGGTGAGGGCTGGGTTTGAATCTCTCTCTTGCCAGTGATTGTGTTCTGTTTGTTTGTTTGAGACAGGGTCTCCCTATGAAAAGCTCAAGGCCCACTTTGTAGCCCAAGCTGGCCTCTAACTCCACGATCCTCCTGCCTCAGCCTCCTGAGTGTTGGGATTGCAGGCGTGCGCCACCATGCCTGGCAACGATTGTGTTTTGGTCAGAGATGGGGGAAGTTTTGGTTATGGGAAAAGTGGCAAAATGATGCAGCCTGGAATGCCCCCAAAATGGAATAGTCATTGTCCACCCCATGTGTCCCACTGGGAGGGTCTGTGTGTCACTGACATGTCCCCTCATGGCAGTATTAGTACCAATTGCTCTCCTACATGGGATGCTTCCTGTGTCCTGGGCTCTGGGCCAGGTGCTTCACTGGAACTGTTGCTTTCCATCTTGATACCAGCTGTGTAGAGGAGAGGCTACCCTACCCATCCCCATTTTACAGATAAGGAAACTGAGGCTCAGAGTGTGAACGTGGCTGGCCCCAGGGCATGCTGCCAGTGAGTGGTAAAGCAGCACTGTCAGCAAGGGCAGCCTGCACCCAAGCCTTCAACACTGCTGTCCTGAAGCTGCTGGGCTGGGTGGTGGGCTTTGGTGGGTGACCCCATCCTCAGGTAGCTCCCCTCGGTGGTCACAAAGAGGCCCCAGGGGGCTCTGCACTGCTGCAGGAAGCACGAGGCTGGCTCTTTAGAGGCTCTGAAATGCCAGGCAGGCAGGGCCTGCTGGGCCCCCTCATCTATTATGCATCTGGTGGGCAGGCCCCTGGCGGGCAGCTGGCAGAGCACAGGCCAGGGAGCTGGCAGCTGCCTCTTGAGCGCACACCTGCCACCACCTCTGGACAGGGACCTGCCAGGCAAATGCCAAGGCAGCACCTGCTGTGTTGCCCAAGCCCAGCCAGAATGAGGGGGTCCTGCTGGGGACCAGGGCATGGACGCTGGTGTCCAGCTCATTGAGCTACCCAGCCTGGCAGCTGCTCTGAGAAGGTGCAGCCCTTGCCTGCTGTGTGCTGGTTCTCAGTGCTGCAGGGCCAGTGGGCATCAAGGCAGGCCAGCGCCCGTGCCAGAGATCTTGCTTTGGTCAGTGCTTGGCCTCTCTGAGCCTCATTTTCCTCATTTGTATTCCATTTTTTTTGTTGTTTTTTTTTTTTGTTTTTTTTTCTGGTACCGGGAATCGAACTCACAACCTTGTACTTGCCAGGCAGGCACTGTGCCGCTGAGCTAAATCCCCAGTCCTTTCCTCATTTGTAAACCAGGGATCGGAGAGGCAGACTCTTGGTAAGGAGACAGGATGCCCAACTCGGATACGTGCCTGAGCTTCGAAGCAAGGCTACGTGCTTGCAAGGAGAGGTCCTTCCCGTGGGTTTACCGTGAGCCAGGCTGAGTTCCAAAGCAATCTGCGCACATGCACGAATTTCATCATTTCTAAGCTAGTACCCGGGTAAGGGCTGAGGAAACTGAGGCAGGAAGGCGAAGGCCCCGCTCAAGCTGTCTTGGCAAAGCTGCAGTTTGAACCTAAGCAGTCACTCCAGCCTGCCTCTCACCCTGTGCTGGATGCTAGAGGAGGAGCGAGTCATCAAAAGCTTTTTAGAGCCGGGCATGGTGGAGCATTCCTGTAATTCTAGCACTCAGGAGGCTGAGGCAGGAGGATAGTTGTGAGTTCGAGACCAGCCTGGGCTACACAGTGAGCTCAAGGCCAGCCTGAACTGCACAACGAGACCCAGTCTCAAAAAAGACACACACACAAAAAGCTTCTTAGAAGAAGGAATATTTGGACCAAACCTAAGGAATGAGAGGAGCCAGCCATGAGAAGAGCTCGTAGGTGTGGGATAGTAGTACCAGAAAAGGAAGAGGAAGTGCAAAGGCCCTGTGGCAGGAATGAGCTTAACATGCACTGCAGGTAGTGAGGGGCGATAGACAAGTGAAGCAAGAGGTAGGTTTGGAGAGTGACTGGGGTCTTGCAGGTAGGATAGGAGTTTAGCTATGCCAGTGACTGACATGTGGAACCACTGAGTCTCACACTGACTCCCAGCTTTATAAAATCTTAGAGGATTTGGACCTCCTGGAATATTTGGAGATGAACAGGTACCCCCGATAGCCTCCCACTTAGCAAGGGACCCCTTTTTTGGTTCATGACCCTTTAAAAGAAGCCAAGAGAAATAGTATGTTCATTTGCAGTGACTTCACGGATGTGTTGCGCCCATCACTCTAAGTTGAGCCGAGCTGCTTGCTCGCTTTGTGCAGTCCCAGTGGCGGGAGGCTCACCGCCCAATGGAGCCCGTTCCGTTGCTAGTATCAGTGCTGTCCGCACATAGAGCCGGTGGCCACAGCCTCAGCGCAGCCCCTGGGCCTCCCCTCCGGGAGATAAGCGTGGAGACCACGTCTCTTCACGTCTGCCCTTTCCAGGCCGAGCATCGCCTCCTGCCGCCTCCCACCTTCCATCCTCTGCTCAGCTCGGCTGTTGCTGGCCCTGAAGCCACAGCCCCTGTCACTGTCCCTCCGTGTCTCCCTGTGGGGAAGCCAGCCTTTGGGTGAGGGGCTCCCGGATGAGCCCCAGACAGAGACCCCCTCTGCCAGGAAGCTTCCCTATAGCCTTGAGAGACAAGAAGAAAATCCCCTCCAGGCAAGCCTGGTCCTGGGGCCGCCACTCGTGCTGTGTGGCTTTGGGAAGTGAGGCCCTGTCTCGCCGTGCGCCGCACCCCTGGCCATCCTCAGCCGTGGAGAATGGGCTCTGCGTCCTGCCTTGGTTGGTGTTGCTCCGCCCCGCACCCTGGGGATGCCCCCTCTGCGTGGTGTGTGGGAAGATCTGGGCTCTGCACCTAGGTGCATTGCCGTTCAGATACCCACCATACCTTTCCCTCGCTCGCTGTGTGCCGTACCCAATCTCCTTTCCTCTCTGAGCCTCAGATTGTCCATAACCACGGACGCAGGACTGCTCAGATGAAATGAGTCCCGTGTGGGCCTCAGGGAATGTTCGCTGCATTTTGAGAGAAAAGACTTATTCATCTGAGAGTAACTCTAGTGCTGGAGTGTTAGGCTCCACGCAGCTGCTTGAGGAGGGTTTTTCCTAACATCTCAGACCCAGGCAAGACCTTTCCTAAGCTCAGCGTCTTTCCCAAATACTTGTGCATTTGTTCAGCAAATTAATTCAGCAAGCACTCGTGTGGGGGGTCCCTCCAAGGACCAAGGCTGTGTGGGCACAGGGCCACGGTGGTGGAGATGGTGGAGAAGGGCACCATGGAGTCTTCAGTGTAGGAAGCAGAGATCCGTTCTGTGGCGGTAACGAGTGCAGACTGGGGAGACAGGAGGGATGCTCAGATTCCCATGCTTGGAGATCTGGGAGGCTTCTTGGAGGAGGTGGCCCAGTGCGGGCGAGTGGCCTTGAGAGAGAGTGCGCACTCGAGAGGCCCAGTGTGGGCAAGAGCTCCAGGAGTGGGGCAGCAGGTCAGCGGCATGGAAGGGGAGAGGGTGCCCCAAGCAAGGGGCTGAGCTCAGCCTGGCAGGTGAGGGCAGCAGGCTAGGTCCCGACCCTGTCCCCCCGCTCTCCTCCCCACTCCAGGACAGGCTCCGTGACCCTGAGCTGGTCTGAGTTCCTAGGGCCTTGACCCTGCCATGGACAATTGGGCAACTTTTCTTTTTTTCTTTTTTATCTTTTTGAGACAGGGTCTCGCTATGCAGTTCAGGCTGGCCTTGAACTCACTTTGTGGCCCAGGCTGGTCTCAAACTAGAAGTGATCCTCCTGCCTCAGCCTCCCGAGTGCTGGGAGTACAGGCGTGTGCGACCATGCCCAGCCAGGCAACTTTTCTATGCCTCATTTTCCTCGCCTGCAAGATGAGGGCAACATGTGCGCCACCTTGAAGACTAAGGTGGGAGTTGAATGAGGCCTAAAACCAGCCTAGCACAGAGCAAGTGCCAGCTCTAGTGGTTTTGCCATTGTCATCGCTGTCCTGCCCTGCTGGGTCTGCAGAGGGTGGAGGAGACTGCAGCGGGCGAGACTCCTGCGTGGAGCACACGTCCCATTGTGGTCCTGGACACTGGGTAGAGAGCACAGGCTCCAGAGCCTGGCAGGCCTCGTGCCAAGTCCTGGCCGATGACCTTGGGAGGTCCTCACCCTGCTGGCCTGTTTCTTCCTCTGTGCAGGGGGTACATGAGAGGCCCCTACAGCACAGCGAGGGAGCATCGGAGAGGAGGGATTTTGAACAGGCCGCCCCAGGCCACCAGTGCAGCGGTTTCAGACTGAAGGCTGCTGGGGGAGAAGCATTTGGGGCCCAAGTGACCTGGAACTGACACTCTGCTCGGAGGCTCACGTGCACGCCTATATGCGGAAAGGTGCGCTCTGACAGGCTGATGTGCTGTGGTCCTGGTGAGGCTAGATCATTTGGCCTGGTCCTGCTGTTTGCTTTGTGGCCTTGGGCTAGAGACTTAACCTTTCTGGACCTCAGTTTCCATGCATGCAGAGACGGGTAATCGTCACCTCACAGGGCTCTTGCAGGGCTTCCGCTAGGCATCTGTTCAGTCAGCAAATACTTAACCAAATTCCTGTCATGTGCCAGGCACTCATCTGTGAGGAGGGGTACCACGGGGGACCTGGTGGGCATGGCGCCTGGCCTCTCGCAGGTCCCCTTCCGGTGCAGGAGGCAGGTGTAAACTGAGCCAGCGGAGAGATAGGTAATTGCAGATGGGTAGGGGGGTGAATGCCAGGTGACGTGAAGGGCCGAGGTGGGAGCTGGTAGTGGGCACAGTGGCTGGGCATAGGGCACAGCATGCGGGAGGGTCCTGGGATGTGTGGGCCTGTGGGCAGCGTCAGGGAGCTGGCTGTGCAGGCGGAACTGGTCCACATGAGCTGGGGGAGCAGCAGGCCAGTCTGGAGCCTGCCTGGCTTTCCCGGCTCCCCAGAGGGTGCCTTGGGCTGGCACAGAGTAAGAGGGCTGGGGAACCTAGGCCTGCCCTCCTTTCACCCCAGCCAGCTTGAGTGCTGGCCCTGGAATGCCTCAGCTATTCCTAGCCCACCTCTCCACGAGCTGACCTCTTACACATGCATATACACACAGGCGTGCACACACATGCACTCACACACATTTCCTGCTCACGCTCGAAAGCTTGATCCTGTGCAGACAGCTCCGTCCTGAGCGTAGACTCACACATACGCATTCACTCACGCACCAGATCAGAATTGGGCATTGACTAAAAACAGATCCAAGCCTGCCTGGGGAAGCCCTGTTTCTAGAGGGAGAGACTGATTGTGGTCTAATGATCGCACCATGAAATGTGCAAACCAAACTGCTAAGTCCATGGGGGCCCAGAGCCGGCTTCTGGGAAAGCTGGTGAGGGTGAGGTGCTTCCCCTAGTCTGAGGAGGGGGCGCTGGAAGGATTGTAGACAGACGCAGCATGTGAGGTGTTCGGGGGCAGGTGGAGAAGGTGTGACAGATGTGCCGGTGTGTGCAAAGGCCTTGAGGCGAAAGGGAGCAGATGCGTTGGCGAAGCTGAAAGGAGGCTGGGGAGAGGCAGAGGCTGGCGATGAGGCGGGAGAGATGGGCAGGGTGGGGCGGACACACAGAGCCTCGTGGGCCACGTGAGCCCCCACCTTCACCCTGCACGCAGTGCAAAGCCATTAGGCAGGCGGGCGGCGTGATCAGATCCAAGCACGCCGCACACAAGCCCACACACACCCAGACACGAGCGCTTTTGCTCCCACATCCACTTCCGTTCTAGCAGGGCTCCCAGCACATCCTCACCCACAGAGTCGCACACCCTCTGTTGCACTGCCAGGGAGAGCTGCTGCAGAAAGCCGGCTCTGACTCCGACAGGTGTCACCCACCCACCCCACTGCCTGGTGCTTCTGGGGGGCACGGCCCTGGGCCCAGCCTTGACTGGCCCTGGCTCTCCGCACGCAGCCCGGGGGGCACATGACCCAGCATGCACGTGCACAGCCCCAGCCTACTTGCTGTGTGCTCGGAGATGACTGGTGCTGTCACATGTGCTCATGAATTCCCGCAGCAGCCTGCCGGAGGAATTACCACCATCTTACAGTGGAGGAAACTGAGGCTCAGACGGGGGAGAGATGTGCCCCAGCGTGCACACCCAGCGCCTGACACAGTCAGGACTTGGACTCAGGGTCGTGAGACTTCTAGTTGTGTTCCTGGCCTGCGTAGTACACTCTGCCCACATCTTTCCTGGCTGTCATGGAGATAGTGCCTAGGCCTGTGACAGGTCACCTTCAAGGCCAGATTCTTTTGAAACAGGTTGATCTGGTTGAAAGTTATTTAGAGCTCCGGGGAAGGGGCTGGCCCAGGCTACCTGCTGGTGACCCTGAGCCCTGGAGGGTAGTGCTAGGGGTGGAGCTGGGCACCCACCAGCCTGAGGCACAAACTGGAGCCTGCATTTGCATTCACGAGTGTGCAGCCCTGTTTCCCATGGGTGAGCCCCGGGTGGCCTGGCTCCCGGAACAGGACAACTGAGGTCCAAGAACATGGCCCTGTGCCCCCAGCCTGCCCTCTTCCTGCCCCACAGTAGGCTGCCTACTGTAGGGAAAGCGTAGGGACTCTGAGATCAGCCAGAGCTGGGGTGACAGCCTGGATTTGTCACTCCTGCCGGAGGAGTTGGTCATGGTGCTTGGCCTCCTTTGGTGTCAGCTTTCCATCCCTGGAATCTGGGGTGAATAATGCATCCCTCTCAAGGTGATTGGAAAAGGTAAGGGAGCCAGCTGAGTCATAGGATGAGCTCAGTTTTTTGTTTTGGTTGGAATTTTTTTTTTTTTTTTTTTTGAGACAGGGTGTTGCTATGTAGTGCCGGCTGTTTTTTTTTGTTGTTTGTTTTTTTTGTTTTTTGTCTTTTTGAGACAGGGTCTCACTATGCAGTTCAGGCTAGCCTTGAGCTCACTTTGTAGCCCAGGCTGGTTTCAAACTCGCAACAATCCTGTGCCTCAGCCTCCCGAGTGCTGGGATTACAGGTGTGCACCACCACGACCAGCTGGATTTTTTTTTAAGAGTCAGGGTCTTTCTGAGTTTCCCAGTCTGGCCTTAACCTCCTAGGCTCAAGTGATCCTTCTGCCTCAGCCTCCCCAGTAGCTAGGAGTACACGTATGTGGCAGTGTGCCTTGGCTTTTGAGGGCTTTATTATTATTGGGGTACTGGGGATTGAATGCAGGAAGAGCTGAGCTATATCCTTAGACCTTTTTTATTTTTTATTTTGAGACAGAGTCTCATGAAGTTGCCTGTGCTGTGCTTGAACTCACAGTCCCCCTGCTTCACCCTTCTGGAATCAGAGGTGTATACCACCATACCAGGTTTTTGCAGTTTTGTTTTGTTTTATGGTACTGGAAATTGAACCCAGAGCCTTCACACTGAGCTATATCCCCAGCCCTTTTAAAATTTGGGCAGGTGCTGGGGGTGCTGCAGTGGTAGAGCTCTTGCCTTACATGTACAAGGCCCTGGGTTCGGTCCCCAGCACATTAAAAAATAAATTATATATATTTTATATGTATATACATACATACATATATATGTATATGTATATTTTGAGACAGGGCCTCTCTCAGTAAATTGCCAAGGTTGAGCCACAACTCATAACCCTCCTGCTTTAGCCTCCCAAATAGCTAGGATTTAAGGCATGTACTTCCTTGCCAGCTGCTGGCCTCAGACTCGTGGTGATCCTCCTGCCTCAGCCTCCCAGGTGCTAGGAGTACAGGAGTGTGCCACAATGCCCGGCTATCATTTAAATTTTTTACACAGATTTTGGTAGTGTATGCCTTTCTTTCTTCTCTTAACAATATGCCACCAACACCTTTAGGATGAAAGACCTCCTTTGTCCTTGTTGCCTAGTTCTCCACAGCTTGCTTGGTCTTTGATATGTTTGACTAGCCTCCTTTTAATAGGCCATGGTGGGGTCCAGACTTTGGTTCCTTGGAACCCTGCTGCAGGGACTGTCCGTGTTCACAGATCTGTGCCTCCGTGTAAGCGTCTATGGGGAAGAAAGGCCGAGCTGAGGAGCTGCCTGGCTGAAGGATCAGCCCAGCTTCATCTCTGCTAGGCTCAGCCCCGCGGCCCTCTGAAGGGTGGTTGGAATCTTCTGGCCCCCACAACCCTGGGAAGAGGATTTCCTCCAAGTCCTGGGCGTTTTTCCCCGGCCCTGCCTTGGCCCAGCCTCCCTGGCTAGCGGCTTCTCTCTGGGCAGCCTTTGCCCCTGTCCCTGAAGTTAAGCTCCATCTGCCTTCCCACAGCTTCAGCTGACAGCCTTGCCTCAGTTGTCCTCAGAAGAAGCAAAGCAGGAAGAAAGGAAGAGGAGGGAAAACAGGTTAATTTTATTTGTTTGTTTGCTTGTTTTGAGACAGGGTCCCCCTGTGCAGTTCAGGCTGGCCTTGAACTCACTATGAAGCAGAGGCTGGCCTCAAACTCACAGTGACCCTCCTGCCTCAGCCTCCTCAGGGTTGGGATTACAGGCATGCACCACCACACCTGGCTTTAGGTTAATGTTTATCAAGCATTTTATGTGTGTAAACTCATTAATCCTTACAGCTACCTTCTTAGGCTATCACTGCTGTTATCCCCAGCCCTTTTGTGTGGTGCTAGGGACTCAACCCATGTGCTAGGTGAGTGCTGTGTCACTGAGCTGCACCGCCAGGCTTTTATCCTCATTTTATAGATGAGGAAACTAAGGTTCAGAAAGGTTGAGTAACTTGTCCAAGGTCACAGAGCTGTTAAGCGGCAGAGTGAGGATTCACATGCAGGCTCCAGAGCCTGTGCTCTGACTCCATACTGCCTTTCCAGATGGGTGCTATAGTCTCAGCTCTAGGCAGATTGTACACATGAGGCATAATTTACTCCTTATGACAGTCCTGGGGAGGAGAGATTCACTATCTCATTTTGCAGATGAGGAAACTGAGGCTCAGAGAAGAGAAGCAACTTGGAGGAGCTCAAAGTCCCTCCACTGGGCAAAATCCTCTTCCAGGGCAGCATTTTCATTAGGGCCGCAGTGGACCCCGTTCCTGTCCCCCCATTTACCCCCTGTAGGATGCTGGAGCTGACCTTAGCATCATCTGGTCTGAGACCAGATTTGCAGTGGAGAAACTGAGGCTTGGAGAGGTTATGGTGACTGAGTCCCACATACATGTGACTTAGAGCCAGCTCCGGGTCCCCTCCTGATTGTCTTGGTTAGGAGGTGGTGACCTTATTCCTCTCCAGGGGTGTTTGGCTTTGGCCACCAGCAGCAGAGCAGGGGCTTGTGCTCACCAGCCTGGCCTGGCACCCTGGAGGTGGCAAATGCAAGCTTCAGCCCTAATGCGGCTGGTGCAGGGTGGGAGGGATGGATTAAAGAAGGCTCGGCACCGCAGGCTTCAGTCCTGGGTGGGTGTCCCTGGCGCTCTGCTTGGAGGAGGGCAGGCCCAGTTCCTCCCACTCTGATGCTGACACCCAGCACCATTGTCTGGCCTGGAGTGGGCACCAAGACACGTGCTCTGAATGAATGAGCGTAGGAATGGAGGGCAGGGGCACCGGCCAGTGGAGTGAGTACACAGCAAAGGAATTTGGGGAGCTCAGAGCAGGGAGACTTCAGCCATGGAGGCCAGAGGCCGGGAAGGACAGCAGGTCAGCGGAGGAGGGGGACAGACTGTGCAGGGCTGTGATGCCACGTGTGTGTGTGAGTGACAGGCGCCAGAAAGGATGCTGGCCCTCCTTGCTGAATGGAGGGCAGGGGCAACATGGGGCAGGCCCATCAGTGGGAGCTGACATGGCCTGAGTGTCCTGGGTCCCAGTGGATGGGAGGTAGGGGACAGCTAGGCTTGAGCTCTAGAGCACAGATCCTGGCACCGTCCTGTGTCCCGGGGAGGCCGCTGGGCAGCTTACAAACTGTGGAGTGCAGGGCTGGCCGAGCAGATGTGCTACCCTGCAGCAGGAAGAGGCCCCATGGCCGGGTCACCGCAGCTTCCCGCCTCCTCCCTGCCCAGGTGTGGGGAGGAGCTGTCCACAGAATCCACAGGGAGGTGGGAGGGCCAGCTAGTTGGGTGGGCAGGTGGCAGGCCTGGTCCCCAGTGCTGCACTGGGGCGGGCCCGTCCTGTGACCTCCTCTCTGGGTGCCAACAGGCTGTGTGCTCAGGAGGCCACCACCTGGCCCAGCTCCGGGATCCGGGTGTCTGGGCCCGCTGCCAGCCCCACCGGCCACCTTTCCTGCTCACTGCTCTGCCCAGCTTGGAGTCCCAAGCCCCCTCTCCTGCTGCCCCTGAGGACCCATTCCCAAGCCTCAGCTTGCTCATCCCTAAGTTGAGGGTTCACAGCAGCAGCACCTCCGCTTCTGGTTGTCCTAAGGACTAAATGACATCACAGCATCCGAGTAACTAAATTGCTCCTGTCCCTTCCCCCACCCCATCCACACGATCCCTTCTGTCCTGGCCAAGGCCAGCAGGAGAGCCTGGGCCTCTGTCACTGGGGTGAGGAGCAGGCCCTGGATCTTGCTTTGGAAACCTGCTCACCTGGTGAACCCTGGCCACCTTCCCTGGCACCTTGGTAGGGCAGTGCCAGATGGTTGAGCTCAGAAAACAATGGGCCTCTGTGACCCCCCAGGATGGGCCAGTTCTGGGGCAGTGCCTGGCTTTGGTTTCAGATGAGTCCCCTGACCCAGTGCCTGAGGTCAGTAGCTAGAGATTCCAGCTGCCCCAGTCCCCGCCCAGGAGGAGAATGCAGGAGTGCCCCCCTTCCCACCCGGACATACGCACCTCTCATCACCAACCCCCATGTACCACCAGGCTGGTGGCACCACCTGGTCTCAAGGAGAGCAGGGAATGCTGACCTCCATTCCTGACCTCTGCTGAACCCCTCAGGCCTGTGTGTTGGGATAGCCCCCCCCACATCTTTTGTGGCTGTCTCCTCTTGGCTGGCCGACCCCTTGTCTGTCCTCCAGACCACCTGTGTGCCCTGGGTGGACATCCTGAGGTGGGACGTGAGCCACCGCACTCCCAGTCACAGTCCTCCTGCCCTGCTGGTCATAGATCACTGCTCTGGCACCAGCATTCCAGCTGATTAAGTTGCATTTCGAAGCATGGATGATTCCAGGCAGAAAAGGAGGCAAGGGACCCCCCGCAGAGGGGACCCAGCAAAGGCTTCCTGGCTGAGCTGTGCGGCTCTTCTGGAGGACCTGCAGCCTAGAGAGGCAGGGACACGGTGGCGGGAGCAGGACAGGAGCAGAGAGGCGTGAAATCGGGGTGGGAGGAGGCCAGGCCCACCTCGGTACCTCCATCCAGGTGGCCATTTCTGGGTGGCCTAAGATGTAACACACAGGGCAGCCCTGCTCCCTGGTGCCCGGGAGGCTGGGTTCCCAGGAAGGTGGATGACAGGAATCACAGTAGTGGCTTGTTCAGTGCCTCACGGCCACCCTACGAAGGGGGCCCATGACCTCTCACTCTGTAGATGAGAGAAAAGACAGGCCCCCCCCCCCCGCACCCTCCAGCTGGCTCACAGCTGGGATGCACCCCAGGGAGGCATGGGTCACCCACCCTCGGCATCCCCTCGCCATCTCCCCAACCGTGCCTGAGTCAGACCCAGCTGTTTTGTTGAATACGAAGCCCCTGAGGTTCCCTGCCCTCGGGTGTGCCCTGGTGGAAGCCCTGGGTTCTCACCCCTGATCCCTGCCCCTTGCTGGTCACCTCTCCGTAGTGGTTTAACCTTTCAAGCCTCAGTTTGCCCTTCTGGGAATTGGGGATCCTAGTCCCTGCCTTATCTCCCACTCCAGTTCCGGTGAGAGTCCCTGGAGAGAACAGATAACGAGAGCTTTTGAAAAGTACAAAGAGCGGCACTCATGAAGGAGCGATTATTATTGTTACCTCGATGCAGAGATAAGGGAGGGGGAGGAGGCCCAGTGACAGTTGCCAAGAAACCTGGGATCTGTCAGCAGCAGCTTCCGTCTGGCCCAGCCCACTCAGGAGCGGGCCCTGCCCCCCCCCCCACACACCTCTACCTTGCCCTTTCCCAGGGAAAGCAGGGTGCTCCAGGAGGGAGGGGAGCTGGGCCAGCTGGCTGGTGGCCATGAGTCCATACCAGCTGGAGGTGACCCCAGAATGTGCCTGGCACAGATTCCAGGTTGGCTTCGGCTTTCTGTGTGACCTTGGGCAAGTCACCTCCTCTCTGGCTGCTTACAGAGGTGGGCAGGTGCGCAGACCAGACAGGGCAGGATCGCTGCTAGACCAAGAGAAGACACTGCCGGTGGAACCCAGGGCGGTGACAGGGAGGTCACAGGGGGCAGAGACCAAGTAACCAGTCTGAGGGCTTGAGCTGAGCGCAGCTGGGACGTGCGTGGTGGAAGGAACCCCTGGCTGGAGTCAAGCCTCAGCATGGCCCTTGCCCTGGTGTGACCTTGGGCTTGTTGCTTAACCTCTGCGTGCTTCAGTTTTCTCATCTGTACAAAAGGTTGATAAAGTCTGATCTCAAAAGCCACTGCAGTGACGGAGAGACGGTGCCCACACAAACCTCAGCACCGTGGGCAGTGACTGTGGTCGTGGGGGGGCAGGGGAGGGGGCAGCCCTGCCCGTCCTGGCGTGTGCTAGGATCCTCCCTCTTGCTGCCGGTGGAAGAAGAGGGCAAAGTAGTTTAAGCTGAGCTCTGCTACAGTCAGGAAGGCTTTTGGGGGCGGCGGGGAAGGGACAGACTTAGGGGACCCCTTTGTGAACAGAATGGTAGCAACCAGGAGAGGATAGGTTGGGTTAGGAGACAGAGGTTCCCGTTTGTTCGTGAAGAGGGAAGACAATGGCCCAGTGGGGGCGGTCTCCAGTGGCAGGCAGAGGGGACTGTAGTGGTGGGCTAGCGGGGTGGGCCAGGAGGCTGCGGGGAGCAGAGGGAGGCAGAGGCTGAGGTCAGGCATCGCTTCAAAGGTTTTACTAAGCAGTTCCAGTTTCCTAAGAGGCACTGAGCGCAGTGTTAAGGGCTTGGCATCTACGCCCCCATGGTAGGAAGTCAAATCCTTGGACTTACTGTGTGACCGTGGGCAAATTACTTAACCTCTCAGTGTCTTAGTTCCCTCCTTTGAAAACTGAGCCTTGGGCCAGTGAGTACTAGTAAAGTGATTAGAGCAGAGTCTGCACCAAGGGAACGCAGTAAGCAGTGCCTGCTGCCTTCGCCCCTGTGACTGGTACTGTCACCCGCCCCCTGCAGCTGCCTTGGGCCGGGCAGGCTCCATGTGGCTGGTCCACAGAGTTGGCCTTGCAAACCTGAGATCTTGGCTCTGGAGTCCACAGACCTGGATTCAGATGCCTGCCCCACCTCATTAACTGTGTGACCTTGGGCCTGTGTGGCCTTTCTGAGCCTCAGTTTCCTTATGTGTAAAGCAGGTAGAGTCCGAGCATGTGCCTCACTGGATGGCTGTGAGGATGCAGTGGGATTGTGCACTCACAGGGCGGGCAGTAGCTCTGTCATCGCTGTCCTTCTTGTAGCCTTTCAGGGGTAGGCGTGGAATTTCCTCCTCTGTCCCTGGCCCGGAGCCCCGCCCTTCCCGTGCCCTTTAGGGCTCAGCAGTGACTTTTTAGGTGGCATTGCCTGGCAGGGGCTGGGTGCCACCTGGGAAGGACAGGATTCTGGCCAACAGGAACGGGCCACCAGGGCCTCTGAGCCTTGAGGGGCCGCCCCAGGCCTGTGCCAGAGTGAGTGGCCCGGTAGAGTGGACTTGGGGAAGACAGAGGACACTGCTCGCCCAGCCTGACCAGGGTGGCACCAGGCACTCAGCAGCCAGGGCCACATCAGGACTGCGCTCTCCCCGCGGAGGACACCCAGGCTCACCCAGCCTTCAACCCCAGGATGTCTGGCCCCTGGGCGGCTTCTGCTCCCCACCCGCCGCACCCGCCGCACTGCCCACGGTCCCTCAGAGGCCTGCACTTTAAATTTGGGCTCTGTCCCCCACTGGCTGGGGAGCTGACTTCACCTCTCTGAGCCTCAGTTTCTCCATCTGTGAAAATGGAGATGAATAACACTAGCCTCCTGGCACAGCAGTGAGGGTGTAATATGTTTGACCTCGTTCCAGGCACACGTGTCTCAATTGGGTCCCCATGGCAACCCCCCACGGAATTCACCTGGACATTTCTGTGGGACTCTCTCTGGGGGCCTCAGCCTCCACCTCCAGTTTCTCCCCATGTCAGTGGGTCTTGCAGTTTTCAAGAAGCTGTGTTCAGGATACTCCCTCCCTCACAAACTTTCAATGACTCCCTACTGCCAACCTTCACTCCGTCATTCAACTACTTAATGTGATACTGACTGGGGGAGCCAGAGTTTACCGTGAATGAATAAGGATGAAATTATTCATTGAGTGAATGCCTACAAGCTGCCCAGTCTGTGAGGAATATTTTGGAAACTGAGGCTGAGACTCATGCTCACATCCCCAGTCAGGGCCTGAGGGGATCTTGTCCACCTACAATGATGCCATGGCTTGGAATGCCACTGCCACCTGACCTGTCCTTTTGGGCCAAGCACCGCCCAGTGTAGACCCTTTGTTTAGGATTCCAGCACCCCTGGGAGGTGGAGGAGCCAAGCAGGGCTGTGGACGGTTCCTCTGGCCGGGGGGAGTCCGAGAGGGGCTGAGAACTCTTTTGGCGTCTCTTTCCTGGGCAGGTTTCTATGGGGCGTGGCGTCCCACCACTGCCTGACTCAAGCCTGCCACAGGCCACTGAGGCTCGTCTGCAGGGTGACTCACCCTCGCAGGACCAGCCTTGCTTGATAGGTGCCGGGTGGAGGTGCAGCCACGTCAGGGTGGCCCTCGGCAGCGGCGGAAGCCGGGCCTGCTCGCCCAGCCCCGGGCTGCCTGGATCCTGGGAACCGAGGGGGCACTTCCTCTCTTGACCCTGGGGGTAGCTTGGGCAGGCTTCTGGGGGCCAGGTGCTGTCGCACCTGGAGGACTGTGAGTGTGGGCAGAGCCCAGGTTGGAGCCAGACGGGTCCCGCGCAGGTGCCAGCTCTGCTGAGAGCCAGCTGTGTGACCTCTGTGTCCATCCGGGTCTTCATCTGTAAAGTGGGAATTCCGATGTGGTGAGGAGGCAGTGCCCTCGGGCTGGAGAGAGGGCTGTGCTCAGGCCTGTCACATCATGGGCCCAGTGAGTGGCAGTGACTGTCATCAGTAATAGCACTGGCTTGGTAGCCTCTTGGCCCTAAGGCTGCTGTCTCCCTAAAGGCTCATGGATGAGTTGTAATCTTGGGCCCCCTGTTTGTCCAGAAGTCTTGACCCTCTGCGGCAACCCTCCCTGTCCCTGCCTCAGTCTACACAGTGGGCTGTGCATCCTCACTGCTGAAGGCTCACGGAGGGAGGCCCTGTGCACACCTCTGATCTCTGGGAGGAGGCTCGGCTCGGCAGCCCTGCTCAGGAGCCGCCCCCTCCTCCCGGGCAACATCTACCTGCGTCACCTCAGAGATCACTTTTCCCCCCAAGAATTCCAGATCTCCCACCTTGGGGCTGTCTCTGACCTCAGACTCTTTCTCCTCCAGGAGGAGTGATGGGCAGAACCGGCGCATCCCTCAGGCACTAGACCTGTCACGAGTGGACTCAGTTCCCTCCCACCCTGCTTCACTCTACCCCAAGGTGAGTGCCCTCCAGACCAGCTCCTCCCCCAGGGCTGGGAGAGGCGGTGGGGAGATGTGCGGGGAGGTTCTGCTGGGGGGGGTCAGGCTGACACTCCCGAGCCCTGGTGGTCTGTGTAGCATGGGAGGTGGGACCCCGGAGAGGAGAAGGGCTTTTTTAGGAAAACAGCTGGGCATGGACTGGCCCGGCCACCATCTTCATCAGCATCACCATCAGCGTCCTCCTCTGTAAGTGAGGTGTGATGACAGGACCTGCTTCACAGGCCGTTGTGAAGACCGAATGCAAAAGCGCCAACCAAACACAGTTTGGCCCCGAGGAAGGGTCCTGGGGTCCTGTGCTCGAGGCTGCTCCGTTGTGAGCCTCGGTCCAGGCGCTTTCCTGTCCCTGTTCAGTGCTGAGCCTTCAGCTGCCCTCAAGGACCTGGAGCCTGGCAAATCACTAACCAACTTACGCAGAATGTCACATGCCAGTAGTAGCCGCTGGGATTTACTCGGCTTTACTGCATGCCAGCCGAGGACTGGGTGTTTTACAAGAGGTATCACTACTCATCCTCCAGCTGAGTGCTGTAATAGCCACTACTATTAGTTCCATTTTGCAGCTGAGACAAGGCTTGGGAGGTTCAGTTACTCACCCAAAGTCCTGCAGGTTGGATATGGCCCAGCCAAGACTGGATGCTGCTGTCACCCAGTAAAAAGCCGGGTGTGGTGCATATACCTATCATGCCAACACTCAGGAGGCTGAGGCAGGAGGATCGCCATGAGTTTGAGGTCAGCCTCGGGTATACAGTGAGTTCAAGACCACCCTGAACTGCATAGGGAGACCCTGCTTCAAACAACAAGTAGATAAATAAACCAGTGCCTGGCTCATGCCTCTTTAGCACAGGGATGATAAGCACTTACCTCTATGGTGTGTTCTGCAGTTTGTAAAACGCATCAATAAACATTGTGCTGCTTTATCCTTTCGTCAACCCCGGGGGGCGGGCCTTTTGCAGATGAGAGTCCACATACTCAGGGAGGTGAAAGGGTCTGCCCAAGGTCACACAGCCAGGAAATAGTAGAAGCAGGATTTACTTAGCTTCTCCCCCAGGGCTCTATCCTGGAGCAAGGCCCAGGGGTCTTTTCTGGGCCAGGAGAGAGGATGTGGGACTGCCACCTGCATGGGGGTCCCAAGTGGAGGTGCTGGTGGCACCAGAATGGGGCTCAGGGGCCCTCTCTGACCTTCTCTGCTTGGGGGAATAATGCAAGGCTGGGCCATGGGGGTCCTGGGCCTTAGCAGGAAGAGGGTGACTTGACGGCAGCAGCTCACTGCAGCAGCGGAGGCCATGAAAGACTCTCCCAGTCCTTTCCCCCCTGGGTATTTGGTGATAGGTTCCCCTCCTTGGGCCTCAGTATTCCTATCTTGGAAGAGGGTTTGCAGCTCCTTGCCTAGGGTCCTGCCTGCCCAGGCAGCCTGGGGTTGATCTTCGTAGATTAGAGCTGAGCTGCCTCCCCTCAGGTTTCCTGGCCTCCACCCAGTCTGGCAGCCTCCAGTTGGCCAATGCAGCCCAAACAGTGGGTGCCAACACCTGCCTCTAGAGAGTCCACCCCTCCCCAGAATCAAGACCCAGGCTGTGGATCAGCCTCCTCTGACAGGGAAGGAACCCAGGCTCAGAGACATTGAATGATTCTGGGGTCCCCAGCAAGTCAGCAGTGGGCTGAGGGAGCCCAGGCCTGGGGCACATTCTCAATCTCTCCCCCCTGCACCCCCAAATCTGTGCACATTTATAATCATGATAGAACCAGTCTGAGGGACAAGTGACCTCCCTGTGCCAGTGGGCAAATCTCTGGCCTTCCCTGTCCTGCTTCCTCACCTGTATCACAAATGAGGAACCGGTCAATGCCTGTGAAAATACTCGGCCAGGTAGAAAATAGGAAGCTCACCTGTTAGAAGCACCATTACATTCCCAGGGCTGGCGAGAACACCCAGAGGGGGCGTTCCCTTCTCTCTGGGGAGTCACCTTTGAACCCACACTGAGCTACCCAGGAACCCCTCCCCCTACAGGTTTCCCCACTCAGGAATTCAGAAATCTGTACACATGTACATGCCCAGCCTACCCACACCTAGTACAGGATGTAGTCACAGACACAAAACACATGTTTGTGCATGTACATGTGCGTGAGATGTATGTGTAAAACACAAAAACGCACAAACCCAGGCATTCCCATGCGCAAAGAATCACAACAGCTTTGCATGCACACAGCTACATCTTGCATCCTGAAGGTCTGCCCTCCTCCGGGCCCAGCGTGGGAATGGCGTTCCTCTGGCTGCATTTCGATGAGTGCCCGGAAGTGTGCAGGCCTGGAAGTGGCTCCGTAAATCAATATTTGCTGCTGTTAATTATTAAAACCAAAGCTGCTACTCTGTGTCTGGAACGCACATCTCCAGAGTTCCCACCAGCTCTCCAGACCCAAACCTGACCCAGGGCCACATCTGGGGGGAGAGGGGGAATGAAAGCACAGCGCCTTCTTTCCAGGAGCCCCTGGCCCTGGGGATGCAGGATGGTGCGCAGCTGCGGGCAGCTCTTCTGAGAAGATGCAGAGAGGCCTGGCGCTGAGCCGTGGGGCGGCCGTGCCCTTGCAGCACCCAAATCAGCAGGAGTGGACTTGGCCACAGCTCAGGAGGCACTGCCACTTTCCCAACATCTGTCCGGAGGAGGGCTGGGTAAACCCGGCCAGGGCACACTTCAGGGTCAGCCGGAAGGGCCTGCCCAGGCCGTATATTTTCCAGACGGGGAAACTGAGGTCCAGAGAGATGGCAGAGACTCACTTGTGCCAATCAGCAGGTTGTAGCAAGGCCAGAGCTAGAACTCACATGTCCTGAAATCTGCTTGAGCCCTTTCCTCCCTGCCATGGAGCCCTGGCAGCCTTCGCCACCTCACTGTGGCACTGTGGCGGTTTCCTTTGGGGTTGGTGGCAGTTAGGGTCTGGGGTACAGGCCAGCCCCGTCAGGCACTGGAGTGGGGAAGAGGAAGAGGGACAGAAAAGGCCTGGAAGTGCAGGTCCAGACCCTTCCCTGCATTCCCGGTTTTCCTAGCTGTCTAGGGCAAACTATTTCACCTCTTGAAATCAGTTTTCTTATCTGCATAGTGGGGATAACATCTGTACTTCTTGGGTTAGGACATGATGGGACGTGCGAAGAGCCCAGCATTAAGTGTTCAAGAAAAGTCCTGGCTTCAAGGTTACCCCTCCACTTCCTGGCCGTCTCCATGGCCTGTCCGAAAAACCTATCCTTGAGGCCCCGAGGTAGAGCACCCGGAGTCTGGGAGGTCACACAGAGGAGCCCGACCTGTCTAAAGCTCCCAGGACCCTGGCCCGACTACGCAGGCGCAGTGTCAGCGCCCGCAGCGGGCGGGCCGCCCCGGGGGCGGGGC
>NW_004955452.1:1830334-1909855 GCF_000276665.1 Chinchilla lanigera | reverse complement strand
GGCCGAGGGGACCCGGGGGCCGGGCAGCTCGACTTCGCCGAGCGCGGCAGGCGGCGCCCGAGCCTGGGCGGGTGTGTTGGCCTCTGGGCTGACACCGGGCGGCGGCCGCAGGGCAGGGTGCACCCCTGCCCAGGGTCCAGGCCTTGGGTTCTTGTTGCAGCTGTCCAGGGAACCGACGGGCAGCCGGCGGCTCTGGGCTACAGTGGCACCGCGTGTGTGCTGCCGAGGGGACCACTTTTCTCCTTCCTTGCCCTGTCTGGGCCCTGAGTATCACACTGTAACTTTGTGGTGGTGCCGCCCGGGATGGGGATCCCGCCCCCAGCCTGGGCCACATCGCTCCCAGCCTCTCTTCACCATGTGCCCGGGCGTCTGTTGCTGCCTGTGAGGCTGTACTGTGGGTGTTACTTGTTGCTGTGTGTACATGCTGGGTGACAGTACCATGTGTCAGTGTTTATGTGGCTGTGATTCCCGGGGCAGCAAGGCACGTGGTTTTGTTCCCGGCTGTTTGGTCACCTGAGTGGGGTGCCCACGCTGCCGTATCTCGTGGGAGGAGCAGGTGGGGGCTGTCCCCTGACCCCAACAGATGCCAGTGCTGTCACAGTGTCGGGCTGACATGTGTGTTTGTCTCCCTGGACTACAGGTGTGTGTCTGTGGTGTCAGTGGGATTGTCTCTTCCAAACTCACAGGTGTTGGGTGTGGCGGGAGGTGACCATGGTGGACTTTCTTGGGTGGGTCTTACTCTGTGGACAGGCCTCAGAGTGTGCACGTGACATCGTATTTGTGTCTCGTGACCTTCACCAGGGCTGCGTGTGTATGTGTGGTGGGGGATTGTACTCAGTGGAGGTTTGGTATTGGCTTGTGAGGGTTGAAACTCCTATGTTGGCCTTTTCTTAAAATCTGTCGCATTGTGAGATGGTGTTTGTTGTGGCTGTTACACAGTGTACATGTGACCCTGGCGGGGAAAGGGGTTTGTAGCTGGGGACAGGGGGCTCTATGTTTGTTTTCCTGAACACCTGCCTGTCCTTGGGAGTGTGCGGCAGTGCG
Source organism: Chinchilla lanigera (assembly GCF_000276665.1). Taxonomy (NCBI): domain Eukaryota; kingdom Metazoa; phylum Chordata; class Mammalia; order Rodentia; family Chinchillidae; genus Chinchilla; species Chinchilla lanigera. The sequence continues at coordinate 1,908,811 of NW_004955452.1, read as the reverse complement.
TTTCAGACAGCAGAGTGGTTTTGTGGTGTTTATGTAACATTGTGTACAGATCTACATAGGTGTAGGTGTGGGTTTGTGTTTACGTGTCTTTTGTGGTACATGGACCTGTGTGTGAGTGGGTGTGCTATTGTATAACTCAGGACTCCAACATTTATATTTGTGTGTTAGTGTGTATCTCTGAGAATCACAGCGCACAGATCCCATTGATTTGTGTGTGTGTGCGCTTCTTTCTTAATACAGAGTGTATGCATGATGCACTGACTGTTTAAATATTAGTATACAAGCCTCTGTGTGTGAGCAGGAGAGGGAGAGAGCCTGTGTGCGCACATGGTGTGTGTGTGTGTGTGTGTGTGTTTCCTAGTGCACAACCTCCTGGCACATGTCTGTGAGCTCAGGCAGTGCCCCCACTGGGCAGCAGAAACTGCCTGAGTTGAGCCTTGGAAGGGCTGGGGGAGGGGCCCCATCCTGGAGACTCTGGGGGCTTCCCAGCCCCAGCCCCTAGCCCCTGCCAGTCACCAGCCAGCAGGGATGCCGCCTTCCAGGCAGGCTTGTAGGAAGTTGGTGCTGGAGAGGCCCGTGCTGCCAGGGAGCTGGCAGACACTGGATTAACCCTATGTGCGCCCTGGCTAGCCTCGGGATGGCTTGGGTCCGATGTGAGACAGTGTGTGTGAGCTCATGTGTAGGCACAGTGGGCATCTCCTTACCTAGAGAGCCTCTAGCCCACCCTGCCTGGCGGGGGGGTTGACTGGCTAGCTTCCAGGAGAGTTGGGTGGAACTGCAGATTCTTCTCTCCTCCTGGCTGGGCTTATCTCTAGAGCTGGGACCGGGGGCTCTGGTCTGTGTGCTGATCCAGGCACTGCAGGCCTGCAGTGCATGGGGGAGATCTGGCTCTCCCCAGGGCAGCAGCTTCCTCCCCCAGGGGAGGGGTGGGCTGCCCAGGCCCCAGGACCTGGGCTGAGGACTCACCTCCCTGGACAGCTGCTCAAAGCATGGGCTGTGTTGCCCAGAACCCACTCCCACACTGCACCCTCCTCGCCTCCTGCTCCCTGGTACCTTGATAGCTGGTCAGGGCTGGGTGGGGACCCTATCCGCTGGGCATGGTCAACTGGGCCACCTCAGGACTGACCTCGATCTCCCCACCTCTGTTGCAGAACACCGATCTGTTTGCGATGATTGAAAAGATGCAGGTGAGGAGTTACAGAAAGAAGTCTGTTCTGGGGAGCCACAGAGCTCCTTGGGCTGGCGGTGGGGGCCCTCTCAAACCTTTCAGCCTCGTATCTCCCTGAGGACAGGCTGGGAGCCTTCAGTAGACCGTGCCAGGACACGAGGGTGGTAGCTGGCAGTTAAGAGTCCTCTGTCTGGAGGAGACTGGTAGTGCCCAGCCTCTCCTCTGACCTGGAGACCCATCCAGGCTCCAGCTCCCATCCCTGTGTAGGTCCCAGTAGAGCTGCGGTCAGCTCAACTCACCCCCAGACCCACACACCATTCCCACCCAATGAGAAGCATTGCAGGCGCTGCAGGACCCTCTTGCGGAATGGAGGTGGGAGAGATGCCAGGCGCCTAGAGGCTGTGCTGCAGGTGGGGGAGGTGTTAATGAGCCAGGCAGCCCAGGGTGCAGCCCTGCCGCAGCCTCACCCTGGCCCCTCCCCACCCCAGCCCCGCTCTCACAGGCCCTTGGCTGTGTGCTGCATGGGTATGTGTCAGGAGGCGGGCAGGAGCGTAGCGGGGTGGGGGTCTTTCACTGATGTCAGCTCACCCTCCCCAGCCCTGCTCTCGCTGCCCCCCTTCCTCTTTCTCTCTCAGCCTTTCATCCCCCATCCCCCTCTCGCATATCTGCATTGATGCAGTCGCCCCCTCCCCACATGCCTTGCACAAGCAGGCGCGCACACCACCCCTGCCCCCACTCCCAGCAGCATGTGCGTCCCGTACAGAACCCCCAGCCGCTCCCTGCTGCTGAGGGCCAGGACTGGGGCCCTCCAGAGAGGCCTGAGGAATGAGGCACGCAGCGCCCTGCCTGAGGAGCACCCCCACACTGGCGGGCCCTCCTTGTGCTTTCCCTTCTGCTCCGCAGGGGTGCAAGGCTCTGTCGGGAGGGCACATGGCGGCAGGCCGGGGAGGGTGTAACGGTGTGTTGCTTTCTCTTGCAGGGAAGCAGGATGGATGAACAGCGATGCTCCTTCCCACCTCCCCTCAAAGTAGGTGGGCCAGGCCTGGCTGCTGGAGCAGACTCGTGCTGGTGGGGGGCAGGGTCAGGGCAGTGCCACAGCTGTCTGTCTGAAGGAGTCCTCCTCTGTGCCAGCTGCCAGCCTTTGTGAGCAGGGCACCCAGGTCCCTGCTCCAGGAGCTTCGAGACTCCCTGCCGTACCCAGGCCTCAGGGCAGCTTCTCCCTGCCTGCACCACTATACTTGCCCCTTGCTCCAGGCCTTATACCTCAGGCATTTTCCCTGGGACCTGTGTCCTCAGCAGGAAGGCTCCCGCCGGGACCTTGGCAGGGAATGGCCTCCTGCTCCTGAAGTTCCTGTCCAGGGCAGGGGATATGCACAGATCCCCCAGATGAGTACATGGTTGCTGGTGACTCAGGACCCCAGCAGATTAGCAGCTGGCCCTGGGAGAATGGGCCCAGAGCAGAAGAGGTTTCCTGCTGTGTCCAGGTCAGGGTTCTCAGTGTGTTCTTAAGACAGCAGTGTTGGGGCCACCTGGGGACTTCTTAGCCGCTGGCAGTTGAGGAGGGTACTAGACCACTGCATTAGAAATTGGGTGAGGAGCAGTCTCTAACAAGCCCCCAGGTGGCCCGGAGGGGCAGCAGTGAGCCTCCGTTCTGCAGGCTGAGAGCACTCCAAAGATGCCAGCACAGCAAGCTTAGCCTGCTCCTGCCCAGCCTCGTAGGGGGCACTCTGGGCCAATCCCCTGCTTCATGTAGAAGTTGAGGGCTGAGGCCATGGCCCTATCCCCACCCCCAGCCCCCAGGGTTGGCTGAACAGTGTGTGCTAGGGAGCCTGGTAGGTGTGGAGGGTGAGGCGCCCACCCCAGCTGAGCCTCTGTCTGCTTGTATTTTGCAGACGGAGGAAGACTACATTCCCTACCCGAGTGTCCACGAGGTACCCAGTTGGATTCTGAGCCCACCCTTCCCTTCGTCCTGGGGAGGTCCTCATGCAGGCCATCTGGACACCCAGGTCCTCCTCCCTCCCAGAAGGCTGACTGCAGGCTTTGCCTGGGGGGCTGGAGGCTCAGTTTTCAGACCAAGACTTCAGAGCCTGCTGGAGCCCTTAGACGTTCTGAGCCAAATGTCAGCCTCTTGGGCAGGCTGGTGCTCCCAGCTCTCCTGCTTGCCTGCCCCTGTCTGTTGAGGCTGGGGCAAGGGATAGTGAGGCTGGGTCTGGGGGAAAGGGCTGCAGCACGGAGGTAACTGTGAACTTTAGGGACAACACAGTGCTAGGTTGTCCTGTGGTACTCCTTAGCCATGGCAGAAGGGACCCCGGGACCCCGGTCTGAGTTGGAGGATGTCCTGGGGTCCCTAGTGGGGTGCTGTATGGAATAACTTTCAGCCAAGCCCCACTTCAGGTCCTAGGGCGAGAAGGGCCCTTCCCCCTCATCCTGCTGCCCCAGTTTGGGGGCTACTGGATCGAAGGCACCAACCACGAAATCACCAGCATTCCTGAGACAGAACCGCTGCAGTCGCCCACGACCAAGGTGAAGCTCGAGTGCAACCCCACGGCCCGCATCTACCGGAAGCACTTTCTTGGCAAGGTGGGTGGCTGGCTGCAGGGGGTGGTGGGTAACAATACAGCCTCCTGGGAGATAGCAGAACTCTTGGGCAGCGCTGAGTCCCAGAGCCCCAACTCTCACTCCAGGAACCATGGGTGTATTCACTCACTCATTCAACAGACATTCATTGCAAAGGCAGTAGGGTACCGTCACAGTTAACTGCAGAAACTGCCAGCTTGAGTCCGGGCTTAGCCACTCACCACATGGGACATCAGGCACGTTGCTTGACTTTGGTGTGCCTCGGTTTCCACTTCTGAAGAAATGGCGATAGCAACACCCTTTCTGAGGTTGCTACAGGGCTTTAATGAGACCATGCTTGTAAGATGTTTGGAATGGCATCTCTAGCGGGGTAGTTGCTTATCAGGGTGAGCAAATAGTGAGCTCCCGTTGTCTTCAGCTGCCCTTTACTAGGTAGCAGATATACACAGCAGTAAACAAAATGGACCCAGGCGGGCCGTTGGGCAGCTTGGGATGGGGGCTGGGAGGACACAGGCATGTGACATCTTGACCTGGACTGATGTAACCACAGCCCTGCAGCAGAGACCCTGCCTAGTAAGAGCTCGAAAGATCATCACCCAAGGGTATTCCCAAGAATTAATGGGGGAGGCTGTGGGAGCTGGAGGGGAAGTTCCATGCCAGGAGCTGTCTGTATCATTGACAACCAAAGTGGGGGAGAGTACCATGGTTTTGGGAGCCTTGTGTCCTGGGTGTGAATCTAGGCTCTCCCTTCTAGTGACAATGGTATGCTGGGCAAGTTATGTCACTGAGCCTGCTTCCTCATCTGTCAAACTGGGGGCACTGAAAGAACACGTAAAGCATGTAGAACATAGTACATACACGGTTAGCCATAGCTGTCCTCCCGTCTTCATAATCCCTCCATGAGAGCAAGATCACCCTGCATTCACCAAAGAAGAAACTGAAGCACAGAGAAGTGAAGTGAGTCAGTCAAGGTCACAGTTACTGAGCCTGGGTTTGAACCAGCTCTGGCTGACCTTCCGTTAAAACATACTGTGGATGCTTTGTGTGGTGGGGCACACCTGTATTCCCAGTACTCGGGAGGCTGAGGCAGGAGGATCACCTTGAGTTTGAGGCCAGCCTGGGCTACACAGCAAGACCCTGTCTCAAAAAAATGAAAACATGCTGTGGGAAGGTTGGGTTGTGTGCGTGTGTGTGTGTGTGTGTGTGTGTGTGTGTGTGTGTGTTGGGAGGGTTGGGTGGCTCCCTGTGGGGTCGGGAAGCTGTATGGCCTGACCCTAGGAAACACTAATGCCAACTGGGGTTGGGGGCTCCATTGTGGTGGGGACTAAGCCATCCTCCCACTATACACACATTAACCCATCCAGGTTCAGGAGCCATTGCCTGGGGACAAGCACAAGCATGACCTACAATCCCATCTCCTGGCTGAGCCCTGAGTGTGTGTCCCAGGCACCCACTGTCCAGAGGCTCACTGTGGTCTGGCAGGTGGTGGGCTCCCAGGGACCATGTGTGCCCAGAGAAGTTTGCTACAGGAGTGATGAGTGACATGGAGTGGTAGGCCTTGAGCACAGCAGAATTTGAGGAGGTACAGGTTGAGGGGTCGGAGGAGACATGACCAGGGTCAGGTTGGTGGACAGAGGAAAGGGGCCCCCAGCAGCTGGCAGAGAGCAGGGCCATTTGCCAACTCCAGGTGGGGTGCCCAGGGAGGCTGTTGGGCTCCGTTCTGGCAGCAGGAGGAAGCGAGAGTGACTTTGGGGATTGACATCCTGGGATCCCGAGCCCATCCTGCTGCATCCTTTGGGATCCTTTGGACTTGAGGGGATGGTCCAGGGAAACTTTCCAGGCCCTGGACTTCTTCCTAAATGCTTGCCACTCCTCTGTAGGCAGTGCTAAGTACTTGGGGTTTCTGCCTCTGTGTGCCCAGGCAGGCCTGCGGAACTGTCCGTCCCAGGTCCGCTCAGAGTGCCCCTGAGCTCTTGGTTTGCGGGCACATCCTCTGGCCCCCACCTCTTCTTCTGGCTGCAGCCTTTGAGCACAGGTGTTCATGTTTAAACAGGATTTGCTTCCAGGGTGGTTCCCAGGATGGTCATGGCTGAAGGGCCAGCTCTGCTTCCAGGGCTGGGACCAGCAGAGGGAGCCCGGGCTCAGGCTGGGGCGGCATCTCCTTGCATTTTAACCCTTGGCTTTGAGACTTCCCTGGCTGGAGGTGCCAGGCCTGGGTTCCCATCTGCAGGTGCTGTCCTTGCCACAGCCACCCTGTAGGCCTTGTAGAGTGCCTCTTCACAGCCCTTGCCCTCTTCTCCAGGTGAAGCAGGAGGGTGGGAACCTGCCTGGTCGGTGCCCTGTGTGCTACTAGATGCTTCACTTCCTGTTTTCCACAAGCCCGGGCTTCAGAGGCCACGGAGCCACAGCTTGGGCAGTCAGCTGGTCAGCTCACAGTCTGTCTGTCTCTCTTTCTCTTCTATGTACTGGGGCTTGAACCCAGAGCCTCGCACATGCTGGTTGATCTTTTCTTATTGAGCACCTATTGTGCATCACATCTGAGGGGGCAGAGGCCAGGAGACGGCTCTGCAGGTATACGTGTGGCCCTGACTTTGCTGAGGAGGAGAGAGCCAAGGTTCCTAGAGACACTTACCAAACACTTTCCCTTTTTCAGTGTCTGCCACCGTCGAGGTAGGTGTCCTCACTCCCATTTCATAGACTAGGAGAATGAGGCACAGAGAGAGAAGGTGCCCTTCCTAAGCTGCCCTGCTGGGAAGCGGTAGATCTACCTGATGCAGAGCCTGGACACTTGCTCCTTGGCAAAGGACCCAGTCTAGTGGTGAGCTGGGTTTCTGGTTTTTAGAAACCCCAAGCTCAGTCTCACTCTTCTTCCTGCCACACCACACAGGAGCATTTCAATTACTACTCACTGGACACTGCCCTCGGCCACCTGGTCTTCTCACTCAAGTATGATGTCATCGGGGATCAGGAGCACCTGCGGCTGCTGCTCAGGTGAGGGCAGTGTCAGGGAGGCCCCAGGACGGGAAGGGGTACTGAGGTCTAAACTCTGAGCGCCCCCCTCATTTTACCCACTTTCTATATTGAGACCTGGGGAGGAGTCGTCACACAGCAAGTGAGTGCCTCTGCAGGCCCTGGTGCCCATTGCCACCTTTGGCCCTCCTTTGGTCTGCCCCCTCTGGTCTTTTTGTGTAAGGGCCCCTCTCCCCTCTCCTACTGCCCAGCCCCTCACTGTGGGTTTCTCCTCGCAGGACTAAGTGCCGGACGTACCATGATGTCATCCCCATCTCCTGCCTCACCGAGTTTCCCAATGTGGTCCAGATGGCCAAGGTGAGGCATCAGGCCCCCTAGCTCTTGGTGCTGGGTGCCCTGGGGGGCTGGGGGCTGTCGCTTGGCCCCAGCACACCCTCGGCTGCAGTTGCGAGCCTGCGTCCTGTGCCCCATCTCTGCGGCCCTACCGGCCACTCGTTCCCTCTGTGTGCGCATGCCCAGGGCACCTGTTCCCCCTCTCCCCCTGTGTCCTTTGATGCTCTATAGCACCTCAGACCCCGGGGACCCGAGTTCTCTGAGCTCCATTCTGAGCAGTAGCCTCCAGTGTCCTCAGCAGAGCCTGGCCTCCTGGCTGCTGTCTGCCAGACTTGGCCATTGAGGCCAGAGCCCCCTCCTGTCTCCTTGCCCGCCTCACGGCCTCTGTGGTCTCCTCTCACAGCTGGTGTGTGAAGATGTCAATGTGGATCGATTCTACCCTGTGCTCTACCCCAAGGTATAACCGGCTAGGGGCCCTGCTTGCTGAGGGTGGTTGGGTAACTGTAAGACCGAGCACGTATTGGGCGCCTGCTGTGTGCCAAGTATTTTCCGTTAGTCTCTCCTTGGTCCTCACAATAACCCTGCCAAGTCCACAGTCTGCAGAAGAGGAAGCGCAGAGAGGTTCTAGAGATGCACAGCAGATAAGGAGGCCTGCATTTATACCCAGGGGTGTCTTCCCTGCAGGCAGGCCTCTTCAGGTCTGGAAGCTCAGTGCTGCCTGGGGATCTTCCCAAGGCGGCCTGTGCTCCAGACCTTCCCTGGGTCACGTCTCTTTCCACTGGCCTTGCCTTGTTTCCTCAGAAGGGACCTGGGGAAAAAGCATAACATGGACACCCCCATAAGTGCTTCCCTTCCAGCCCTGGTGCTGCCTGCTGGCTCCAGTGTGGGACTAGAGGGGCTTCTCTCTCCAACCAGCCAGGGGTGCTTCCTGGAAGCGGTGGTCCCTGAAAGACGCATAAGCCCTTGTGGCCCTTGGCTGAAATCTGGAGTAGAGTGAAGTTTCTGAGCGGTGTTTGGAACCAGGAAAGGTGTTCGGAAGGAAGAGTCCCTCAGAAGTCAGGACCCACCTCTTGAATACAGAGGGAAAGCCAAGTTCCTGGGGGCCTGGGAGGGAGGTTCCTAGAGGCCTGCTTGAGGTTCCTCAGCAAGTTGGAGAGGCTCGACTGATCTGCAGTGAAATGGGTGTGCCGAGCAGTGAGCTGGGTGTTAGACTGGAGTGGGGGGTAACCTCAGCCATGGCAGGCCAGGGGCTCAGGGCCAACTCAGAAACCCAGGAGATCTGGGTTGTGCCCCCACCCTGCAGACACTTGCAGGCCGGTGACCTGAGGCAGGTTGCTGAAGCGCTGTGCACCCAAGCTGCAGAGGGGCCAGCGGAGTATCTCCCCGTCCCTGTCGGGCTTGCTTTGAGGATCGGGTATGATCCGTGCAGTGCTGGGCACATGGGGGAGAGCTCGGTGAACGGCAGTGTGCAGTGCAGTGTCCCCCCTGCCCCTTGCTGTCCCACAGGCTTCCCGGCTCATCGTCACCTTTGATGAACATGTTATCAGCAATAACTTCAAGTTTGGAGTCATTTATCAGAAGCTTGGACAGGTGTGCTCCTCCCCACCCTGCTTCTGCCCCACCTCGCCCTCTGCCTGGTACTCAGCCTTCACAGGGCAGAGCGCCTGCCAGGGCACTCAGTTTCCCACTCGCCCTGGGGCCTCCCTGGGAACAGCTGAGCAGCAGCCTCTGCTGTTCCCAGCGCAGCCTGTCCTCCTTTCTGCTGCTGTCCCCCAGACTTGGCCGTTGAGGGCATGGTAGGGGTGCTCAGGAGCTGCAGCTCCATGGCTGTGATGGTGACCGCACCCCTGTGTGGTCCCCAGACCTCCGAGGAAGAGCTCTTCAGCACCAATGAGGAAAGCCCTGCCTTCGTGGAGTTCCTTGAATTTCTGGGCCAGAAGGTCAAACTGCAGGACTTCAAGGGGTGAGTCTTCGGGTGGGAGAGCAGAGCTAGTCTGACCCGGGCCCCTTGGCAGGGGCAGCCCTGTCCTGGCCCCACAGAGGCCTGGCTGGGGCTGGAGACTGAGCCGTGGCCTGGGGGCCCTGGGGCAGGTTCCGAGGAGGCCTGGACGTGACCCACGGGCAGACGGGGACCGAGTCTGTGTACTGCAACTTCCGCAACAAGGAGATCATGTTTCACGTGTCCACCAAGCTGCCCTACACAGAAGGGGACGCCCAGCAGGTAGCCTGGGCACCCATCTATCCGCCTCCCACTGTCCACCTCTGCCCCCACCTGCTCGTCCAGTGTCCATCATGCCAAGCTCAGTGCCAGGCCCTGCGATGCAGGCACGGAAATGACCCAGTCCCTCCAGGTGGGGGCAGGGGAGAGAGGCTGCTGCGGTGCCAGGAAAGCCTCCACTTCCACATCTGCGAAATGGGGATAGCAATGGCACTTCCCTGGTAGGTGAGCATAAGGGAGGGGACACATACTAAGTGACTAGAATCAGGTCTGGGAGACAGCAAGGGTCCAGTAAAGCTGAGCTTAGTACTTCTGTGGGGAGCAAGGGTGCTAAGGGGTCACATGGGGGCACTGAGACTTGGCAGACGTGGGAGTCAAGAAGTGTTCAGAATCAAGTGACTTTGACTGCATGGGGGCTCAGAGAAGGAGGCAGAGAGCAGCTCCTGCACAGGCCTCGAGTTGGGAGGTGAACGAAAAACGCTCACACCTTGTCCCGGGCTTCCCGCACCTGTCCGCTCCCCCCGCTGATGTGAGAAGAGGGGAAGCAGTTGCTCCTTACTTTTAGTGGTTTTTTTCTTTTCTCTTCCTTTTAGCAGCATGAGTGCATAGAGAGTCGAGCTTGTCTGTTCAGTGAAGGCTCATGTTTGGGGGATCTAGCTAGGACAAGGGCAGAAAGGCAGGGCCAGGAAACCGGGAGACCTGGGTTGGAGTACCCAAGCCCACTGTAGGCAGTCACTTCTCTGTCGGCTTTGATGTTCTCTTCTGTCACAGTTACCAAGAAAATGAAAATAATACGTTCTTACCACGTTTTTTGAGGGGGCTGCAAATCCTTAGATGTGTGCTCTGCCCCACCCCCAAGCCCTCCCACCCTCTGGCTGCTGCTTCCCGACCCCGGCCAGGCTGTGAAGGCCCGCGGTGGCCCTGTGCTCAGTTGCAGCGGAAGAGGCACATCGGGAACGACATCGTCGCCGTGGTCTTCCAGGACGAGAACACACCCTTTGTGCCGGACATGATCGCGTCCAACTTCCTGCACGCCTACGTGGTAGTGCAGGCCGAGGGGGGCGGCCCCGACGGGCCCTTCTACAAGGTGGGTGACCTCAGAGACCCTTGCAGGGGCCAGCAGCGCCCCAGGCCTGGCGCTGCCTCACTGGCAGGCCTCTGTGAGCCTCAGCGCGCCCCACTTAGGTGGGGTGACTATGGAGGAATGGGAGCCTCTTGCTCCCAAGTGTTTACCCCTCCACCTCCTTTACCTTCACGGTCCTCTGTGATCCTGAGGTCCCCACTTGGCCCCACCTTTCAAATACAGGGCAGAGGTGGAGGAGCTAAAATTTGGGGGACAAAGATGTCCCCACCCAGCAGCCACAGAGCCTCGCTGATGCAGTGGCGGGACTAGAGGCAAATTAGCGCTTCCTGGCTGCGTATGAGCAGGCCCCAGACTCCACAGGGACAGCTGTCCTCCTTTCCAGGTCTCGGTCACCGCGAGAGATGACGTGCCCTTCTTTGGGCCCCCTCTGCCGGACCCTGCTGTGTTCAGGAAGGTGAGAGGCTGCCCCCAGCCCTGGCATGGTCAGGGCAAGACTGAACGGTAGGGGAGTGGGGCAGGGCACACAGTCTATCTCCTGAGGCCCTGAAGCCCTGTGCAACTGTGGCCTGGCTTTTCATTTTGATCAAAACTTGGTTTTGTTTTGTTTTTGAGACAAGGTGTCACTGTGTACTCCAGACTGGCCTTGAACTTGCTTAAGTAAAGCCCAGGTTCTTGAACTCATGGCAATCCTCCTGTCTCAGCCTCCTCAATTTTTTTTAAAAATAAGGTCACAGAATAATAGACTGCATTTCTCATAGCAGACAGTGACCTTTCCTTATTTGTGCTCTTTTCTAACAGTCTTCTTTCCTCTGAAATGTTTGGGGAGAGGCAGGCACGCGTCTCTGTCACCTCTTAGAAACCACCCTGCTTCGTGTGCTCTGCTACCCCAGGATGAGGCAATAGGAGATCACCCTGACCTAACACGTGTGGGGTTTGCTCCTCTGAAGGGTGGGCAGCCATGAAAGGCCACAGGGTCCCTGACAGGTGCCAGGGCTGAGATCTGAGCCCCAGAGATGCCCTTCTGGGAGGGTCAGGTGACCCCCAGGCCCCAGGAGGGCACAGCTCAGGAGCTCAGTCCAGGCCCATCTCGCTCAGGCCCTTGCTCCTCCTCCCTCTGACTCCCCTTTCTCGTCTCCTCCACGCGGGGGGCTCCCAGGGGCCTGAGTTCCAGGAATTTTTGCTGACAAAGCTGATCAATGCTGAATATGCTTGCTACAAGGCAGAGAAGTTTGCCAAGCTGGAGGTGAGGATGGGCCTTTGGGGCTGTCTTCCCCCTTCTGGTTTAGAATTTCCTTCCTGCCCCCACCCTGCAGGGAAAGGCTCAGTCAGACTTTGGCCTTGTGGGGGGCTAACAGTGTAACAGTGTGTGTGTGTGTGTGTGTGTGTGTGTGTGTAGATGCTGGATGGGAGCACCACTTTGATCAAGGGAGAGAAAGCAGGACAGAGCCCAGAGGGCTAGGAGGTGGGCAGGCTGATGGTGTGCTTGGGGGGATTTGGGGCCTGGGGACAGGAAGCAGGATCTTCCTGAGGAGCCCCGGGGACTGCTTGACCTGCAGAGCAGACTGAATGAAGCCAGGGGCTGGGCCCTTTCCACTTCCTACTGACTGGGAGGAAGTGGCCCTCAACTCGAGGGGAATCAAGGTACCAGGGTGCGAACTGAGGGAGGCGGGGTTGATCACCGGGCTCTCTCCTGATGGCCGGCCCACAGGAGCGGACCCGTGCTGCCCTCCTGGAGACGCTGTATGAGGAACTCCACATCCACAGCCAGTCCATGATGGGCCTGGGCGGTGACGAGGACAAGATGGAAAACGGAGGTGGCGGAGGCGGTTTCTTTGAGTCTTTCAAGGTGAAGGTTCCCCCGGGGTCTCCTGGGCAGGGAGGGGGCGCAGGGACAAGGCTCTAGTGGAGCGCGGGGCTGGGCTAATAGACAAGGTGTGGGCGTGGCCAGAGGCAGGCTCTGTGGTGGTGGTGGAGGCCTGGTGGGAGTGGCCATGGGTGAAGCTTGGGACTGACAAGATGTGGGCGTGGCCAGAGGCGAGCTTGGTTGGGGTGGAGTCGAGTGGGCGTGGTCCAGATGGACGGCTCCTACTCAGAGTTTGCTCAAGATGTAGAGGTAAGATCACCTGTGGGAGCGTAGACTTGATGATGTGGTCTGCGTTGGGTTGAGTCTGGGAGATTAAGGGTGGGCTCTAATTCGGGAGGAGTTAATGATGGAGGTGGGGCCTAAATTTAGGGCAGAGTCTACCTGGAAATTCATAAGGTTGGAGTCCTCTGGGTGGCAGCAAGGTGCTGCTGGTGTCTTGGGCTGTGGCTGGCAGGTGAGCTGGCAGAGAAGTGAGGAGAGCTCTGCCTTGACTGAGGGAAAGAAATAGAGGTCCTGGAGAGCCGAGTGTCCTTTAGAAAGTGATCTGGCCTGTGTGACCTACCCTGGCTATCCCTGGCTTAGCTTAGCGCTAAGAGCACAGTCTCCCCGGTTCACATCCCAGCTCCAACACCTACCGGTTTGGGCATGCTCTGAGCCCCAGGTCCTTTATCTGTTGAGTAGGGTAATGACCACTTATCTCATCTAATTGTTGAGCTATTTGTAAAGCAATTAGATTAGTGGAATGTAAGTTAAAAAGCAAAATGCAAAACCCTGGCTCGTCCTCCTCAGCAACAATTGTCCAAAATGAAAGGCAGAGGAGATGGAGCACCTCTTCCCCTTGGTCATGGCCTCAGTGCTTCTGCCCCACCCTCCCACAGGAGGGGGATGGCTGGTCCTATAGGTGCCCAGCTAGGCCGCTTGAGTCCCAGTCTCACCCAAGGCAGCCAGAAGGCAGGAGCTGTGGGCCTGCATAAAGGTGTCAGCCCTGCCGCACAGAAGGAGCCCTGCCTCCAGCCACTGCAGACGGGGGGGGGGGGGGGGATGTTGGGTTGGCCACAGGGCCTGAGTGTATTTTTTGAGGGGAGCTTTGGTGGTATCACATCTAGTAGGTGGCAGACAGGGGACCCCTGTTAGACTGAAGAATGTCTGAGGTAGCAGAGTCCACAGTTCAGGACCTAGGATTTGGCACATGGGTTCTAAACTTACCTCTGCCTCAGTTTCACCTCTTATAAAATGGGTATGATGACAGCCCCTGCCTTGCATGGTGGATTGAATGGCAGAGTGTACGGGAAATACCTTGCTGCATAATAAGCATCCTGAATGTGTAGATTAGTCTGAAACAGTCAGGGAATGGGGGAGAGATAGAAAAGAAAGAAAAGAAAGAAGGAAGGAAGGGAGGGAGGGGAGGGAAAAGAAAGGAAAGGGAGCTTAGACACCCTAAAAAAGAAACAGGTTTCTCGGGGCTCGCTGTGTACACACATGGTCACAACTCGGGGACTTCTGCACTCCTTAGGACGGCTGCTTGAGGAGAGGCAGGGCACGGCAGCCTGCGTGGGCCAGAGGCTCGGGGAGGCGGAGCGGCTTGCACAAGGCTGCCGGGCTGGGTCTGCCTAGGGCCACCCAGAGTGGAATTGCTGGGGAGGGACCAGGGCTCCTGGGGCTCCCCAAGGTGGGGGCGTGTGGAACCCATGCCTCCTCCACGCCCACGCTTGCCCTCACAGCGGGTCATCCGGAGCCGCAGCCAGTCCATGGATGCCATGGGGCTGAGCAACAAGAAGCCCAACACCGTATCCACCAGCCACAGCGGGAGCTTCACCCCCAACAACCCTGACCTGGCCAAGGCAGCTGGCATAGTGAGTGTCCCCTCCGCTCCCTGCCCCTCCCTGGGGCCCTCAGTGCTCCCCGCCTCCTGAGGTCTGGCCCCGCCTCTCTCCATTGTCCTGCTGTCCACATGCCCTCCCGGGCTCTGGGCTCGGCCCAGCTGCTACTCTCCGTGGGGAGTTAGGTGCCCTGGCTGGGACACTGGGTGCTGAGAGCCCCTCCCCAGTTCCGGGGTCCTCCCCTCTTCCTGGCCCCTTATCGTCAGGTGTCACTCTCTGCAGCTCAGCTCAGGGGCAGCCTCTGCGTCCCATTCCTCAATGAGTACCTACTGCCTGTTGTGTGCTGGGAACTTGGCTGCTTGTGCTGTGGGTTTCTGGGGGCACCTACTGTGTGTCAGGACCTGGGCTGCTGTGTGTGTATGCATTTCGTAAGCACCTACTGTGTGCCTGGCCCTGAGTTCCTATGAGCATCTACCGTGTGTCTGCCCCTGGGCTGATGTGTGAGCACCTACTGTGTCAGGAAATGGATCGTTGTGTGGGCATCAGCTCTGTGAGCACCAGCTATGTCCAGGCCCGGGCTGCTGTGTGAGCACCTCCTGTGTGTCAGCACCTGGGCTGCTGTGTGACTGACTACATGATATGTGCTAAGCCCTGGACATCAGTGAACACCTACTGTGTGTCAGGAAGTGCACTGCTATGTGGGCGTTTCCTCTGTAGCACCTCCTACTGTGTGTCTGCAGCAGCCAGGGCCTTTGTGCCTGTGGCTACTATCATGTGCCAGGAACCAGGCTTCTGTGTGGGCATCTCCTGAGTGAGCCCTTCTTGTGTGACCACTGACTGTCCGCCAGGTCCTGTGGGCGTCTACCCCTCCCACAGCAGGCATGCTGGGTGTGCAGGAGAAACAGGCCTGCATCATGGATTAGCTGCTTTGTGCCACCTCGTGGCCAGCCTGGACACTGCATCCACTGATGTGTTCCCTACTCAGCCAGCCACCCATCTCTCCACCCACCCATCTATCTGTCCACTCATCTATCCACCCAGCCGTCCATCTATCTACCCACCTATCCATCCACCCATTTACCCAGCCAGCTACCCATTCCTCTGCCCATCCACCCACCAATCCACCCACCGGTCCATCCACCCATCCACCAATCCATCCTCCATCCCCCCAGCAGTTCATCCATCCATTCATCCGTCCATCCTCCCACCCTGCTCCCCTCCTCCCTTTCTGAGCGACTGTCTGCTGCATGCCGCGCCCTGCACTCAGTGCTGTGAGGCTGCGTCACGTGGCAGGAGGCACCTGCACCCCGCAGCCTACCCTATGGTCTGGTGTGGCTAGGGAAGCAAGGCGAGGCCTCTGCTGTCCAGCGGTCACCACGCCCACTGTCATCTGAGGAGCTGGCCCGACCTTCCCCCAGCTGCTCCCTTCCCGCCCGCCAGAGTGGTGCAGCCTCCTGTGGGTGGCCGCAGAGGGGTCCCGGGGACGGGGCCAGGCCAGCAGCACCCACCGTGGCAGTAACCAGACCCATTTCTGTTTTTGTTTTTGCACAACTCTCCCTGTCTTTATGTTACCTCCTTTTTCTTCTGCTCTTGCATTTTCTTCCCTCCCTCTCCTCCCTCTCTTTCCCCTGACCGCTCTCTGCCTTCTTGTACCTTTTCCTTCTTTCCTCCTTCTGTACCATCCCCTCTTCCACCCTCCCCACCCTGGCTTTCCCCTCTTTCCATCTCTAATTGCAACCCTCACTCTCTGCTGTCCCTCCCCGCCTCCCCGTGTCCCCCTGTCTCCCCATGTTTCTCTTCTCCCGTCCCTGCCCTCTCACTCCTATTTGGCCCCTTTTTATCTCTCTCGTCTTTCCTTCCTTCCCTTCCTGCTGCTCTCTCTGTCTCTCTCTCGCTCTCTCTGTTCCCACCCTCTGCCGCTTGCCAGTCATTGCTTATTCCTGGGAAAAGTGCAAGTAGATTCGGACGCCGGGGCAGTGCCATAGGCATAGGAACCGTGGAAGAGGTTGTCGTCCACAGGGCCACCGGCTCTGGAGGCTGCTGCACGCGCTCTTCTCCGCTCGCTGTCAGGACGGAGGCCATATTGGGGACGTGGCCCCTTGCCCAGGACAGGCCCAGGGGCATGCAGGACAGAGTACCAGCACCTCTCTGCACCTGCTTCGGGGCCTGGCACCTGAACTAGAGCCAGTGGCCCTTGCCAGGGGCTTCTGACCCTCCCTGGTTGCTGCCAGGATCCAGGACCCAAAGACCCTCGGCCCAGCCGCACGTCCCCCAATATTGCTGGTTCTGCATGAAGCACCGTCCCTCCCTCTGCCCTGGCCCCTTCCCCACCATGGACTGGCCTGAAGATCCTGCCCCTCCATGCCTCCTTGGGGCCCGCTTCCTGCCTGGGGCATCCACCTTGGTGTGTGTGGAAACTGGGGGTACCTTTCAGCTGCTGCTCCCCCAGACAGTGTGGAGGTTCTGAGAAGGGCGGGGGTAGCACGGGGGTGAGGGTGGGGGCTGGGGATGTGATCTCATGCTCATCATTGCCATTAGGCTGCAAGGCCCTCGGAGGCCCGGGGGGCTGGCGTGGTGGGCATTCTGAGGACCTGGCCTCATCCCTTCTCAGCCTGGTGTGGCTTCCCCGGCCCCCTGGCCCCTGCCCTTCTCCTAGACGGAGATCCAGGGCAGCTCTGCTGGGAGCCCCTGTCTCCGCTGTCAGCCGGAAGGGCTGCCCCAATGCACACCCCCTCTCCTTTCTTGCTCATCACCGCTGCTTTGGGGTGGGGGGAGGGGGAGGGGCACTGGGGCTCCCAGGGCAGCTAGGTGCTGAGCTGGGGCCTCTCCCTGCAGTCTCTGATCGTCCCTGGGAAGAGCCCCACAAGGAAGAAGTCAGGCCCGTTTGGCTCCCGCCGCAGCAGCGCCATCGGCATCGAGAACATCCAGGAGGTGCAGGAGAAGAGGTGGGTGAGGCGTGGGAGGGACGCTTGCTCCCCGGCCCTTCCCTGCACCCTGTCAGTGTCACAGCAGGGCAGGCAGTGGAAAGCCCACCTCTGCCTCGTGTTCCCTTCTTGTCACACGGCACTCCTGCTGGCTCCCTTGGGGCCCACTCTTGTCCAGGGACCTTGCCCAGGTTACACAGCCAACCAGGGGCAGAGCTGGGTTGGAGCCCTGGCCTGACTGGCCGTCCTGTATCCACTGCCCACCAGACGTAAGAGTGAGTGCTGGCTTCGGACAGGCCGGGCGCAGGATGGGCTGGAGTCTGAGCCGTGCATTGGCCACTGTGTGCAGAGAGCAGCTTCCTGGGCAAGTGGCTGGACTCCTCTGAGCTTTATTATCCCAGTCTGGAGCACCGGGATAAGAAAATAGCATGTGGCTTCTGTGACGGTTTTGTTTCATGCGTGTGACACAGGGATCAGGGCATTAATAACACTCCAAGAAAGGAGCTGGCAGTGTCCTCACTGCCACCAGGTCTCAGAATGCCGTATCTTCTGAGTTTAAGTCTTGGCACTGCCCTGTCCTAGCTGGGTGGCCTGAGCAGGTCCCTTCCCATCTGAGCCCCAGTCTCATTATCTGTCACAGGTGTCACACGTAGGACCAGGGAGGGATCCTGGTTCCATCCTTGTAGCTCCCTTACTGCCTGCCTGCTCATTGGCCAGGTTGGCTGAGGAGCCCCAGGGACAGCAGCAGGCTGACCCCTGAGTGTACAAGGTGTCTGTGACTTCCCTCACTGCCTGCGCCTCAGTCTACCCCAGTGCCAGGCCCTGTGCTGAATCCCCTCGCTGCCCCTGTGTGCCCCGCAGGGAGAGCCCTCCAGCTGGCCAGAAGACCCCGGACAGCGGGCACGTTTCGCAGGAGCCCAAGTCGGAGAACTCATCCACTCAGAGCTCCCCAGAGATGCCCACAGCCAAGAACAGGTTGGGCTTGTGGCTCGCTGAACCAGGGCTTGGGAGTGGCGGGCTCATGCTTCCCATCCCCTGGGCCCGGCTGCCCAGGAACCTTGGCACTGCCTCAGGAGGGCATGGGGAGGCAGGGCATCCTCTCAGTTCCTCCGTGGACACTCTCCTGCCAAGGTCTGGCATGTGGTGGTGAGCTGTGCGCACGCAGTCCCCGCTCGTGGGTGGCCGGTATGCCGTTTCTAGATTGCTGGATAGGAGGGAAATAGAGCCACAGGCTGCAGTGAGGCATGACCGGGGACAGTTGTACTGCGGGTGGGTCTGCAGGGATGGTAACATTTGAACTGAGAGCCGAGCAAGGAGTCAGCCCTGCTGGGACTGGCCTGGCAGAGAGAAGAGGGTTCCAGGTCAGGAGGCCAGCAAGGGCGGAGTCCTGAGAATGGAAAGTGGGGAGCATGCGGTGGAGCCAAGAAAGCCAGCGGGTGCAGGCATGAGAGGCGAACAGGGATGGCCCGGCGCCTCGGAGGCTGCATGAGAGCTTTTGAGTTTTATCCTAAGGGAGACAAGGAGGCTTTGGGAGATTTTTTTTTTTTTTCTTTCTGTGCTGGAAATTGAGCCAGGGGCTCATGCATGCTACCACCGAGCTGCATCCCCAGCCCGTACCTGCTTGGAGACACAGCCTCACGCCGTTGCCCAGGATGGCCTCAAGCTCCTGCCTCTGCCTCTGGAGTAGCTGGGGTTACAGGCAGCCCTGTGGGAGTCTGAATGAGGAGAAGGCACAGCCAGTGTGGCCGTGGGTGGTGTTGTGCAGGGAGGGCGCGGGGCGCGGGCGGAGGCGGAGTCGGAGGGGGCCGCCTCTCCCTCGGCCCACGTTGGTTGAGGCCTCTCTGGGTTGGGCTCGGGAGGACCGAGAGGACTCAGCTTGGGCTGGAGAATCTGGTGAGCGGAGAGGCAGCAAGGGGTAGGCGACGGGCCTGGGCAGGACCTAGAAGTGCTGGATGTTTGAAAGACAGATTGCTCTTTGGGATCTGAAAGGAGTGAGACTCCAGGCAGGAGACAAAGTCTATGTGGAGAAGGGTTAAGGAAGTAGGTTGTGGGCTATCTCTGTTCTCCCACCTACGGCCAAGTGACCCTGGGCCGTGCGCCCACCCTCTCGTGTCTTGACGTCTCCTCCTCTGTAAGAAGGGTCGTAAAGTGACAGCCACGAGCTAACTCAGGTGAGTGCTTAGCGCAGCGCTGGGTGCCGAACGCTGAGCCAGGGAAGCTGTGAGAGGGTGCTGAGCAGGGGCAGGACCTGGGAAGGACGTGGGAGTCCCGGGTGCTCAGAGGCCCGAGGAGCTGTGCTGAGGCTGTGAGGGTGCCCACTGGCCACGGGCCGGGCCCCCTGGGCAGGGAGCGCGGGAGCAGGGCCTGGCCGGGGCCGCTGCGGGTGCACGCTGGCTAACGGGGCGCCGTCTGTGGCAGAGCGGAGACAGCAGCCCAGAGAGCAGAGGTGCTGAAGGACTTTTCCCGCTCCTCGTCCAGTGCCAGCAGTTTCGCCAGTGTGGTGGAGGAGACGGAGGGCGTGGACGGGGAGGACACAGGCCTGGTGAGACACCCAAGGGGCCGGGTGTACCTCAGCGGCCTAGAGCGGGGCCCTTGGGTCCCTGGAGAGGCTCTGGCCGGAAGTACAAGCCTGGCTGAGGCTAAGGTGTGATGAGGGGACCCAGGTCAGAGAAGTGGCGCGGACTGACTCTCCCTGCTCTGGTCCCTCCGTGGCGCCACCGTGCTGTCCAGAAAGCCCAGTCTCGGGACTGTGAAGACCTCCGAGCCTGTCTGGAACGCCCTTCCCGCCCCTCCTGCCCCTCTGCCTGGCCGCGCTGCCCTTTCTTCTGGCCAGGTTTCCCTCTGCCTCCTGAAAGCTGTCCTTGACTGTCCGGCCCAGGAGAGTTAGTGACCCTGCTTTATACTCTCACAGACCCCTGGACTTTGCCCTCGGTGCCCTTGGTCATTTTTCGTTCAGCAGACCTTCCGTTTTCACCTGCTCCTTGCCCAGCTCATTACCGGCCCTGCAGGGAATGGGGCAGGCCGTGACCCTGCATGCTGGCCTTCTGGATGGGCATCTCGGCCCCGCCGGCCTCCTAGACTTCAGGCTCCCTGAGGGCAGGGCCTGGCCTGACCTATCCCAGGGGCCTAGCCTGGGAGGGCATCTGTGGATACGTTGCGTGATCTGCCTCGAGCGTGGCAGACTTTGGGGGCAGTGAGGGGGGCTAACCTCTCTGCCTCCCCAGGAGAGCGTGTCATCGTCAGGGACGCCCCACAAGCGGGACTCCTTCCTCTACAGCACATGGCTGGAGGACAGTGTCAGCACCACCAGCGGTGGCAGCTCCCCAGGTAGGGCATTGGCCTCCTGCAGAGGGCAGGGTGACCTCGAGGGTAGGGCTGAGTTCAGGGACCGGGTCTCGTGTCCAGTGGCGGTGGTGGGGTGTGGCTGCCCCTGCCATGGGGGACAGTGGTGGGTCGTGGTCTTGGGTAGATTGGAGGACTGGTGGCTTCTGGGAGTCTCAGAAAGGGTGGCAAGGAGGTGCATTAGAGTGGGGATCCCTAAAGAGGGACCAGGAGGGCCTGGGGAGCACCTGTGCCAACTGCCCATCCATGCCGTCTCCCTGGTGCCTCCCCCTGGCAAGTGAGGTGGCTCCCTCCTGCCCCCCTCCCCAGGCCTCTCCCGGTCACCCCACCCAGACGCCGGCAAGGTGGGGGACCCTGCGTGTCCCGAGATCAAGATCCAACTGGAGTCGTCTGAGCCACACACTCCCCAGCTGGTACGAGCACCCCCGGGGGTGGGGGTGGGGACGACACACCACACTGGGGGGCTGGCTGTTGGGAGGGTGTTGAGGGACCCGGAGGGTAGGGGTTCCCTTGGCCAGGACGGCCAGGGCACAGCCGTGACTTGTGCTTCCCTGTGTCTCCTCCGCCTTGCCGCCTGCCTTGTGGCGCCGCCGTCCTCACAGGGCTGTTAGCCGGCCACCCGGGAAGTGGAGCTGAGCAGGTCAGCCTGGGCCCCCGTGCTGGTGTGCAGGTTGGGAGAGTGGCGGGAGGGCGGGCCTGGGTGGAGCGCGTCCTCCGCCTCTCTGCAGTGGGGGACTGAGGCTGGTGCCACCCCCTGGGCTGCGCTCCTCCCCTGTGTGGTGGGGCGGATGAACACTGCCTCACCTCTACCCAAGAGCTGTTGGGAGGGTGTGACGGAACCTGGAGGGAGCTCGGTGTCCGCTGAGTGGGGGATGGAAACACCTAGAGCCCGGGGACCCTGGCAGCAGCCTGCGCTTCACGGTGTCTGCACGCGCCCCCGACCCCTGTCCCTGCAGATGAGGCCACAGAAGCACAAGGTGAAGAGGCTGTGTCACATCCAGGCAGCCAGGACCTCCGCCCTGAAGGCCAACCCCAGCCTGGCGTCCCCTGCTTCCCACTTCCCCTCGGCCCACTCCGCAGGGCGGAGCCTCCCAGACCTGGGGCCGGGAAGCTGCTGGCATCGTCCCCACGGCCCAGGCTGGGGGTCTGGCCTCGGCCGGGGAAGGGTCGGCGGAAGCAGGACTGCAGGCCTGGCTTGCCCCACCCTGGGTCTCCATCACCCCAGCTGCCCCTCTGGATCAGGGGAGCAAGGTGGGCGAGGGAGGCCAGAGCTCCACGGGCAGCGCTGACTGTGGAGGTGGGGGGGGTGAGGGCGTGGAGCGAGCACTGGGCCGGCGTCCCGGCTTCTGATTCAGGTTCTGCTGTGTGGCTCTGAGCAAGTCCCTCTCCTCTGGTTGTTTCTGCCACAAGTGGACAGGATTCTTTCAGAGGTCACTGGAGACCGTGATTCTGTGCACCTGGCCCACACAGGGGATTGTGCCCCTGGGGCTTCCCATCTCACTGCCCTGCTTCTTGAGGTCCCCGAAGCCCCAGGTGGGCTGAGGGCCTGGGAGCTGGTTGTGCCCACTGCCCCACCTGGACCCCGGAGCTTCACCACAGATCTGCCAATGCCCTTCCACTGCCTACACGTGACAGACCGGTGACCTCTCCTGGAGGAAGGGGACCCACCTGGCTCCTCAGCCAGCGCCCAGCTTAACCCCTGCACCTGCCGCTCCTGGGCACTCTGGGCCGAGGGGTCTCCACCCGCCTGGAGTCGCAGGCCTCTCCAGCCCCGACGCTGGAGGGGCAGCCAGGCACAGCTGCTGTGCGCCCACGTCCTTGTGTGTGTCTGTCCACACTTTTTAGGCGCCATGCCAAAGGCCAGCCTTCTGGCCCCACCCCCACTTTGGAAGCCCCGTGGCCACGTGTATGTCGGTAACAGTTGTACAAAATAAATTCTATTTATCGCTATTGTATCCGGAGTTGGGCTGGCTCTGTGTGCATGCCACCCTGACTGGCTACAGAGAGATGCCCAGATGCAGACACAAGTCTGCCCCTGTCAGAGCTGCTGGGCTTGGGGACACCTTCAAGGTCAAGCCGCAGGGTCTGTGACCACTGGCCATGGCTTCCTCCCTGGGCGCTGCCCTGCCTTCCTCTCTGTTCCCTTCCCCACAGCCAGGAGAGCATGGCTTCTGAGACGGGCAGGCCTTGAAGTCCTGGCACCGTCTCTTAGCAGAGTGGTTTTGAGAAATTTAGCTTCTCTGATCCTGTTTCCATTTCTGTAAAAGTAGGGGCAATGGGGCCTCTCCTGGGGTTTGTTATGCGGGTCCCATGAACTTGTGCGTACAAACATCTAGCACGTGGCCTCTGGCACACAGTAGGTGCCCAATTAATGATGCCTCTTTTCTCATGGGCAGTGTATCCCAAGAATTTCCCTCATGTGGCCACCAGGGGGCACCAAGAGATCGCTAATCAGATGGCAAGGGCGTTGGGTTTGAGTGGGGCAAAGTTGCAGCCTGAGAAGACCAGGGTAGGTGGCTCAGTAGACTACAGCGTGAGGGGCAGCTGTCAGTGTGCAGGGCAGGCCTGGGGGGGCGGTGTGGGGAAAAGCATCCCTCGGGGAGGGAGCCGCACGTGGGAATTGTAGAGGGCAGGGTATCCTGGCATCGGAATGGCAGGATGATGAGGCCGGAGGGCGAGGGCTTTCTTCCAGGGCCGGCAGTGGAGCACCCTAGCGAGAGGCAGTGGTTATGGCTTGAGGCTGGCATGGAGGCCGCAGGGCAGCAGGGTGGAGAAGCTGCTGCTGGGGACAGGGTGGCCAGGTGCATGGGGTGCTGGGAGGCAGGAGCGATTGGACGGGTCAGGCCTGAGGGGCTTGGAGCTGAGAGGGGGTCACAGAGACCCCCAGGGCCCAGCCTGGGTGTGGGGTGGGACCACAGGGAGAGCAGTTGGGGGACACTGGCCTTGTGGTGAGCGCTGAGCAGAGCCCTGGGGGGGTCAGCCATGCTCCCGTTCTCCCACCCCCTGCCCAGGGGGAGGCTGGGTCACGCTGGCCGTTCTGGGGAGTGCATGGCTTTCCTGACAGGGTCCTTCCATGACCCTCAGACGCCTCAGGCCACCCAAGGGCTGTGACTCACCCCGCATCCAACCTCGCCTGGCTGGGTTTGGCTCCTGGCTGCCTGGGCTCGGGGTCCCTCCTGCTCCCGCCTGCTCCCCACCAGGTCTGACCCTCAGCGCCCCTCGGGCCTTGGCTCCACAGCACTCTTGGCTCCCGCGGCCTTTTGCGCTGTCCACCCCTAAGAGCGCCGGGAGCCACAGCGCCCGCTTGGAGCTCCCAGGAGGCAGCTCCCGGTTCCTTTCCCGGATCTTGCCGCTCTGGGCCTCATTTCCGGTGCGTGCCGCAGGACGCTCACCGTCCCGCCCTCGCAGGTACCTGATGTGGACTGTCAAGGTTGTGGAGCGGCGGGGGTGGGTGTTGGGGCAGGGGTGCGGGCGATCGGCCCTTAGCAAGGATTGGATCAGCAAATCTTCAGGGAAGGAGGGGTCAGCACAGCGCGTGGAGACACCAAAACCCGCAGGCCCAGCACAGACGTTCAGCCTGTAGGTCCTGAGCCTCAGCAGCGCGGATGGGGGTGACAGTCTCCTCATGCGCCCTCGCTGCTCCGTCCCCGAGCTGACAGTCAGCAGTGGCCCCCGTGGCGGCAGACGCAGGTGGGAAGCCTGGTGAGCTGTGCGCCTGCCCGCCTGCACAGGGGACAGCCCCTGGTCCAGCCCAGATCCCCACCCCAGGCCCCAAAGTAGGGCCAGGGGATCCTGAGGACGGACTGGCCTCTGGGATCAAAGTGTCCGGTGATGTTTCTCTTGCACCTGCGCCAGCTCTGCACCCGCCCTGGGTTCTGAGGTGGGGAGGGCAAGCCGGGACATTGACCCAAGGCTGGAATTAGGGCCTGGACGGAGGGCACTGGGCTCCGGGAAGCACTGGGCTCTGTTAGAAATAACCCTGGTGGTGGAAAAAGTAGCCAGACCTTTCTCCGGATGCAGACGCAGGAGGGAAGAGGCCTCTTCCATGGGGGGCAGGGCACACCCAGCATCTCCCTCTGCTCACCTCCTGCAGCGACCTCCCTGTCTCTGCAGCACCTGCAAAACAGGACAGGGCCTGACCTGGGGCCACCAACAGGTTGTCATGTCTCTGAGGTGGCTTGCATGGTGTCTAGCACAGAACCCATGCCCCAGCAAGGGTCTCCCTCACCCCCTCAGCCAGGGTGTCCCTGGACGCCCTTGTCCAACACCATGACGACTTTGCCAAGGAGAAGGCTGCAGGCCCATTATGGCCCAGGGCCAGGGGCTGGGACCTGGACCTTCTCTGCCGCTTAGGCCACAGGGGTGGCTCAGCCAGGGACCCTGGAATGTGGAGGTCCCTCCCTCCTTCCTGCCCCTGCCCTACCAAGGGGACAGGCTGGGACAGAGCCTTCTGAAGTAACCAGATCTGGTTAGCAAGGCTAATTTTAAAAGCCACTCTGGCTGCCCCATGGGCCCTTCTGGGAAGCCATGAATGTCGCTGTGTGTGCTCCTGGGAGGGGCTCCGAGTCGACTCCCACTTTTGTGTACAGTGCTGGAGACCCCAAGCTGCCCCCCAGGGCTGCCAGGCTGGGGCCCTATGATGGGGGTCAGGAGGCCCGGGCTTCCTTCTGCCCCAGTCCACAGAGGCCAGCCCTGGGGGCTTTTGGGACCCTCCCTTGCTGCCCCGCTGTCCCTCGGAGGCTCTGGGCTGGGCCTGTTTTCACCTTCTCAGTCTGTGTCCCTTTGCCTCCGAGCCCCTGCTTTGCTCTGATGCCCCGACCCCGAGTCTCAGTAGCTCTGCCCCTCGAGAGAGCCCATCCCCTAGGAAGCCAGATGTATGTGCCAGGCAAGTGGGGTCCATCTGGGAGCAACGGTTGCAGGTGGGGGCCGGGGAGAGGGCAGCAGCATGGGGCCAGCAGGAGCTGTACCTGGGCGGGAAGGGGCCAGGTCCGGGCACGACCCGGGCCATCTGGCCAGGCCAGGTGCCAGCAGGAGGGATGCGCTCCAGGCACACGGTTGCCAGACCTAGCAAATAGAAACACCTGGTACCCAGTTAAATTTGAATGTCAGACAAACAAGGAATAATTTTTAGTTTAAGTATACCTCATGCAGTATTTGAGGCATACTTATAGTAAAAAATTATTCCTTGTTTGTCTGACATTCAAATTGAACTGGGCGTCCTGTGTTTTGCCTGGCACCCCGTCCAGGGAGGCTGCAGGAATGAGGGGAGGTTTCTCAGGGACAAGAAGTCTATAGACCAGTCTGAGGAGGGGAGTCCCAGTATGGTGGGTGAGACAGCTCCTGCCCTCAGGCTTCCAGGGTTGGGGACAGTCCTTGGGAGCTAGTGGGGGGCACATGACACTAAGCATAGTTGCCTTCTCGGGGAGCCACACACAGCCAAAGGGAGGGACTGTGTGTGCTCTGCTGAGTCTCAGGACTGACACATGTTAAGGGCTCCATATGTGTTTGCTGAATGAATAAGAATCCTTTCAACCCATCCCATGGGGCTGGGGCACATGGCCAGCAGGGGGCTCCAGCAGCCTATCTGCCAAGCTTCTGGGAGCCCACTGGAGGCTGTACTGTCCCCTCCCCCTGGCTCCCCAAAGTGGGCTGTAGGGGGATGGAGAGGGGCAGAGGGTAGAGGGAGGAGGCTCCTCTTTCTCTATCCCAGCCCCGCCCCCAGGCCCATGTTGGAGTTCAGCCCTGGACAAGGGTATACAGGACTAACTAGGGCGGATGGCCTCTGGCTTCTGGGCAATAGTTGAGGCTAAGGTGGAGGGCCAGGCTGAGGAGGTCCTGCCCACTGCTCCCTGCGGGGGTGTCCGGACAAGCCAGGGGATTCCTGTAGCCCAGGAAGTGGGGGTTCTTGCTCCTGGGAAGGTAGGATTTGTTTTTTGTGTTTTTTGGGGTTTTTTTTTGGTTTTCTTCCGGTACCAGGAATCGAACTCATGACCTTGGACTTGCCAGGCAGGCGCTTTGCCACTGAGCTAAATCCCCAGCCCCTGGATTTGGACTTTTCTATTGTGGCCCATTAATCTCAGACTTGTGGTTCTTTTATCTCCCTCAGGGTAGAGTGACTTAAACACAGCCTTTTTATTCACTCACTCACTCATCCACGCATCCATCCATCCATCCGTCCATTCATTCATTCATGGCTTGCTCACTGGGTGGCCTCATTCACTCACTACTCCTGAGAAATGCTCCCTCGACTCCCTGCCTGGGCTTCCCGATAAAGGGTCTTAGCAACTCATCCAACCCCACCAGGAAGACTTGGGCTGAGGCCAGCCCTGCCGCTGGTCCCTGCACCCTTGGACAAGCTCTACTAGGTTCAGAGCCTCCGTCTCCCCATCTGTAAAGTGGTGCATCTCCCTCCCAGGGTTCCGTGGGGACGCGTGAGATGCCTGCCTGAAGGGGCTGTTGCCACTGCTAGCTGTTGTTATCATCAGTTCCAGGCACCGGGGTGGCAGGCAGGGGCCGCCGCCGGCTCCATGGCCGTGTCCTCTGAGCCTCTCAGGGCGGCCTGCTTCCTCCCGGGGCTGCACTATCTCAGCCCCAGCCCTCCTTTTCAGGGCAGGTTGGCTCCTTCTAGGTCCTCCTTGTCCTCCATGCGGCAGTGACACCTTGGAGAGAGGCAGAGGCAGAGATGAGTTAGGGGCAGCCCTCCTCACCTGCACTGCGAGCCGGAGCCTGGCCCTTCCTGCTCCGGCCCCCGTTTCCCCAGCGTGCAGCAAGGGGGCTGGGCCGGACACCCCACTGCGGCCTGGTCGGGCCTCTGTGTCATCCTGTTAGTAACGCTTTAGTGCGGAGCCTATAATCATATCTGTCCTGGGAAGAACTAACCCAGCGTTTCTTTAAATTGGGCTCTAATTGTGGCTTTTAGTGGAGTCAAATGCGGCCCCCATCCCCCAGCTGGTGTGAATCAGTGAGGCTGTCCTGGCCTGCCCTGCCAAGCCCAGGAGTCCCCTGGGCCTGTTTTCCCATGGAGCAAGCCATGGGACTGTGGCTGATGTCTTTTGAGGACCAACTGCATGCCTTAGCCCAGGCTGGGCACCTTCTGTCCAGGTGACTGTGTTGTCTCTCCACAGCTCTGGAGGGGACCTTTTTTTAAATGGAGAAACCGAGGCCCAGGGAAGTGACGTCACTTGCTCAAGGCTGCTAAGCTTGCTGTGGCAGAGTCTGGGTTTGAATCTCGGTATATTAGATTCCAGGGCTTTGTTCTCAACTTGAGGCTGAGAAGTGCTCTGCTTGGGCACAAGCCTCCATCCTGGGTGGCTCCACGCGTCACTCAGGATCACCTGAGCCCCCATCATGGCCCTGTCCATCCACATCCGGTCATGGCTCCTTCCCCACTGGTCACGGGGTCTGCTCTCCTCTGCCTCTTCCGCTCTGCAGCCTTCCTGCCTCCAGCTCGGGCTGTGTGCCTGCTCGCCCCTCCCCTCTCCCATCCCCAGAAGTGGGGAGCCAGGCCTGGAGAGTGGGGTGTGGGCAAACGAGGCCAGAGGCAGCTGCCCTGCTCCGGTGGGCGGGGAGCCTGTGGTTCCCTGTTTGTTCTGGAGATCCCAGCCGCTTCCCCGAGGAGACAGCCAGTGGTTCCCAGGCCACAGCCTTCAGGCGGAGCCAGACCACGGCTGGCCGGCTGGGGATTCCTGCCCGCCAGCCCTCTGGGCTCCGCCAGGCCCTGGCGCTGGGTGGTCTGGGCAGCGGCCAGGTTGGCCTTGGTCCTGCCATAGGGCAGGAGCCATGACCAGAGCTAGGCTTGAGGCCACTTTGCTGGGGACAAACGGGGGTCCCAGAGGCCAGGGGTGGGTGGACATGGGGCAGAGGCACAGGGAGGAGTATCTTGAGGTTGCCCAGGAGGAAGGACTCCAGGCCCCAGTTCCATCTGAGGGCCCTAAGGAAGAGGCTACCCTCTCCAGAAATGTCACAGCTGGATGGTTCGACCCAGTCACTGAATTGGCTCAGACAGGAGCTTACCTTACGGGCCAGGGGAAAGTCAAAGTTGACTGGCAGGAGACCTAGACCCCATCCCTGTCTCTCTGGACCTCAGTTTCTGCATCTGTACAATGGACAGAGAAACAGGACTCCATGCTTGACCAGGGCTTCTCCAGTGGCACCCCCTGTCGGTGGGGGGTGGGCAGTTGAGCCAGGAGGCCCCCAGCTGGTCCTAAATCACCCTCAGGGGCTTCTCTTTGTCCTACCTGCTAGGGAGTCACCCAAGCCTCTCTGTTCCTGACTCCCACCAGCAGGATTTGGAGTCTGATAGACCCCAGCTCACACCCTGGCCCCTGGATCACTGTGACTTGGGCAGGTCATTTCCTCTTCCTACCTTTAAATACCACCATGATTCTGTCTGTAGCCTGGGCTCTGTCCCTGACCTTTGACCCTCTCTTCCTGACCACTTACCCAGCTGCTCCACCCAAAATCCAGAGGACACCTCCACCTCAACATGATCTAAATCCAACTCTATTTTCTCCCCAAATCCTGTGCTTTGTATGTATAAATGTCACCTCCCTTCACCAGACACACAGGCCAAAGATTCAGGGGGTGTCTGTGAGTCCATTGACTCCTCTGCTGCCCACAGGCCATCCACCAGCAACCCCTGCTGGCTTCAGCTTCCCAAGGCATCTGGGATCCAGCTCCTTCCCGCCACCACCACTCTCAGCTGGGTTCAAGCCACCATCACCTCCAACCAAGACGACAGAAAGGCCTCCAGACTGCGCTGTGGCATCGCTCCTGGCGCTCCCCGGCTCCCTGGGCTCCTGAGCTCCTGGGCACCACAGCCAGAGCGACCTTTCCAAAGCATACGCGGTCACATCTCTCCCTGCTCCTAACCTCCAATGGCTTCCTTGTGTGACCAGAAGGAAATCCTCTCAGGTCCCCATCCTGCCCGCTGCCCCCTAGACACAACGAGGGCAAAGGTTCCCATGGAAACTGCCCTGCACCTTCCTCTCTCCCTGACCCGCTGGCTGCCCTTGGGGTGCAGCCTCAACACCCGCCATCTCTAGCAGCCAGGGCACCTGAGCGGGGAAGAGGCTAATGATAGGACCCTCATCCAAGTGTCCCAGGGCAGGGGTAAGGACGGTACCCGCCAGGCACCCTCTCCAGGACAGGAGCCATGCCATGTTTCCAGGCCAAGGGGGCAGGATCTCCTGAGCCACTGATTCCTTCCACACCCCTGCCATCTGGAGCTCATGAAGTTACATCCCTGATGCCTCCTTTCTATCCGCCCCTCGCAGGAGGTTGTGCTTTTAAGGCCAAGGAGGCCATAGACAGCAGTGGGCTCCAATGAGCGGCTGGCTGTGACCAGCCAGACCCCAGTCCCACCCACAGACACCAGCCCTCTTCTCTCCTGAGAGCGCCCGTGAGGAACCCTGACTGAGGTCCAGCCCTGCTAGATGCCAAAGGACACACAGTGTGACTAAACGGCTGTCCTCAGAGCCGCACAGCTGGCTTCGAGTTCTGGCCTTGGTTAGCAGCGTGACTTCCAATAAGTTACCAGATTTTTGCTAATGTGCATCATGGGGCCTTAGTAACCATGCCCAAGGCCCAGGGTACACCACGGAAATGTCCTCTGTTGCTATGTCCACGGCTGTCACTGCACGCAAACACCTAGCTCCATGAGTGTTCTGCCAGGCAAGAGGGAGGTGGCACTGGCTGACCCCCCTTGGCTGGCAGGTGGCTCACATGCCCACCTCACCCTGAGGGTCACACAGACTTTGAGGAGCCAGGAAGGGGGCTGGGACTGAGATTGAGCAGCAGCGCAGGGAGACCAGGAGGAAGCCACCCAGGAACTGGGAGCCCAAATCCTCCTCTGAGAACTTAATCTCCCTGCTGGCCCTAGCGGGTGGGGGGATCGCGGTGGGAGGTCTTCAGTTCAGCCACTGAGCTAATTATAAACTCAGCTCTGCTCTCTTGGGGCTGCTAGGGGCTGAGGGGGCCTGCGGGTCTGTGGCTGGTGGGGCTGGGATTGCTTTTTGTGGGCAGATGAGCACTCAGGGCCAAGGGGAGAGCAGGGGCCGGGAGCTGGGCTGACCTGGGTCCCTTTCCAGCTGTCGCTTGTAGGCCATGGAGCCTGGAGCAGGTTACCATGCCTCCCCGCCAAGTGTGAGTTTTTTCATCTGTCCACCTCGCCAGATGCTGGGAGAGATGCCGTGTAAAGCACGCTGTCAAGGTGACACTTTGTGGCCACGTCAAAGGAGTTTAGTAGGAGGTATGGCACACAGTAGGCATCAGATTCCTGCTGCTCTGCATCTCAGGGCATTTGGCTTGCTGATGACCTGTCCATTCATGTGCCAGCCCAGCTTTCTTCTTCTTCTTTTTTTTTTTTGTTTTGTTTTGTTTTGTTTTGTTTTTCTCTGGTACTGGGAACCGAACTCATGACCTTGCGCTTGCCAGGCAGGCACTTTGCTGCTGAGCTAAATCCCCAGCCCCCCAGCTTTCTTCTTGACAAACAGGAGCTGGGACACACAGGGTCATATCTGGGGTCCCAGTTTTCCTGCCAATTCTGTGGTAGCAGCTGTGGTCTCCCTCCTGGCCTCTACTCCTCTTTCATTTTTTGGTCCTAGTTTCCAATCCAGGGCCTCTACCACTTAGCTACATCCCCAGCCCTTTTGGAACACTTTTTATATTGAGTCAGGGTCTGGCTAAGTTGCCTAGGCTGGCCTCAAACTCACCATCCTCCTGCCTCAGCCTCACCTCTCCCCACAGTGCTTCCTCCTGAATTTTCCTCTGCACCTGGTTCCCTAAACCCCTCTTTCTGGTTAAGCTCCAACTCACTCACTGTCTTCCCTGCCTCCCCGCTCCCAATACCCATTCATCTTGGGCCCCCAGCTGATGAGGAGCCCCCTTCCTGCCCCCACAGGAAGCTCCATGCTTCCTCATAAGCAGGGTGATCTCTGCCACAAGACAGAAGCTAGAGGGCCAAGTCTGGGGCTTGTTCTCTGTTCTGTTTCCCAGGGCCATCCCAGGGGTCCTGAGCTTGGCCTCCACCATAACCAGGCAGGTCACCTATGTCTGAAGGGCTTAGTGTCAGGACACAGGGGCTATGGCAAACAGAGGAGCTGTGTCCCTGATGGGCTCCCATCTCTCTGTTCCTGCTGGCCATTGCCCTGCAGGAAGGTGGGACCCTCTGCCACCCAGATCTTCTAAATCTCCAAAACTGCAGAAATCCAGATCTCCCACAAAATCGCTGATGTTTTAAAACATGGGGAGATGGCAGGATGTCTGGGGAGTGTAGGGGTTTGGAGGGTGCCCTGAGCATCACAGAACTGTCACCTGAGCTGCCCACCCTTCCATTACTGGATAGTGAAGCTTCTCAGCAGGTACATGGGGGGATTTCGTCCCCCAGAAATCTAGTGAGTAGAGGCAAGGGGTGGTGCCAGCTTCCTGCAATGCACAGGGTGACCCCATTGCAGAGTCACCTGGCTCCAGTGTCACTTACAGGGCTGAGAACCTCATGTTGGTGTGAAAGCAGCTGTCCAACCTCAAGCTACATTTCTAAGCCTCTTTTGTGTGATCTTTCTCTTTTTTGGAAACATAGTCTCACTATGTAGTCCAGGCAGGCCTTGAACATGCTACGCAGCCCAGGTGGCCTCAAAGTTGCAATTCTTCTGCCTCAGCCTCCTGAGTACTGGCATTACAAATGTGTGCCACCATGGCCAGCTCACATGGCCAGCTCTTACCAAAGGACTCTGAGCAGAAGCCATGTTTGTCCAGGAAGAAGTGATTACAAAACAGGTCTGCTGCCCATCCTCAGAGAAGTACTGGCCAAGTAGAAAGGAGATCCAGCATTTAGAGAAGGTGGTGGAGCCACAAGGCAGAAAGAGCCTGGGTCCCAACCTCCTGTTCACAACCATCACCTGATGTTTGAGATAGAGACAAATTCCTACTGTGTCAGGTTTCTAGGGTCCTGGATTTATCTCTAACAGGAGCCAAGGCTGTCTCAGTGAATAGAAGAGGGTTTCTGGTTCATCTTTGTTCTTCCCTGACTTAAGCACCCAAGAGCAAGGAACCTTGGCCATTTCTAGCAGCCAGGAGACCTACAGGGGTAGGAGGCTAATGACAGGCCTGCCCTGTGTCATGGGTGCTGGCTGCCATCCACAGTGCCAAGTGCTATGGCCATGGGTGCTGTGAGGCAGAGCCGGGACCTCTGGCTCTGGTTAGGACTGAGAGTGCGCAACAGTTAACATACACAGTGATGAGAGGCTGGAGGGTTGCATTAGTTTCCTTTGCATTGCTATGACAAAATACCTGATGCCTACAACTTCAAGGAGGAGAGGTTTATTTTTGGCTTATGGTTTCAGAGGTCCCAGTCCATGGTCAGCTGGCTCCAAGTGGAAAACAGCATGGCAGAAGGGTGTGATGGAGCAAACCTGCTCAGTTCATTGTGACTAGGAAGCAGAAAGAGTGAGGAAGAGCTCAAGAACAGTTACATCCTACTGCTTAGTAGCCCACGTGGCTATGAACTCATTGGTGGGCTAATCCATTGACACAATCAGCACCCTTCCGTCCAATCCTACTGACCATCAAGACCAACCATCACACAGGGTATGTGAGCCAGTGCCCAGCCTGGGTGATGAAGGTGTAGGGAGGCTCTGGAGCTGTGGGCACCTGAGCATCGTCAGCATCTGGTTCTTGAAGGAGGCATCACATCCCACAGTGGGAAGAGCTCCCTTGTTCCTAATGGGGCCCTCAGTACTCACTATGTGCGGGAGGCTGGGCTGGGTGGAGGACATCTGAGAGGCTGAAGACCTTGCCCAAGTCCACAGGACCTCAAAGTGATGAAGCCCAAGTGTGGACCCCAGCTCTCTGCCTCAGTCTGTACTTTCCAGCCCCATCAGTAGTTCCAAAGGTTAACTGATGCTGGCTTGTGTCTTCCAAGCATTTGAGGAACAACTCAGAGGACGTCAAGGGTTAATTCTCCCAGGAGCAGCCCTTCACCAGTGAGACAAGCGAGTTGGAGAGTAAGTACATGCCCTGGCCCATTGTGGGGCATAACTCTGCAGTGGGGTCTCCTATCCTGTCTCCCAGGGCCTGCAGGGGGATTGAACTCTGTTGCTGACCTGGTGAATAACTCACCCATCCTCAGCTTCCTTCCCTTGCCAAACTCCACTTCCTCACTCCCTGGCTGGTGCTTTCTGGGTTCCTCTTACAAACTACCTGCGCCCAACCCCTGTCTCAGTGTCTGCCTCTGGGGAAACCCCGCCCAAGAGACCACGTCTGGTTCACACGTCCCTGAGACATGTAGGTTTATTCCAAGCAGTCCTGGTGAGCTTTTAAAAACCACCTGCTTACGTGGGAGTTTAAAGAGCTGTTTAGGAAATAATAGGACAGAGACATGGCAAAAATTGTACAGTTCAAGATGAGATGTTTCTGTCTTGATGAGAATGTATTCATGTGGTTTTGTTTTGTTTTATTTTGCTTTGTGGTGCTGGTGGTTGAACCCAGGGGCTTGCAAATGCTAGACAAGTGCTCTACCACTGAGCTACATCCCAGGTCCTGTGGTTTCATTTTTTCATCTCGGTATCAGCTTGACCGTGCTTCCCTTTTTGCCAAGATTACTGGGAAGCTCAACCAGAAATCTGTTCAATTTGCATTTTCAGTCCTGAAAGATATCCACTTCAGACATACAGCGTCTTGTCTTCCTTAGTTCATATTCCACTGGTGTGTGCTATGAGTTAAAGAACAGTGCTGGAGGATTAAAGAACAGTGACCCATGTGCTGAACATGGGTAGTATCAGCTTGGACATGGTGGGCAGGAATTTGGGAATATAAATAGATAAAGGATGTCAAATAGATAAAGGATGTCTAAAGGGGGCCTTAGAACGGGGCAAATCGGGACTCACATCCCTGCTCCACAACTTGGGGGACCTTGACAGTTACATCCCCTCCTACATTCTCTGTGTCCTCATTTATTTATAAGTGTGGGTGAAGGGGGGCCCATTTTCTATTGAGGCTGAAATGATATATTATAAATGACCACTGCTCATTGTTAAGGTCAACTGCAGTGGAGAGACCATCACTCCAATGAGCAGAGAGGAGCAAAGTTGGGGGAGCACTGTGCACCCCTAATGTCAGGTGCAGTCCTGGGTCCAGTACCCACGTGTGAATAACAGGGTTGCAAAGCCCACGATTGCTATGGGAGGTGGACGCTGCATGGGGTGCGTCTGTCTCATCAGCCATTAAATTCTTGAGACCTAGCACAGTGCCTGGCACACCCTCAGCGTGTGGAATGGAGGAAATGCGCAGGGGCCTCCAATGGCCTGGGCGTATAGTACACCTCTTGGGTGCCAGGCAGGATGGGCGATGGTGGCCTTGGAAATACTTCCTGCTGTGGGGCTTCAGCACATGGGTCACTGTTCTTTAGTCCTCCAGTGACCCAGGAGTGGGCTGCTCCCCTTTTCTCACAGGAGGAGACTAAGACACAAAGCCATTTTGCCCAAGTCATCCAGGTAGCGGGTGGCAAAACCCCTGGGCCAGCAGGAGGCCCCAGCATCCCCGCCCACCTGCCTGGCACCCCTGGGCCCTGAGTCCAGCTCTTCTCAGAGAAATGAGCTTATTTCAGTCTCTTCCTCACTGACCACAAAGACTCGGCTCTGTCCTCAGAAATATTTGGAAAGTTTTATTTAAATGTTTTGTGTTCCCTTTTAACCAACACCAAAAAGAGAATTTTTTTTTTTTTTTTTTTAGTTCCAAACAGGAGAGTCGCCTCAGAGAGGAGCTGGCATGTGTGTTTGGAACTGTGGCGTACGTAACCCGCCAGGTCACTCTGCCCAGCCCGGCCGCCCTGGTGGGCAGCCAGGCCTAGGAGGTGGCTTCCTGGGAGCCGCAGGACCCTTGGAGTGGGCAAGAGACTCCTAGGCCGAGGAGAGGCGGTCTCCACAGCAGGCAGGGCGTGGCTTGGGGGACTGAGCGTGGGGCCTAGTGTGTTCCAGAGGGAGAGGGGATGGGAGGGTCCATCAGGTCTGGAATGTTCCATGGAGGCTTCTGGGTGTGGAGAAATATATCTGCTAGAAAAATAAGATGCTTTCAGGATTCCTGCAGTCTATGCTCTGAGTGCCCAGGATGAACCTATCCTGTTGGCCAAAGGGCAGCGGGGAGGGAGCCAGGCCCAGAGGCCAGGTATCAGGCCAGCCTGTGGAGGATTCCAGAGGGGAGTGAGGCAGGCAGCAGACTTTGGTTCCTGGGTCCCCCTCCTGGCAGCTGCAGAGGTTCTGGAGGCCTCGGCCTCCCTGCCCTTGAGGTGCGGGCTGCCCAGGGCGGGCAGCGGTGTGAGAGAGCCCGGCCATCTGTCGTGGGCTCCCAGGTGTTGGGCCCAAGCCCTCAGAAGAGGACATGCAAGGGACTCAGCACCAGCAGGAGCAGCAGGGGCGCCAGGGCAGGGCTGCCCGCAGAGCCGGCCTGAGCACAGTGGTCGAGGTTGGCCCCGATGCAGGCTGCGTAGGCCATCATGTGCGGGATGTAGTTCTGCTCGTGGACGCCGTGCAGCAGGTGCGCCATGGGGCCCTTGGCAAAGACGGCCACGTCCTCTCCGCCATGCGTCTCATGGCGCAGGGGCACAGCAGACTGGGCCTGGTAGTTGTTGTGAGCTGTGGGCCAGGAGAAAGAAACGCTTGCTGAGTGCCTGCTAGGGCCCTGTGCCGCACAGGAGACGTCTCCCCGCCCCCTAGGCTGGCTCCAATGTCCCTACTTTACAGAAGCAGGAGCTGAGCAAGGCTCGGTGTATAGGAAAAGTGTTTTACCAAGGCCACAGGACTTGAGCCCAAGTCTGTTCTAACACAGAAATCCATTCCCTTCCTGGGCATGGTGGCCCATGCCTGTAATCCCAGCACTCGGGAGGCTGAGGCAGGAGGATCATTGCAAGTCTGAGGCCAGCCTGAGCTACATAGTGAGCTCAAGGCCAGCCTGAACTGCATAGTGAGACCCTGTCTCAAAAAATACATTCCCTTAACTTCCATAGAAAAAATGAACCCCCATAAAGGCTGTTTGGATAAGCAGAGCAGAGTCAGCTGGAGGCTCTTACCGCTGGACCCCCAAGGGTCCAACAATATGGAACTAGATGAACTGGGAAGCTTATAGATTGGGATATCATACAACTAGTAAAAAGGACAGTGGGACACATCAAGTACTCATGTCACGTACTGTGCTAAGCTCACAGACCCATTTCATCTTGTGGGTGCCCGGGGTCACAGAGCTGCTCAGTTACAGGGCAATTCAAAGGGTCCAGGACGTATTCCAGGTCCTGGCTTAGTCCGGGACTCCTGACCTTGACGGCAAGCCTACACTCAGTTCCTAAGCCCACCACAAGGGGCGCTCTCTACCCTCCCGGCCCTGGATTGACCATCTCACCATAGTCCACCATGGAGACGTTTTCTCGCTCTCCATCCACTACCTTGTAGCCAGGCCCGTTGCCGTACAGGATGGCAGTGAAAGGCTTCTTGTCCGTGTCGCTCACCATGGGGGCCAGACCTGCACAGAGGAACAGAGCGTCAGGGGTCATGCTGGAGAACCGGAAGCACAGCCAGCCCCCAAGACCGAGCTCCTTGGCATTAGTGGCTTAGTAACCACTGGGGCGCTTTTCGAGGGGCGCCAAACCACCTCCATGAAGCTACCTTCCAAGTCCTATTAAATTCCAACCAATGAGCCCCCAGTTTGCACTGTTTGCGCCCTTCCCACCCATCCCTCCGTCCATCCGTCCCCCTCTTTCTTCCTCGCCGCACACATCCATCCATCCTCTCTCCATTTTTCTATCCACCATCCCTGTAGCCATCCACCCACCTGCCCACCTATCACTCAACTGCCCCCATTCCCCCTCCTGGTTCTCCTCGTCCACCCCAACAACTTTGTCTCCCTCTCGGTTCTTGCCGGATCTCCCACCCACCTACCAAAGATAGAGTTGCCCCGAGGTGTGTATCCGCCGAAGGTGAAGACGTGGGAATGGTCAGCCGTGACCACAGTCAGTGTGTCGTTCAAAGAGGTCATGGCACCGGCCTGTCCGATTGCCTGGTCCATCTCCACCGCCTCGTGCAGCGCCTGCTTGGCTTTGCCCTCATGGTGTCCGTGGTCAATCCTGCCTCCTTGCAACACCAAGGCAGAGGTCGTAAGTGAGGAGGGGAGGGGAAGTCTGCACCTCCATGCCCTATGACAGCAACACCTGACCACCATTTCCCTGATGGGAAAGAACAGCGATTCCGGCAGGAGCTACCATGCACCAGGCACATCCTGGGCAGCTCCTGTCACCGTTCAAGCTCTACAGAGGGTGGATGTGATGGCGGGACCACAGCCCAAGTTTGGAGGATACAGAGCCGCCGTTTGAGGGCAGACCCACCAGAATGAAGAACTGTGATCTTCCAGTCGCCCCTCTGCCCCCAGCACTGTCTTCAGCGGCTTGCAGTCACCAAGGAGGCAGAGAGGGGAGCGCACCCAAGTCCCTACAGCGTGCCAGGCATAACGAACTGATGTCTAGTTTCTCTTCACAACAGTCCTGGCAGCCCCATCCACACACGGAGCAACTGAGACTGAGAGCTGGGAAGCGATGTGCTGCTGGTGGGGTCTGCTGGGAGTTGGGTTCAGTGGTGACTCATTGCAAAGCCCATTTCTTTCAGCCAGGCCCAGTGGCAAGCCTCTAATCCCAGCACTCTGGGAGGATGAGGCAAGAGGATCACAGATTAGAGCCCAACCTGGTCCATTTCAAAACAAAAAATAAAAAGGGCTGGGAGTGTAGCTCAGTGGGAAGGCCCTGGGAGTGAGACCTAGTTCTTGTCCTGAAAGGAGGCTTAAGCTCATGTTTTTCATCCCCAACTTGAACACATCCTCTCTAAGCAGAAAGTATGCGGCTCGAAGCTCTCAAAGGTGGTGAAAGTCCTCAGGGCCATGCGGTCTTCCATAAGCCTAAACCCCATGTCACCTCCTTTGGGTGCACGCAGGGACCTGGCTGCATGCTTGGCCTAGGGGCCAAGGGCTGTGTGGCCCAAGGGACGACTCTCGCCTCCCTACCTATCCATGGGGCCGTGCCTGGGTGGACATGGAGGATGCTGAGGTCCTGGGCCTGCGCGCCAGGCCCTCCTCCCACCCTCCAGCTTCAGCCTCAGCCTCAGCCTCAGCCTCAGCCTCAGCGTGGTCAGGCAGGCTGGCAGGGCGGGCCCTCCCTTTGTTGTGGCTTTGGGAGCAGCTGGCCTGGTGGGGTGGCCTGGCCCTGCTCACAGAAAGGACCACTCCCGGGGGAGCTAGTGCTGCCGCCGCTGGTTCTTGGCGGGTTCCTTGACCTCAGAGGCCTGTCCGGGGCCAGGCCGAGACCACTGGGCTTGTGGGAATTCTAGGGTTTGGCAAGAGCAACAACAGCCGAGCTGGGCTGGCGGCCACTGGCCTGGGGAAGGTGGGGGGCCCGGGTGCGCGTGTACGTGTGGTATTTGTGCAAATATGTCCACTTGTCTGCGTGGGTGGGTGTCTCCTCAGGCCTCAGCAGGACAACCCGAGGAGCCACAGAGGGCCAGGGCCCTTGGCACTCGAGAAGATTCCGGAGGCCTTATCAGGTCTCTGAACTTCCCGATGTTCTTGTCTCAGCCACTGTGTAGTCAAAATAATGGTAATAATAGAAATACTGGGGATTTTTTCCTTACTGGACCCTGTTGCAAGTACTTGATGTCTCTCGGGGCTGGGGAGGTCAGTCGCTCTGTCAGAGGAGGGGACTATTTTGGGTCTCCATTTACAGAAATGTACAGGCCAGGGTCACACCGCCAGTGGGTGGCAGCACCAGGACAAGAACTAGGTCTCACTCCACGGCCACTGACAGGGACAGCACAGGGAAGCCCATGCGGAAGGGCAGAGCGTGGAAAGCCAGGGCCGGCAGGATTGTCCTTCGGAGGAGGGAATCTGAGGGGCTGAGGGCTGCGCAGCCCTCCAGAGCTGGATATCGGAGAGAGATCTCGCAGGAAGAGGGCTGCCTCGCGCCTCCACGCGCACAGGAGAACAGCAAGTGGGCTCGGTTTCCACAGCATCTCCTCTCGACTCACTGTCCCCAAGGAATCGAGCAGTTCTCTGGGAAAGCTGAGCCATCCCATCCTCTGACCTCAAGTCTGAGTCTCCAGAAGCCTCCTTTCAGCAGGTCTGGCTCCCTTACCTTCCACCAGCAAGAAGAAGCCTTTGGGGTTCTTCTTCAGGATCTTGATGGCCACCTCCACCATCTCAGAGAGCGAAGGGTCGGTCTCGTTGTTTCTGTTCAGCTCGTACTGCATGTCCCCAGGCTCAAACAGACCTGGGGGACACAAGGAGGACGAGGTGCTGAGCCCTAAGGGTCCTGGGGTGTCTCAGAAAACACAAACTCCCCTCACCCGACTTGGGGGCAGTAGGGTGAGGGAGGAACCATATCCGGGTGGCTCTTGTGGGCCCAGATTTACCCACAATTCCTGTCATCTTCACTGCCACCACTAGGGTGGGGGGCCGCCATGCCCATTTCACGGGTAGAGACTGAGGCCAGAGGTGACCATTTCTAGATTAGCAGTGGCGGATCTGAGTCAAATCCATCAATCCATCTCGGGGGCAAGGGTCCAGGGCACAGCACGGAGGCCCTGAGGACTCTGACCAGGACTCCGTGGGGCACCCTGAGCGTGCACAGCTGCAGGTGAGGTTTGGAGGGCACTGTGGTGCATGCGGTGGAGCAGCAGAGAGTTTAGGGTCCTTGTCTCCTCTCTTCACCCAGCTCGGTTTCCTCCCTCAAGGCATGAGGAGAGTGATTTACTCCTCGCCCACGTCAACAGGCTGCATGTGGGCACCGTGTTGTGTTTCGGGGTCTGAACGCCCTGCCCAGGAGCTCTCCGAGGGCCCAGGCACAAGTCAGCCTCAGGGTGGAGCCTGAAGCTCCCACCTCCTGGAACCCAGCCCTTGTGCTGTCTTCTACCACACTGACCAGGCCGGCCTTGGTGTCCAGCGGAGCCTGGGGCTGCCCGGGACCCCTCGCCTTCTCCCCATTCCCCAGGAGGAAGGCAACAAGTCAGGCCTGGCAGAGGTTGCAGCTCAGCTGGCTCTCACCCCGGTACGCGGTAGGGCTGACTCCAGGTCCGAGCCTCTTGCCTGGGCCCCAGTCCAGGAGCTCCCAGCAGGAGTTTAGCCCTGCCTGGACCGTACAGTCCTCAGCTGTCCAGTGCCCTGCCACACTTCATGCCAGGGCCACGCCCCTCTTAGCATCAGTCTCTGCTTGCCCAAGGGGTAAGCCCTGCACAGCTAGCAGATTTCACCGTTAGAACTACGAGAATTGGATCCCTTCCCTGGAAACTGAGCACAGCGGCCCCTAAGTGCCCCACGCTTACCCAAGAGGTAGTCCACGGTGTGAAGGTTGAGTGCCAGGAGCTCGGTGCGGTTCCAGACAAAGTGCGAGTGCTAGGAGGAAGGGCCCGGTCAGCCACGCTGGGGACACGCAGTCCCTGCTGGCCTCAGGGTCCAGGCAGGTCACTGTTCCTTCCCATCTTTAACATCCCCATACCTCCCTGGGGACCTACCATCCCTGGTCTCAAGAAATGACAAATAAACAGGCAAGTACAACACATACTACAGGCGGAGGAGAATTCTGAGAAACCACAGGACTGTGAGCTCAGAAGCTGGATCAGGGAGGGTTTCCTGGTGGAGGTGACATCCTACTGGGGCCCTGGGGGACAAGTGGGGACCGTCCAACTCTGCCTTGGGGATCCTATCCAGGAGGGCTGATCAAGGAGGTGCCACCTTGGCCCGGGATGCCAGCACCACCACGCTTCGACTGGGGGTCTCCAAGACAGCCTCTTGGGGTTTTCAGCCCTGCAGCTGCTGCGGGAGAAGGGAGCATGGAGGTTTGTTGTGGTGGCTGTCTGTGTCCTTCCTTTAAGTCCTATGAGGCTGTCCCAGTTTACAGATGAGGACACTGAGGCCCAGAGACAATGCCACTACTAGGTGGTCAAGGTGGAAATGGGCCCATTTGGGACCCGACTGGCCCTGTCTGGCAGGATGTGGACACTTTTGCCCTTCCTGGGGGTCTGGATCTGGCTCCTGGTCCAGGGCAAGAAGGATGACGCCCTGGTCCCATGCTCCATGGAAAGAGACTGAGTCCGTGAGGAGCAGGGTCTCTGGTTTGGCCCAGCCCAAGCCAACTCCAGGGAAGGGAAGGGTTGGAAGACGCCCAGTCCCACGCCTCCCCGCCCCGTGGGGCCATCCCGGCCTTGCCCCCTCCACCCTTGGCCTAGCCTCATCCCCCGAAGCCTCCCCAGGGGCTGAGAAACCCAACCCCAGAGTGACATCAAAGTGGCTGCCAGGCTGCTCCCCACTGTCTTCAGCCCTGACCACAGTCATTTCCAGACCCCAGCTGTCCCAGGCTGGGCCACAGGACAGATTTAAAGGGCCAGAGGCTTCTCCATGGAGCAGAGCCTGGGTCCTCCTAGAGCCCCAGCCTCCCCTCCCAGCCCCACC
This sequence comes from Chinchilla lanigera, assembly GCF_000276665.1. Taxonomy (NCBI): domain Eukaryota; kingdom Metazoa; phylum Chordata; class Mammalia; order Rodentia; family Chinchillidae; genus Chinchilla; species Chinchilla lanigera. Next base: position 1,867,043 of record NW_004955452.1, on the reverse strand, counting down.
CCTCCACTGGCTGAGGGGCAGCACCCCCGAGGGCTTCTCATCTCACTCCTTGGCCCGCACACTCCGGGTCCAGCCATGCCCACCTGTCTCTGTCCAGCCCTGTCTCCTCCAACACCTGCTCCCTCTTGCTCAGGACTTCCGGGCCCCTCCCTGGCGGCATTCCCCGCTGGGTGCATGCAGGTCCCAGGTTTCCCACCACCAGAGCACGTGACGCCCCCTGTGTCCTTGACATCTCATTCACCCCATGTGCCTTGGGCCTGGCCAAACTCTGGAGGTGCCCGGGCTCCCTGAATTCCCCTCCAGGGCCCCTTCCTTCTCCTTTCTGATCTCTTCTGTCCCTCTCTTCAGGAAGGTGTTAGCTGGTCAACTAATATGTGCCAATCACAAGAAGCCTGTCCACACCCATGGAGGGAACCGTGATCCCCCTGTTACACAGAACATCGAGACGCAGAGGGTCACCTCTGAAGCCCCCCGCCCTCCCCACTGGCACCTTGTTACTTGGTTTAAAGCTCTTCCATTTGTCGATGAGGTTCAGGCCGTCCAGCCTCGTGCCCCTGGACTTCTCGTCCATCTTGTACTCCACGTCGGTTCTGTTCTTGGGGTACATGTACTTCCGGCCACCCCCCATGATCACCTGAAGGGGACAGGAGCCATGAGCATTCCAGGGTTCCCAGAAGCCCAGAAGCCCAGTGGCAGCGGCCAGGACAGAGGACTCCTGGAGTCCCTCAGAATGGATGGGCCGCAGGGCAGATTAAAGGCTCCTCCTGGAGCCCCAGCCTCTCTGCCTCTGCTCGGTGAGCCCTGGGTTCATTCTCTGCTGAGAGAAGGAGTCTGTTGGACAGTGTGATTTCTTTTCCCCAAGAACACAGCCAGTAGGTGGCAGAGCCAGGACTTGAACCGAGGGACTGTCCGACCCCAGCACCAGGGCCCTGCTGTGTATGTGGGGCCCAGGACGAGGCCTCCCGCCCCCCAGTGCAAGGCAGCATGTGCAGAGCAGCGGCCCCAGCAGGGAGGCACTCGGGGCAGCCCAGCTGGGATGGGCCACCGCCGCCTGGGCAAACAGTGGGGCCAGCCTCATGGCTGTGTAGTCACCGCCAGGCTAATTTTACCCACCGCCACTGGCGTGCGCGGGCAGACGGACGAGGGACTGTTTGTTTTCCTTGGGAGTCCATGTTTGAAGTCCTGACTATTTTTAAAATGGGGGCCAAGAGCATAACAGCCGCCGCCTGTGGTGATCACCACACCAGTGTCCTCCTGTCACCGTGGGTGCCAGCCCAGGCCACTGCCCCGGGCTGACAGCTTGGATCCGTGGTCCTCAGGCCTGGCCTGGCACTTCACGGGCCTCTTCTCTACTTCCCACTCTGTCTCCCACCTCAGAACCCAGGTTCCTCGGGGTGGAGAGACAGCCAGGCAGCCTGGCCGGCGGAAGACCCAGGAGAGACGCCTCAGGCTGGCTGGGACCATGGGACCTGGAACGGCTGTGGACTGTGAAGTTAGACTTGGGTTTGATCCTGACTCTTGCTGGATGACCAAGGGCTTGCCACTGTAAACTTGCTGTACCTCAGCGTCCTTATCTATCAGAGGGGCACAGCGCCCACCCATAAGACCCTTGTGGGAGGACGCGCAGAAACCCAAGGAACCCTCAGAACCTACAGGCGGCTTCCCAGGGAAGGTGTCTTGACTGACCGGAATAGTGACCATGGGTACTACCAGGAGGCAAGGCCTTCACTAGGGTGGTGGTGAGGAGCTCAAGGGCAGGCAGGGAGGGAGGGGAACCAGGAGGAGGGGCCCAGCCACCCCCCTCACTGTTCCCACAGAACCTGACTCCTTGGCATTTTCAGAGTGGAACACGAAGCCCCCAATCTTCTTGCCTGGAACCTCATGGTTTCCAACCCCGGCAGACTTCACATGGCCTCATTAAACTCCCAAATAACAGACTTGCTGTTTGGCTTTGGGGTTTGGGTTTGCCTTTCTTTCTTTCTTTCTTTCTTTCTTTCTTTCTTTCTTTCTTTCTTTCTTTCTTTCTTTCTTTCTCCTTAGAAGATATTTATTTTCAGGGTGGACACCAGAATTTTTGCTTCATGTATAGCCTGGAGGCTGGGGAGCTTTGGGGTGGAGGGAAGGAGGGGCAGACAGGGCTGGGAAAGCACAGGAGGGGAGGGCAGGGAGCACAGGCTCTCCCATGCTTCCCCTCCTCACTCACTCTCGGGCTGTGCTCCCCGCGGACCCCTGGAGACCCCCCCTGACGGCCGCCTTGTGCCTGAAACATCTTTGCTTGGCTCAGTTGCCCCTTAAACTCCTGTCCCCCGTGGCAGGCAGTTGCCACCAAAGCTCTCCAGAGAGCGGGCCGTAATTACCCCCTGTGCCGTGCGAGGCCGTTCTCCTGCCCATGACCTCATTGCGGCTGCCACGGGGAGGGAGGGGGCTGATGCCGACAGGTGGGGAAACCGAGGCGTATGGGGGGCCCTGTTGGGAAGAGGCAAAGCCAGATGGGTAGCTCTGTCTCAGATATCTGCTCGCTGAGTGGGTCCATAGGGCCGTTTATCCTGGAAGGGGTGCCTCACCACCCCCTGGAAAGGGAAGACACGGTTTGGGAGAGGGCAGAGGGCACTCAAACCCAAGGGAGGCTATTCACGGAGGGCAGGGGGCAGGTGCATTTGGTGAGGAGGAGAAGCCAGTGTGGGGAGCTGGGGAGCTGTGGCCTGGGGCTTCCTCCGAGCCTCACTGAACCCCGACTCTAGGCTAAAGGTATCAAGCACCACCCTGACTCCTGCACGGGCTCCCCATGGTAGGAGAGAAGCCTGCAAAGAAACAAGTTGGAAGTTCTCATTTAAGAGCAGAGGAGGGATCAGTCCGGGCATCCGGGCAGAGTGCAGGACAGGACAGGACGATGGGCAAGGACACACAAATGCCACTGCTTTGAAGCACTCATCAGAGCCAGGCTCCACGCTACATCCAACAGTGTTTACCTGATTTAATTTTTAGCCATACGCTTAGTGGGCAGGTCCAGTTCACAGAGGGGTGATGAAAGAGACAGTTCAAAGAGGTCAAGTAACAGACCCGAGGTCACGCAGCTAGTGCAAGGGCAAGGATGGGAACCTAGGAAGTGCAAACACATGTGCTTGCACATAGCACTGCTCACACGGGTTCTTCTCCGGGCCTGTTGGTTTTGTGTACGGACATGTGTCTGCCTCTGCATACGTGAATGTGTAGGGCAGGTTCTTACCCCAGGTGGTCACTGTGTGATCCCAACCTCCCCGTGTTGGTGGGAGCTGCAGGGCCAGGTTCTAATTTATGGAATAATCCCCGGGCGCCTGGTTCTTGGGGTGTGGTGGCCGCCACGTGAGGGTTCACCCCACAGCCGCACCGCAGAGAAATCCTGCAGTGCCTACCTGCCCCAACCACAAATCCCCTAATGGGCTGGGCCCTCCCAGGTGGGTGGGGAGCCAGCCGGGCCACTCTCCTCAGCCCAGCCTGGGCTTAAGCCTCCGGCCCCCGTCAGCCCCACCTCCGTGCCCACACCGCACCCCACTCACATCGATGTCCTTGATGTTGTGCATGAGCTGGAAGGCGATGTCCTTGCAGCCCTGGCTCAGGGCCTCCGGGGGCATCTCGTTGTCTGAGTACCAGTCCCGGTCGGCTGAGTGGGCGTAGGCGGCACTGGGGGTGGCGTGGTTCACCCGTGTGGTTGTCACGATGCCCACGGATTTCCCTGAGGTATCGGAGAGCAGAGTTGGCCGGGCCTGCAGATGGGGCACCCGGCCGCCTCCTCTCTGTTCCCACTGAAGCTTGGCCTCCTGCCAGTTCCTCAGTCTCCCCATCTGTACAAAGGGAGGTGCAGCCAGGACACTGCCTCCAGCAGGTTCTCTGTGCAGCCCAAGATGGGCCGTGAGCAGTGGGACTGCAGTCTCCTCTGTCCAGAACTCAGGACCCTCCTCTTGTGCGAGCCCTCAGTGCCTCCAAATGCACCTCCAGTGGAGAGGGGTTCCTTAACCTTCACCTTGGCTTTGTCCCTTAACTCCAAGTCCCTGGGGGCAGGGCCAGGCCTCCCAGCTCCCAGCCAGGAAGGAGCGGGAGAACTTGACACTTACTGGCCACCCACAGGGCTGGGCCTGGGCTGGGGGCTTTACCTGCCTCACAGCAAACCCTTGTGAGAGGTTACATTCTCAGGTTCATTTTCTAGTAAAAAGAACAGACCCGTGGAACTAAGCTGGGCCCAACTCAGCCCCCAGCCTCCCTCCTGCAGGGGGGGCTTGGGACTGTGTCACAGACCCTGCACATCCGTGCTGGAGCCCAGAGCATATCCCTTTCTGCCCTCTTCCTATGGCACAGTGGATCACACAGCCTCTGCTGTTCCCGCCACCCACCGCGCCGGCTCACGGCTCACCAGCGTCCTTGGCCCAGCTCAGGATGGAGGTGACCTCGTTGCCCTGGGTGGTGTTGCACCGGGTGCGCTCGGTGGCTGCGCTCACCCCCACGGTGCCCTCATTGGCCTTCACTCCGCATAGGTAAGCGGTGGCGGTGCCCGCGCTGTCGGGGACCTGCGCGTTGGTGTTGTACGTCTGCCGGTAGGAAGGAGGGTCAGGAGGTGGCCAGCCTGGGACCCAGTGCTGCCACCCACCTCCCAGGGAATGGGACATGGAGGACAGCAGGAGAGGCAGGAAGCCAGCCTCTGGCAGAGACGTGGGGCCAGGTGGGGTCAGCAGGGGCCTCTCTGGGTCTAGAGCTGCAGGGGCCAGCAAGGGCTGGGTGCAGGTGAGTCCTGGGGAAGGCAGAGAAAGCGGGGATCCCTGAAGAAGTGGGGGGACTGAGAAGGGTGACACTGAGAGCCCAGTGCTGGTTCCTCTGCCTGCCCCCTGTCAGCGGACCCCTCCCCAAGCTGCAGTAAAAACCCTGACGCTCTCTGCCTACCTCCCTTCCCCACCAGCCTGAGAATTCCAGAGGGCCAGGAGTCATCACAGTCCCTGCTCTCCCCCTGACCCAGTGTCGGGAGGGTGCTTACTCCAACGCACCCCTCCATGACAACAGCCATCGCCAGCGCCCAGGGCACTGGACAATTCCCATCAGGAGTCTGATGAACTCTATGACCTTGGGAGAGAGGAAGTGACTAGCAGGAGCCTGTTCCTATGAAGCATGAGGCAGGCAGACTTAACGGATGGTGGTGGAGGTCAGGAGTGGTGGGGAGAGGCAAGGAGCTGGAGGGCATCAAGGGGACCTTGGCAGCTGCCACAGCCACCTGCTTGAGCCGGGCGCATGCACCGGGTGAAAGGTCAGGCTGTACCATGTACCCGTTTCCCCAGGTATGTTACACATCAGTAAAAAGACTGTTCAAATCAGTGAGTTCAAAGCCTCACCATAAATTTTGGGAGGTGGCCGCTTCCCTCCTTGTTTCACAGGGGACCCCAGGGCCTTGAGCCCTGGTAGGTGCCCTCGCCAGCTCTTTCCTTCAGGAGGGGCCAGGGGCTGGGCTCACCTTGGATAGGGCCACGAAGGGGAATTTGTCCATCTCCAGCATGGTCTCCTCGCCAGGGTTGTGGTGGAGCTGACCCTTGAGGATTCGGGCGGCTGTCACCGTGGAGACGCCCATCCCTGCAACAGGGAATAGGGAACTCAGGCTCTCGGTCAGCGTCCTTGGGCACCAGAGCTCTCTAGCTCTCTAGTGTGGTGCCAAGGTAAGCTTGAGCACTGAGCACCTGAAAATGTCGCTGGGCACCCCACCTCCCTTCTGACACTCAGGAGCTGACTGGCAGAGGGGATTCTTGGGTCCACAGCTCTCTCTCTCTCTTTCTCTCTCTCTCTCCATTCCTGGGAACTGAACCCAAAGCCTTCACATTGACCTATATGTCTAGCCCTTTTAATTTTTAATTTCTTCATTTTGAGACAGGGTCTCACTGAATTACTCAGGCTAGGCTCAAACTCACAATCTTCCTGCCTCAGCCTCCTGGAGTGCTGGGTTATATTGTTCTTCTCCTAAACCACTGCCCCAGAGCCCACCCTCTTCCACACAGCCTCTGTCTCCTGCCTTGCCCCTCCTCCCCCACATGCCTCACCATCTCCCAGGAACATGATGACATTCTTGGCCACGTTGGTATTGAGCTTCTGAAGCGCCAGGGCATTTTTCAGGGTCGCTTGGGCTTGTTTCCGCCAGTAACTGGGGTCTTTCTCTTTCTCTGTACAGAGAGAGGCAGAGTTATTGAGGGGGGTGAGAGGAGCTTCCCTTGCCGAGACTCACAGATACCCCAGCGCCTCATCACTGCGGGGCTGGAATGTCTAAGCTGGAGGAGGGAACGATAGCTGCCCATCTGACAGCACGCCTGTGCCAGTCCAATCCTCCAAGTGAGCCTGTGGACCCTGGTGTCTTCTCCTCACGTCTCAGAATGAATAAACTAAGGCTCAGAGACACCAAGCGACTGCCCAAGGCCACACAGCATTGGCAGACAGACACTAGCAGAGCTGGGCTTCACTCCAGAACCCACGATTTCCTTTCACCCAGTAGGGAGTGAAGGCAACAATTGAGAGACAATTAGGAGGGTAATGTTTAACAGACAAGCTGCTTCCAACTGCTGGAGTCCCCAGATGCATTCAGACATCAATTATCGACTTGGCTTGGCTTATTCCTTGCAGCACATTCAGCGGGAACCTGACGTGGTGATGACGTGGGAGCAGGACTGGGACGCAGGACTTTGGACTGCACAGTTGTGCTCCGGAGCAGACAGCAGGTGAGCAAGGAGGATGTCTGCAGTTCCGGCTCCGCCTCCCTCAGCGCCAGTAACTCTCAGAGCACTTTAGGGCTTGGGGAGAAAATGTTCTAGGGTTTTGAGGAATGTCTGTCTGTCTGTCTCTTGAGCAGCAACTGGTCCTCAACGTGAGTACCTGTCGGACCTCAATCTGGACCCTCACTCTGCCTCATACCAGCCACGTGGCTCTGAGCAGTGTGACTCCCTGAGCCTCAGTTTCCCCCATCAAGGCAGGTTGTTCGTGCCGTCCTCTGGGGGTCTCTGTGTGGACTGACCTAGATAAGGCAGGGGACACGCCTGACCCACAGTAGAAGGCCCATAGCTGCCTCCCACCACCTCCTAACCCATCTGCAGGGCTGGAAACCCCTTTCCCATGCCAGCTCCCATGCCCTGGCTCTGGGAGGCAGCGCACTCCACCATCTTGGGGGTTTCCTGCCCTCGGGCCCCAGCAGGCCTGCGTGTGTGCAGCCCCAGGGCTTGCAGGTCCAAGGCCTTGGAGAGTCTGTCAATGGTCCCCTGCTGCGGAGAAGGGAAGGCTGAGGTCAGAGGCAGGAGCACCCGGTCCAAGGCCACACTGCACATCTGCGGGCTGGGGACACAGCCTTAGCCTTTGGCCCCACTAGGGCCCAGCTTGCCTCTCCAGAGAGCTGTAGCCAAACGTCCTGCTCAAGTCTCCAGCACAAGCTCAGCTTCCCACACACCGCACCTGTTTTCATCTTCCCAACAGCCTTGGGGAGCGGGCGCTGTTATTTCCTCCACATCAGGTAATGAAGGAGCCCGGATGAGGGCCGCAGAGGAAGAGCTAGGAACTCACATGTCAAGGGGCGAGTCCCTGCCTTGGGAGGGGAGCAGGAAGTAGCTGGCCCCAGCTCAAGCCTTGGCCTTAAACACCCCATAGACCCCATGAAGCCTCCCTTCCTGGGTTCTTCACCGCAATTCCTCCACTCACCACCTCCACCCTAGAACCCCAGCCTTATCTCTTGCCTAGAAGCTTCTGTGAGGTCTTCAGTCTCCGCTATCTGGGGGCCTTGGGTTTTCCTGTCTAGCCCTGGGCCTTTAGGCAATTTCTTTTCACTAGACACACTGCCTCAGGGAAATACTGAACACTAGCTACAAGTACTTGTAAGATTAGGGGAGATAAAGTCTGGCCATGTGACCCAGGGCCACTGGTTTTGTTCTGAGTGGTTCCAATCTCCCTCCTTCCTTTCTGCACACCACCACCACCATGGTGCCACTTAGGGCTTCTTTGGCCACTTAGGGGTGAAGAGCTTTTACCTGTCCAGAGCACCTGCCTGCTGCCCCCGGGGCCTGGCAGACCCCAGGGCAGGGCCGATGTGAGCCTGCCCTCCACCCATGGCTCTTCCAACATGGGCTCTGCCACCAGTCTTCCTGGACCCACTGCGCATGCTCCCTGCTGGATTCAAGTCTTCTGTTTGTCACCAGAGCCACCCCGGGCGTGTCCCCAGGAAGTGTTTAATTGATGTCAAACTGACTTCCTCATCAGAGATCTGGTTTACACAAGGATGGATTTTTTTTTTTTTTTTTTTACAAGGATGGTTTTGGCCATTATTTTTGGAGAGTATGAAATGCCGTGTGCAGTCACCCAGTATATAATGCTACAGCAAAAAAGCATGTATCAGTACATTCTGCATGGTTCTGTTTACATGAATTCAAAAGCATGGAAGCAAAAAAACCCCAAAAAAAACAAAAAACAAAAGCATGGAAGCCTGGTCAGATCCTCTGGCTTTGGGAAGGGGCCGAGAGAAGCCTCCTGCTGTCCTCTGACTGCAAAGGTTCTCTTGATCTGGGTGGTAGTCACATGGGTATAAATATATAGAAAAATCCATCATGTTCCTTAAGATTTTTAGCACTTACTGCAACTTATACCCTGTTTTAAAAGAAAGAGGAGTCAGGAATTTGGCTCCGTGGTAGAGCGCTTGCCTAGCAAGCAAGCACAACAAGGTCCTGGATCCAGTCTCCAGCACTGAATACATTTTAAAAACTAACAAAAGAAAACACAGTAACAGGTTTAACTTTTTTTCCCTGTGTGGTGCAGGGGATGGACCTCAGTCAGGGCTTTGTGCATGCTAGGAAATCTCTCTAGCTGTGAACTAACTCTCTAGCCCAAGAAAACACAATGCAGCACAGCTAAACACCTGCCCAAAGGGCTAGATACAGTAGAAAAAACTGAATTGCTGAATGTTTGAAGATTTTTTTCTCATCTCTTTCTTTTTCATCTTCTCTTTTTTCATCCACTAGTTCAGCCTTTAGCCAGGCGAGTGCCAAGAAAGCAGGGACTCTGTCCCAGAGTGACCTTGGGTCTCCCAGGACGCACCCTAAAAGGTATCACAGGATCCCAGAGCGAGCACTGCCAGGGAATTCCCCTGCTCCGGGCTCGGCCTCAGCCAAGCTACTGAAGGCTGAGTCAGTTCTCTCTCTGCACCTCCATCTCTGCATCTGACATATCATCTTCCTAAGAGAAGAGGTCAACATTCACTGAATGTCCCCTCCCTGCCAGACTCTGTGATAGTCCCATATAATTCTCTACCAGCCCCAAGAAGGAGATAACTCCTCTAACGGATGGGGAAATTGAGGGTCTGGGAGGGCAGGAGGGGATTTCCAGCCACTGGACAGATTGAACCCAAGATGGCTCCCCTCTCTGACTCCAGCTACAAGAATGCCAAAAAATATAAACAACGCCCAACAGCACATAGCTTTAAAAAGAAAGAAAGAGGGGAGGGAAATCCCCAGGAGGCAGAATTTGAGAGGAAATGCAAAACCAGAAGGGTAAACGGCCTGTTGCAGAGGAACCCTGGGGACCGGTAGAGCAGATGCAGGCCCAGGCCAAGCAGATGTCACAGTGTTTTGCCTGGGAGTTAGGGAAGGGACAGGAAAAAGAGAGATCCTGAGAAATGTGACCTGGACTCAGATCTGAGCCAGGTGTAAGCAGGGATTTGAATTCATAGCACAAGTGGGAATGGAGAAATTAACATAAGAACTTGTCTAGGTTACTCGGAGCCTAAGACTCAGAAAGAATCAGATTCATGACCATACAGTACAAACCCTTCCACATGAGTCTCCAACAGAGAAACAAAATGAAGCAGAAAGCTCCTACTCAAGACAAGTTCTCAAGCAAGAACTACAAGCACAAGCAATGTGCTAACATGTAAGAGAGCGAGCAGACAGGGCCAAGAGGAGACTGCCCATCAGTTCTTGAAGGAATCTGTAGAATTCGCTATCTTTCAGGTTAGTAGAGATAAAAGGTTGACCAGCAACCCCGGCCAAAGTAACAGGACAATGCAAAGGGAAAAAGAGTGACCTGCCTAGTGCCAGCACATGCAACAGCAGAGCTGAGACTTCCTGCTCTGGATCCTGGTGCCAGTCCTTAAATGCTTGGGATGTTCCGTGACCTTACACACAGCCCTTGTCCTACCCCACCTACACCAGGTCTTCCCGTCCCTCCACCTGTGTCCCCAGTCCTACCTGGCACTAAAGAGTTGGTAAGGCAGGTACCAATGGCCAGTACTAAGAATGGTGAGATCATGGTGCACCCCAAGACCTGCTTCTTCACTGGAACCCAGAGATGTGATGGACGTGGGCGGGAGGAAGTGGGCTGGTAGTGATCAGCCGTTAATTGATGTTCCAATCCTAGACATCAGAGAGGGGAAAAAAAGAGACAGAGAGACATGGGGCGCATCTCTGGAGGTCACTTCTTCATGCAGGTATTCATCCTTGATTCATTCAACAAGTATTTGTTGAACATCTATTAGAGGCCAGGCATGGGGACAGACACTGAGGTACCAAGCTAGTTGGGCCTTCTCTCTGGAAACAAAATCACACAAACAGTTGTGTAAGTATAAATGAGTTCCACTTCATTTCCCAAGGGAGACCCCTTTCGATTCATCACCCCAGAGGGCAGGCTTTCTGCACAGTGCTTTGGGACTCCTGGGGTCTTCTGGTTCTCTGGCTCTCATGAGCTCAGGCCACGCTGGTGCTGCCAGCTCCCCGACCACACTCTCAGGGGCACTGTCCTAGAGCACTGTGTCCCACACGGCTGGGACAAAGCAAAGAGATCATTGTTTCTCATAGGGACATTCACCCCTTCAGGACATCTATGTTTGCTCCATTTTTTGGTAAGCGATTTAAAAACAGCAAGAAGACACGTAGGAACAAAGACTGGTCCAGGGTGGTTATTTCTGGGAGATAATGTTGCAGATAATTCAGATTATTTTTGTCTTCGGCATTTTGCAAATTTTCATCTGTGTTGAGATTTTACCTTTACTCCCCCCACCCCCGACACACACTGGGAATTGAACCCAGGGCCTCAAGCAGGCTAGGCAAGAACTCTACCACTGAGTGGTGACCCCAGCCCCACAGTTTTTTTTTTTGTTTTGTTTTTTTTTGGTTTTTCTCCGGTACCAGGAACCGAACTCACGACCTTGCGCTTGCCAGGCAGGCGCTTTGCCGCTGAGCTAAATCCCCAGCCCCAGCCCCACAGTTTTAACTTGGATTTCTCTAATAAATAACGATGTTGAGATCTTTTCATGTGCTTGTTTTCCCTCTGTATACCTTCTTTGATGGTATGTCTGTTAAAATATTCTGCCTTTTTTTCCCCTGGTGCTGAGAATTGCACCCAGGGCCTTGTGCATACAAGGTAAACACTATACTTCTGAATACACCCTTAGCCCACCTTTATAATTTCCTAGGGGGTAGGATTATCAATGATTATTTCCTCTTTTAAAAGTTGTTTTTTCCCCCCAAGTTGCTTTCTCAAATGAGCAGGTATTAATGGCTTAAAAATGTTTCTAAATTGTGGTCATCCTGTGGCGATCACAGGGAACAGCGGAACAGCCCCTTTGGCAGCTGAGAAATGCACTAAGCCTGTTGTGTATGAGTGTTATTGGAAAACGTGAGATTTTAAAGGGCAAGAGTTTCACTGGTAAATCAAGGTATTACTTCAATCAAAACCAAGATACAGGTGATGATTCCATTTGTTACAGGAAATGACATACATTTTCCCATCAGCAAGGTGTTGTGCTATATAAGCCACCAGGAAAAGGTGGTTTGACCTTAAAGACAAGGGCTCTGGGGTAAGAGGGGGTGGGCAGTGGGTTGGGAATTGAGAGAAAACATTTTATAGCTAACATCTGCTTTGAACCCCAACTAGTGGGAGTTTACATGATTTCTAAAATTTCCATTCTACTTTAGCTGCCAAGCGCTTCTATAGCAAATCCTAAAATTAGGATTATTAAATTCTTATAAGACATTAATACACTACAATGTTAGCCACAGTGGTTTAAAACCAAAGCCACTTCTTTTCAGGAAGCCTCTAAATGGTCTCTCCTTTAGTGCATTAACTCTGAGCTTCAGGCCACTTTAATCACTGCAGGTATTTCCGTTTTCAGAATTCCTTCCTGCTGCATCCGCCATCAAACGAGAAAGAAGCGAAGGACCATGGAAGGCAGGGCCTCTGCCTTGTTGATCTGCCTTGTTCTCCTCCTGCTTGGCACACTGAACACTGTCATCAGTTGAAAGCCAGCACTCCAAGGAGGGAAGTAGAGGGGAGGGAAAAATCACTCCTGAATCTCTCCTCTGGGTGTGCAGAAAAGTCCAAGTGCTGGAGGGGCTGTGGAGGGACCAGAGCATCCACTCACGGTGGGCAGAGTGTTGACGGGCACCCGCCAAAGCTGAGCATCATAGGGATGCCTATGACCCATGCACTCACTGCAGCGGAATGGCCCTATCAGCTCCCTGCGTCGTGGCATCACACCTGTGACCACTGACAGCAGCTGGGCAGATGCACTGTATGCGCTCAGGGCAAGGACAATGAGTGGACAGCTGCAGGTGGCAGCCTGGGGGACTCTCTCAAAGGTGAGGCTGAGCCGGGGAGTGGGCACACAGTGCAACTCTTACCTTGCCATGCAGAGAAACTAACAAGGGTGGTAGAGGACAGGTGGAAGGCTCCAGTGTGGTTCAGGCACGGAGACAAAGGGAGACCCCAGGGAGCTTCTGAGGTGCATGCAGTGCTGTGTTTATTGATCAGGGTGTTGTTTACAATGGGGGCTTCAGTTGAAAAATCCAACAAGCTGTCAATCTATGACATAGACACTTTTCTGCCCATATTTCAATAAAGTGAAAACTAGTTTTTGGGAGTTTATATAAATATCTGTAAAGAACTTAACTCACAGGCCAACAGGCCTGCGTACTGCACTGCACAGTGTATGGAGACTTTCACTAGGATACCTGACAATGAGCCTCTGGGATGCACAGAGAAAGTGCTTTTCCCCCTCTTACAGCTGAGAAGAGCAAGGCTCAGAAAGAAGCAATCTGCCCACAGTTACAACAGGGCTTCTGATTCTAGGATTAGCAATGAGATTACTGCTGGAGACCCCCAACCCACCCCGCAGTGGGGCTTTCATTTTCCCAAGTGAAAGATGCACGTTCTAAAGTTTGATACATGAATAGATCCATCCAAGCATCACCATGATCAAGATCCAGAACAGTTGTACAGCCTCTCATGCTGTCTATGCAAAATCAAGCAGTCCATAACACTAAGCCTGGCCATCCTTGACCTGTCTTCTATCATCACTTCCTGAAAATGTATTAAATCTATAGACAGGAGGTAGACTTTGTATCTTTGCAGCATTAAGTCTACCAGTCACAAACACAGCATCTCCCTCCATTTATTCTTTAATTTTATCAATGCACTGTAGTCTTCAGCATATAGATAGATCCTAGATATGCTTGGTTAAATCCATGTTTATGTACTTCACTTTTGGGGTGCATTATATAAATGGCATTGTTGCTGGAACTGTTCATTGTTCATATGTGAAAATGCCATTGGTTTTTATGTTTTCACCTTGTATCTTTCTTTTTTTTTTTTTTTTTTGGTTTTTCTCCGGTACCGGGAACCGAACTCACGACCTTGCGCTTGCCAGGCAGGCGCTTTTGCCATTGAGCTAAATCCCCAGCCCCTTCACCTTGTATCTTGTGACCTTGCTAAATTCACTTGCTAGTTCTAGGGATTTTGTGTTTATGTGTGGGGATTCCTTGGCATTTTCTATGGAAATAACCATGTCACATATGATAAGTTTGAGTTTTTCCTTGTCAATGTGCATGTCTTTTTCAAATCTGTGTTTCTTTTCCTTGCCTTATTGTACTGGCAAAGACTTTCAGTGCTATGTTGAGTAACAGATGGAAGAGTGAATAAATTTGCCTTGTTCCTGAGATTGAGGGAAATACATTCAGACTTTTGGCAACCGGGGAGTCGTTCTCAGATGTGAGGGGGAATAGATTTTGTGAGGGAAAATCAGGAACTTGTTGAATTTGAATTAGAGATATCAGGAACTTGTTCCTGATTATAGAAATCAGGAACTTGTTGAATTAGAAGTGGAAGGCCGGGTATGGTGGCGCACGCCTGTAATTCCAGCACTCAGGAGGCTAAGGTAGGAGGATTGTTGCAAGTTCGAGACCAGCCTGGGCTACAAAGTGAGCTCAAGGCCAGCCTGAATAGCATAGTGAGACTCTGTCTCAAAAAGACAAAAAAAAAAAAAAATTAGAAGTGGAGAGAGATATCAGGTAGGTAGTGGATATATGAGTCTGGCATTTGGAATAGAAGTCTTGGATAGAAGCATCAATTTGGGAATTATGGTCATACAGGTGGCAGTTAAAGCCTTGCTGAAACTTGGCAAGATCACTAGAAGAAGGAACAAAGACACAGACAATTGTAGATGACAACAATCCTCAGAAAATCAGGCACTGAAAATAAATTTTTCCCTCCCTTCTTTTCTTCCTTCATTTTCTCTGTTCCTTCCTTCCTTCATTCTCCCTCCCTCCCTCCCTCCCTCCCTTCCTTCCATTGTGTTATGGGTGGAACACAGGACCTCACACATGCTAGGCAAGCTCTCTACCATTGAGCTGCATCCTCAGCCTTAAAAAGAACTTATTTAACCTGATAAAGGCTTTATGCCAAAACCTACAGAAAACCAGGCGTGGTGGTGCACACCTGTAATCCCAGCACTTGGGAGGCTGAGGCAGGAGGATTGTTGCGAGTTTGAGACCAGCCTGGGCTACAAAGTGAGCTCAAGGCCAGCCTGAACTTCATAGCGAGACCCTGTCTCAAAACAAAACAAAATAAACACCCCACAGAAGCCATCATGCTTACTAGAGAAACTTTGGGCAAATTCTCTTTAACACTGGCTTATAATTACGAGGAAGTGGGGATAGGCTCTCTGTCCATAATAAGGAAAATGCGTTAGTAGAGTGGTGAGTACAGTATCTATGTGGCAGTGGTGTTAACACTACCTGTCAACCACAGTGTGGCTGGAGCTTAAAGACATAGGATTGGGTGAAGGACACGAATAAAACACAGTGCCCTGCATGTAAATGTGAACGCCTTCCATAGATAGAACTCTGTAATTTACAAGGACGCATACAAATCAAAGAACACATTAAATGCATTAGCATAAAGATCTTGGGGGAGCTGTGGGAATAGTAGTGTGTGGGAGGCCAGGGAGCAGGGGTGACGGAAAAAGGAATAAATAAAGCAAGAACTGAAAGCTCACGACTGTGTGTCTGCACTCTGAAATATAATTTATTCTACTCTCTGTGCCCCTAGGTTTCGAGACAAATGAGAAAATAAGGGAGGAGGATCAAAGTGACGGGGGCCCCAAGAGATCTCCAGGGCCCCAGCCAGCCCGGCATGCCGCCGCTTGCGGTCATTTGTCCTCTCCCTGCTAGACTGAAGCTCTCACAGTAGGGAGCGTCTTCTCCATGTCTGTGACCCCAGCCCGTGACAGAGCAGCAACTCGGTAAACACTGACTTCATGCAAGGCCCCACAGCCCCGCCTGCTCTGAAAGTTGGCCCCAGGGCCCTGCATTGAGATGGGCTTGGCCTGGAGACAGGTGCTTTCTCCTGCGGCCTCTGCCCAGGACAGAGGAGGCAGGGATCTCAGACACTCTTCTGCTGACTCGGCCTCTCAGGCCTCCCGCCCCGAGGCAGCCCTGGGTGAGGGACTCTGAGGGGCTCAATCTGAGGCTGTGGGGACCCCGGCTGCATCCCTACCCCTGCCAATACTCCACCAGCTTGGAAGGGGGACTCTGGGTGGGTGCCAGCCCTTCCCCACCCCTCCCCCTTCACAGCCAGACCTACTCTGCCAGGCTTCCAGCTACGTGCCCTGATTACTTATGACAAGTGTGACAAGTGGCCAGAAGCCCCAGCCAGGCTCCAGCCTGAAGAAGGAGCAGCTACAGTACTTGGCAGGTCAAGGGGGCCACGGGGCCAGGCCTGCGCTAAGCACTCACTCAGCAGAGCAGCCTTGGCCTGGGTCTCAAAAGATCCAGAGCAAACTGAGTAACAGGCCTCAGGGCACACTGAGGAGCACGCTGTTTACGTCTGAGACCACGCATCTTCCTCACAGCACAGCGACAAGCGTCACCAGCCCCGTTTTCCAGTGTAAGGAACAGAGCACAGGGCTTGGCAAGTCCACAACCAAGTATGATTCAAACCCGGGCTGACCCCGGGGCACAGTTTTACCCACCCCAGTTTCCCCGCCATTTACAGGGGGGAAGATGAGTGCCAGCCCTTGTCTTCTGGGCAAGAACAATCAGTGCGGGCAGGGTGGGAGTCGGGCAGGGCACATCCCCTACCTGAGCGGCCGGGCCAGGCGGCAGGTGAAGAAGCACAGCAGGCCCAGGGCCAGCAGGAAGAGGAGGAGGCTGAGGACCGTGGTGAGGACCATATCCAGCATGGGCGACAGGAGGGCCATCTTGGGGTGAAGAGGGCCGCAGGAGTGGCTGCCACACCCCCGGTACACTAGTCCACTAGCTGTGGACCCTGGTTTCACAGCCCTGGGCCAGTAGCTGTGAGCTGGCTTTGTCCCCAGGTTAATCTCCAGGATTAGTCTCACAGGATGAAAGGGGGGGGAGGGGAGACGAAGGTCCCCTCCCCCACTCCAGCGCTGCGCCCAGGAAGGGGCGCCTGATGCCCATTCATTCACCTTTGTTCACTCATTCGTTCTTCATTCCTGAACTTTACTGAGCACCTGCTGGATACCTGGCTGCTCTAGGCTCTAAGGAAACAGAACAGGACAGACACGGCCTCTGCCTACATGAGCAGACTACAGAGAGCTGGTATAAACAAAGCACCTACTGTGTGCCAGGCAGCTTGTGGGATAAAAGCTCAGAGGGCAAAACAGCCCTGACCAGGGCCGCAGTGGGTTTTTCCCTAACAGCAGCAGCTGCTTGAGCCCATTTACAAGCCAGAGCTATGCACTGTATCCAAAATGAAAGCATTGGGGCTGAGGATTTAGCTCAGCGGCACGGCGCCTGCTTGGCAAGCACAAGGTCGTGAGTTCGGTTCCCAGTACCGGAAACAAAACAAAACAAAACAAAAAACAAAATGAAAGCATCTGCTCCCACTGAGCACCTACTGTGTGCCCGGCCCCATCTGGGCTAGGGACTGGCATTCCCATGTGCAGATGAGGAAGTGGAGGCTCAGAGGTACAATGGTGGAGTCAGGATTTGAACCCAAATCTGCTGGCCTCAGAATGGGACAGCACCAGCCCTGTCAGGCGTTGGCCCCAAACAGCTGTCACTGGAGAGTCTATACACAGACTGTGGACAGTGAGCTGCTTCTAAAGTTGCCTATCTAATTTCTCCTGGGTCCCAGAGACAACCTGGGTAGTTGGGACTGATCGTGGCTCCTGTCTCATGGGTTGAGAAACTGAGATCAGAGAGGGAAACTATTGGAGAACCACATATCTGTCTATCAGCTCCGGCCTCTTCTGTTTTTTTGTTTGTTTGTTTGTTTGTTTTTCTTCCAGTACCAGGAATCAAACTCATGACCTCTCACTTGCCAGGCAGGCTCTGTGCCGCTGAGCTAAATCCCCAGCCCCAGCTCCGGCCTCTTCTGACCAAGTTTCTGCCTGCTGGAACACCTCAGCCCCAAGCACAAGCGCCAAGGCCGTGAGGAGATGCTTTGACCCTCCTAATGCCAAGGGACGTCCCCCCTTCCTGGCCCAAAAGAGCCACTGTGAGTTTACCACGAAGGCAGCAAAATCAGTGTCCTGACTCCAGTAAACGCTGGGTTTCTCCACATCTAATGTAAGCTGCCTCAGATATTCACAACAGCCTCGGGATGCAGGAGGGGCTGACAGGGAAACTGAGGCTGAGCAGTGAAGTGACTGACTCAACTCTCACGTAGCCAGCAAGCCTGGTCCAAGCCCCAGCCCCTTCTCTTTCCAGGCACATGGTATTGGGTCAGCCCCCCCCTCCTCCGAATCTGCTTCCTGTCTAACACCCGTCTCCCACTCCCGAGAACACAAACAGTGTGCTGGGTGCTGAGTGTGTACACCTGACCTGTTTTAATCCATGTTAACCACCTTGAGAGCAAGAGAGGGTCGCCCTCACCCAGGTGAATGAAAAGACGCCCCGGTGGCCATGGAGAGGGTGGCCCAGGTCACGTGGATGGCACATGCAGAGCCCAGCCCTCCGTGGGGGACCCACCAAGGGCCCCTCCTGCTTCCCTTCAGCTCCTAGGACACCTTGAAGGCTCCACTACCCAGCCTAGGAAGCTGATGTGAGACCCTGGTCACCATGCTCCCCTGCCCATACCTGGCAGGAATCGGGAGCAGCATCTGCCCTTGGGGAGCTCTCCAAGTGGTGCTCACAGTTCAGGAGGCCTGGGCTGGGGAGAGACTCCTGAGCAGTTTCCGAGATGCAGCAGCCCAAAAAAGTCACTTCGGGAGAGAGTCCTGATCCCCAGCAGGTCCTACGAGAGGGTGCCGGTGGAGAAGCACGTGAGGGAGATTTCTGGGGCAGTGACCTGGAAGGTGGCAGGTGCACAGTCACGGGGGAACAACCCCACCCTGCCTGGGCCTCTGGGTTGCTGCGAACATTGCTGAGATGGGAATAAAGGGAGCCTGGCAGAGACAGAGGTTTAGTAGAAGGATATGATGTGTCCACATTTCAAAAGAGAGGAAAAACGACATGTAACAACCCGCAAATAAAATCCTATTCCTCCCACTCCTCGCCAGCTCAGACTCCCAGGGCAGTGTCTGGGAAGCTGTGTTTGCAACAGGCCATCCGGTGAGCACATTAGTTTGGGGAAATTGTCTTAGAGATCACCCATTGTCCAGATGAGAACACTGAGGCCCACAGAAAACGCAAGATCTGTCCCTTGAGAGGCAGCCCTGGGAACAGATCCCATGTCTCCCAACTCCTCTGCATAGACACAGAAGGGGCCATGGCAGTCAGCCCTGAGCCAGTCTCCTAGGCTGTCAGTGGGGCCAAGGCTGGACAGAAACAGCCCCTGGTGGGCAGGGGGAAGTTGGGGCTGGAGTCTTCGGTCACACAGAGAGGCTGCGGGAGGGAGCCTTGCTGAAGCCAGCCCAGTGGCATTTCAGCTGCAGGGCCACAGAGAAGGGACACAGACTCTGTCCCTCAACTGAGCCAGAGTCTCTGGCAAGCCTTGTTGGCCTGGATTTTATTCATTCACTGGCGGAAGTTATTTATGGCGGCCGCGCCGCAGGCTCCGGGTGAAGGGCTCCGGGAGGAACGCGTGCTGGTCTGAGTGGGCTGTAGGTCAGATATAAGGAGCAGCTTCCCCGGGGTGGGGGGCAGGGGCCAGGTTCAGCCCTCCAGCAGCAGACGGCACCCCATCCCATCAGGAAGCAGGCGTGGGAGGGCCCAGGAGGCTTGGTGCCAAGCCAACCGCGTCTTCAGTCCAGCAGCACCCCCAGCCTGGCACCTCCACATCCTGTGCTCCCTGGTCTGGAAGCTTTCTTGCCATCTGCTCGGGGAATCCCTCCCAGTATCCTTCCGCCTTGGCCTGTGCTCTACACCCCAGCCCAGCCCTGAAGACCTCAGTGGCATTTATCAGAGCCTCAGAGAATGATGGGACGTTACCGCCTCCCCACAACATGTGAGCTCCTCAGGAGCAGGACCGCGCTGGGCTGCCGGGCAGCTGGGCAGCCTGCACAGGGCTGGCAGCAACTGGCACACAGGCGGGCAGGGAATGTGGGTGGGCGGAGGGAAGCTGGGTCAGCAGAGGCTGAGGAGGAGCACAGCAGCGGCAAAGCAGCCAAAAGCAGGAGCTGGGTGCAGGTCCTGCCTGGCCCCTGCCCGCTGGGTAGCCCAGGGAAAGACCCTCACCCCTCAGGTTCTCACCTGCCCAGTGGGGGCTGAGAGAGGCCATGGGCTGATAGGAGAGTTCCCTTGACCAGGGCTGTAGCGGAGTCAGCAACCCACTGGTGTGAGCTAACACAGCCAGCACCGTGGCCGTGGGGAGGGGATGCCCGGGATAACAAAGAGGAGCGAGAGACGGGTAGGGGAGGCAGGGGAGGTCAGGAGTCGGAACGAGCAGGAACAGAGCCTTCCCTGCCCTGGGCCAAGCCAGCTTACCTGGGCTGCCCTCCCCCACCGGGAGGCCCATGAGGTCTCTGAGCTCCGATTCTAGAAGCCAGAGTACCCAGCTGCTGAGCACCCCTAGGGGCAGAAATTATAGTACTTCCCCACCACCACCCATTTTTGCAATACTGGGGATTGAACCTAGGGCCTCTGCACTGAGCAATATCCCCAGTCCTTTTTTTTACATTTTGAGACTGGATCTCACTGAGTTGTTCAGGTTGGACTCAAACTTGTGTTTTTCCTGCCTCAGCCTCCCAGAGTGCTAGGATCACTGGTGTGTACCACTGCATCCAGCTAGCGGTCCCACTTCTTATGTCTAGAGGTATGTTTCCTGAGAGGATGAGATCCCTCCTACCCGCTCCCACACACATACACACACACGCTTGAGGGAAGAACCACAAACCAGGCAGGGCGATGCCTCCTCTCCCTCCTGCAGGGCGAGGACATCAGGACGGCTGAGGACGACCCCCGGGGAGGGTGGGTGACAGTGCTGGAAGTGCGGCAGGGCTGAGACAGAGGCCGCTCCTGCAGGGGCCTCGGTGCACCCAGGCAGACTCACAGTGCAGGTCTTTCCAGGTGAAGGGCCAAGGAGGCAGCAGGTAGGGAGGTGGGGACAGCCTGAGGCCCCAGGCAGCTTGGCTCCCTGAGCTCCTTGTGGAGCAGCCTGAGCCTCCTCCCTGTGTGACCAGTCCAGCAGTGCCCCAGCCTGGCACCTCCGCATGGTGTGCTCCCTGGCACACCACTCGCCTCAGCCACACAGCAGCTGGGGTTGGAAGCCCAGGGTTAGGTCCTGGGGCCTGAGCCTGCCTGATGCCACGGAGCGGCTGTGTGGGTGGAGGATGGGGCCAGTGAGTGCAGCCGAGGGAGGAGGAGAGGGCAGCAGGATATGGAGTGCGTGTGCGTGTGCGTGTGTGTGTGTGTGTGTGTGTGTGTGTGTGAGGCCCGGGTCAGCTGCTTCAAGGGCACCTGGGCTTCCACCCCCACAGAGAGGACACATTCTGCCCCAAGCTGCCTGGTGTTGGGAGCAGCCTGAAGCTAAGCAGGAAAGGTGGGGACAGAGGGGCACATGTGCCATGTATCCCTGAGGTAGTGATCAACCCCTTGCTCAGGCCTTTCAGCACCCTGCAGCCCATCCCCTCTGAGACCAGGAGACCTGGCTGTCCTGTCCCTGCTCCTACAGTGAATATCAAGAAAAGAAAGGCACAGAGAGGGTTTGTAGCCTCCTGAAGTCACACAGCACATTGCGAGCAGGTCTCTCCACTCACCAGCTAAGAACTTGGGGGCCACTGTGGGACATACAGGGCAATCTTCAAGGCTGCCAGTGTTTTGCCATTCTATACATTAATGATTTGTATCAACTAAGGAGACCATTTCAAGCTGAGAAACACTAGAGAAACTCCTATTTACACAGTCCTTGTATTGTAAACCTCTTCATAGCCCTTACTATGTGTGCGCCAGGCACTGCTCAAAACATTTTATCTATGTTAACTCATTGACTACAACTTACAGAGGAAGCACTATTATTATCTCCATTTTACAGATGGTAAAACAAAAACCCAGAGAGATTAATTAAGCAACTTGCCCAAGGACACACATAGTGAGTAAGTGAACCAGAATTCAGCCTTACTTGTAGATGGCTTCTGTCTTCCAGAGCCAAGTATAAACTCCTAAAGCAGCAGGTAAGACCGGAAACGAACCGCAATTTGCTCTACGCCGTATGTACATAAGAGGCGTGCGTTACACATTTCTAGGTGACTGGGTTACAGGCTGCTGCTCTGTGACTCACACACTGCACTCCTTTCTCTGGATCTGGGCCACGGCAGGGAGGTTTTCTTTATCCCCAGTTTGCAGAAGAGGGGCAAGGTCAGTTGGCCAAGGTCACACAGGGGGAGTGGCTGAATCATGCCCAGGACTGAACGGGTCCAGGTCCTGACCTGTGCACAGCACCTCCCGGCCCGCTCTACAGTGGGAGCAGCCAGGACCATGTGTATGTGGGGGAGGGAGGCTGTCCAGCCTACGTCCCCCCACATCTCCACACTCACAGACCCCTCCCCCAGCTCTGCGCTCCCTGTATTGTCCTGGCCACGTCCCCAGAGGATGTGACAGCCCTGGAAGAAGAGGCTGAGGAGGCATTGGGCTATGGGGAGATCAGCTGGGCTGGGCTGTGAACTTGCAACCGGCCGCCATGCCAGAGTGTGGGAGTTTCTCAGAGTCCCACGGGAGCAGCTGGTGCATTTGCCATCCATGGACCCTGAGGCCTGGAGGAACAGGGCCTAAGGAGGTAAGGGTGGCAGGGGCTCATGGCTGTATGACCTCGGGTGTCCACTTCACCTTTCTGGGCCTCGCCGTCCTCACATATCAGATGGGGCTAATTGCAGTAAGTGGCTCTCGTAAGGCTGAGAATTCAAGGGATAGTAAGCAGGGAGGGCAGGCCAGCGCCAGCAGGGGGTCATACGGTAAGTGGGCCTGCACGGAGGTGTAACTCATCCAGTCTTGCTACCAATGCACACAGAAGTTAAGGGACCTGCCAGGGTCACATGGCAACGAACAGGATGAGGAATCCTGAACCTGGTACCTACCAAGTACTGGCAGCTTTTGGCTTAGTCTCGCTGGAAACCAGCAGGGTAGGAGTTCCTAGCTCTGGAAGGAAGAACCGAGGGCCAAAAAGGAAGGAAAGGTCAAGGTCACACACAAGCAGGTGGGGAGTGGGATTCGCTAGTCTGGCCGGCTCCACAGCAGCATGTTCACCACCCCCACCCAGCATCTGTCACCCCCCCACCGTCTGCCAGGACGGCCTCCCACCCAACCCCGACTGACAGCAGCCTAGATACCTCAGCTGCCCGGCACAGGGAGCCCTGGGTCCCCGGGGCTGTGTGAACTCACTCTGCCTGTGCCTACGGGTGAGTGTCCTGGCAGTGACAGTCTCAGGTCGCCGTGCCCAGCTGCTCTTGCGGCTCTGACCCAACCCCTCCTGGCCGGCGCATGACGCCGCGACTCTTCTATCTGCATGAGAGCTGGTGTGGGAAGGAAGGACCCAGTGTCCTCAGCTCCTCTGGGTTTGGAATTCGGCGCCAGAATGCTGGGATGGGTGGGGGCCCCCAGGCTCACAAGCCAGAGTCCTGGCTGAATATTCCAAGCCTTCTAGGCCAGCTCCTTAGGACAGGAACTTCGCAAACTCTAAAGTGCAGAGCTCTCCACGGCTTCTCCTCTGATGACTGCCACCAGTTTCCTTAGGGAGAGATCCTCCCCTTTCCAGCCAGCTTGGGGTGGCCCTGACTGCCATGGGCTAGAAGACACTCTCCACCCGGGCAGCCTGTAGCGACCCTGAGGATGAGCTTGGAGGGCAGAACAGAAACACAGCGAATCCAAGTCTTGGGCCCCTGGATGGAGCCGTGCCTGAAGCTCACCGCTGAACACCCCAGTTACAGGAGCCAACCAATTCCCTGTGTCCTTTGCCTCGCCTGTTCTGTTGTCTGGAACACAGACTCTGACCTCAGAACCCGGTTCAGCTGGTTTTTCTCAGCCCCTTCCACTGTACACAATCACACCGACAACACCATTCACACCCAGCCAGCTGTTTCTACGGACACAGAAACCTAGCAAACAACCAAAAGGGGGATTGTCTAGTGTCAAATGTGTGGTACAGGAAGGGTCCAACTCAGTGCAACTTGCTTTCTACTTGGAATCCTGAGCTTGGAGCCTTGTGGGGGATGCCTGGGTGAGATCTGCCCTGCAGGACTGAGGTCGTCGTCTCCTCAGTGGAAGGACGGCGAGACTAACACGTCCTGAGTGTTCTCTGCGTCCCATGCTGGCGCTGCAGGTACAGGCTCTGCCCTGGAGGGCTTCCTCCAGTAACAGTCGGTCCTAATTCACATTTCTGCTGGGCTTCACAGAGAAGCCCCCGAAGGGGACTCCACCAGACACGCCCTCTCCACTTGGGAGGAAGTGGTCTCAGGGCTCAGGTGACTTGCCCAAGGTCCCCGTGCTAAAGAGGGGCAGGGCTGGCCCATGTCCTCAGTCCGCCTGGCTCCAATCCCAGGGCTTTTCTCCTAGCTGCCTCGGTGGCAGGACTGAGGCAAGGCCATCACTCCTTTGGGACAGTTTGTTCCGCTTAGTCCTGAGAGTGGTTTAAAAAGGCAAGTTTTCCAGCTCTCTGCTTGCCTGCGGGTCCCACCCCTTGAGAAGTGCAAACCCCCAGGCCCATCCAGTGTCACTGTCCTATAGGGCTCCCTGTTTGCAAACCATGGCCAGAGAGGAGCGCAGGGCCCCTGAAGTCCTGGCCCAGTGAGGTCCTGGCAGCTCTTCTGGCCCCAAGTGGGCTCTCCCAGCCTTCCCATGCCCCTGTCAATGGACCTTTTTAAGGTCCTTTTTATGGTCCCACTGACAGCAGTTAAGCACCCACCACACCCAGGGCCTCCCCCAGCCCAGACCCCTGCCAGTGCATGAGCAGACATGGAACAGGTCCATCGGTGGGACATCAGGTGGCAGAAGAGTACAGAGACCTCGATAGAGAGGAGGAGAAGGAGGTGGTGGTGGTAGTTCTCTACAGAGGTTGAAGGAGGTCTCAGCCAAGCCACCTCCCTGGACTCAGACAGAGGGAATGAAGCCTGCAGAGTCCACCTGCAGCCCATCAGGCAACCTAAGCAGCCGCCTGCCTCCCCATGCCCTCCCCCACCTTTACCAAGTGGCTCCCCATGGGGAAAACGGAAGCAGGTGAGGTACAAGTCCAGACCCGAAGGGGAACCGGTGTGTGTTGGCGGGGAGGGAGCTGGGGTGCAGCCCTCTGGAACTGCCTCCCTGAGGCCCAGCCTGCCACCCAGGCCATGCAGCCCCAGGCGCTCTGGGACTCCGTGTTCCCTCAAGGGCACTTGCTGCCCCAGGAATCCGCCTTCCTGTCCCCCCCACCGCCCCGGGCCCCAGGGGCCCCGACTGCTCACCCTTGTGCGGCCTCCTCTGTGAATCCTGGCCCGTCCCTGATGCGCATCAGAGTAAAACTGACTAAAGCATGGGGCGGGGGGTCCCTTCCCTCCCGTCTGGTTTTGCTCCGTGACCCCCACCTTCCTCTAATCTTCCCAAATATGGCCACTGGGGGAGAGAAGACTGTGGACCAGGGGTGAAATCCTGGCCGTGTAGCTTTGAAAGTGACTTTGTCTGGAGCTTCAGATCCTTTATCTATGAGACAGGGTTAGTCACCCCCACCCTGCAGATCAAATGCAGGCAGAGGATCTGCTCAAAGATACAATGTGACCGACTGCCTTTGGAAAGCGCTTGGCAAGGCCAGCAGACAAGCATCAAGGATTTGTCACACTGAACACAGAAGTCTGTGCAGGTGTGAAAGTGCCACCGGCAAGACACTCCTGCAGTGGTTGAGGCAGGTACACTCGGTATCATCCCAGAGAGGTCAAGTAACTTGTTTAAGGTCACACAGCAGGCAAGGAGTAGAGCTGGGATTATGAGTCCAAACTATCCAACTATAAAGTTTAAGCTTCTGACCATTACACTAGGGCAGTGGGGGCGACCCTAGGGCACGCGTGCCACAGCAGGAGGGTTGTTATCATTGGAAGCCCTGTAAAGTTCCTCATCATTGCACTAGGGGAAGGCAACTGAGGCTTTAAGAGTTGAAACAGCTGCAGGCCCAGAAAGGGATGATGAACCTGTGACCTTAACCAGCGCATCAAGCTGGCAGAACTCTAGAGATAATTTAGACCAACGCTATCATCTTCCTCCCAGGAGAAACCTGAGACCCAGAGAGGTCACATCACCTGCCCAAAGTCACACAGCCAGTTGCTTGAAGAATCAGGACAAGCACCTGGCTTTCCTGACCCCAGAGCCCCACATCATTGCTGAGTGTCACCTTGACCACGAGATGACATCAGGGAAAGAGGATTAGGGATGTGCTGGAAGTTTCTGAGCAGGTAGAAGAAAGACTGGGTGACAGCAGAAAACAGCCCATGCAGAGGTCCAGAGGCCACGAAAAGTTTTCTGGAGAACTGAGGTGTGCGCCAAGGTTGAGGGAAGGGCAGGCTTCTACACTAAGAATTTCCACTTGGTTCTTCTATTTTTCACACCTGCTCATTCTGTCTTATGTGCTTACATACCTTTCCTTATCCCTCTGGCATGTGTCTAATGTTTATTTAAAATTCTTGGTGTGGGCTGAGGTGTAGCTCAGGGGTACAGTGCTTGCCTAATGTGCGTGTGAGGCCCAGAGGTCCACGGGCTCTAGCACTGCTGAGGCCAGCGATCCCACATGCGGCTGTGGTCATCTAGGCCCGGCTGCAGGTGGGCAGGGCAGGGTCTACACACCTGGCTTCTAAAACCTCCATCGGGGGAGGGGAAACTTCCGGCTCCCCAACCCCCAGTCCCTCCCAGAATGAGGAGAGAGCCAGCGGCAGGAAAGCCAGGCCACACGAAGAAAGCAGGCCCTCCTTGGGAGCCAGATGGGCTTTCAAACCCCAGAGCATAGCGTGGGAGGAGAGGCAGGGCACGATCTTTCAGAAGCTTTGAGTTCTCCTCTCCCCTCTTCACACCAAGCTTTCCCCAGCACTCTGCATAACCGCACTGCCCTGGGACAACAGAGCCAAGACCCTCACTGGCACATCGGCAGCCCAGGCAGGTGCCACAAGCACCCACAGGGGTAGAATCAGGGCGGCACACAACAGGGAGTGAGGGGACCCATGGTCACTACATACCACTTCCCTTCTGTTTTTTGTTTTATTTTTTCCGGTATCAGGAATCGAACTCACGACCTCACGCTTGCCAGGCAGGTGCTGTGCTGCTGAGCTAAATCCCCAGCCCACCACTTCCCTCCTGAACCCCAAGGCTGGGGGATTCCAACCAGGGCAGACACCTCTTTCCCCTCCTTCCCTCTCCCTGGGACGGAAAAACAGGGCCCATGCTGTGGATTGGGGAGGAGATGAGTGAGGTCAAACCTGGAAGAACTATGCAATCCTATCCTGGCCCTGGCCTCTCTTTGGACTCTCTGGGACTGGGACACGGGTCAGACTCCCACTGGGAGTCCCACTATGTGGGACAGAAGAGCTGAGCCCGGGGGAACACCCTCCCAAGTTCAAGAACAATCAGGATGACTTCTGAAGAGAAATAAACCCATCAGAGAAACCACTGGGATCGGCTGCCTAACAATGGAGACAAAAGAAATGAGGAAAGGCCAGGTGTGGTGGCGCACATCTCCAATCCCAGCACTTGGGAGGGTGAGGCAGAATTGCTGAGAGTTTGAGGCCAGCGGGGCTACATAATGAGTTCAAGGCCAGTCTGTACTACATAGCAAGACCCTGTCTCAATAAACAAACAAACAAAAAAAATTTTTTTTAAAAGAGGAACACTATCAGCAATGCAAAACAGTATACAAAAATGTTCAAAGACCCCTGTGGAAATATTCTATAAGATAAACCAGCTGAAATAACCAATAGGTAGAATAAATTAGAGAGGATCTGGGTGTTGAAGAATGAAATAAGGAAGTAGAATATCGGTTGAAAGGACTCCTCCAGGAGGGAGCAAAGGAGGACTGAAAAACAAAAAGAAAGAACAGCTAGCACATCAAGCCAATCTTATTCCATTAATTGGAGATGGGCCATCAACCTAGTTGTAAAGGCACCATAAGCTTCTTCAAACAAACAAACAACACATAAAAGGTTATTGTCATGATAAGCAAAGAGTACTAACTCCATAAAAGAAAAAAATGATAAATTGGACTTCACGAAAATTGATCTCAGGGAGGGCTGGGGGTGTGTGTAACGCCCTGGGTTCAACCCAATAGCCGAAGGGAGAAAAAAGGAAAAGGAAAAAAAAAAAAGGCTATATCCACCTGAAGATTCATACATAAGTGTTCAAGGATGCTTTGTTTGTCACACCCCCAAGCTGGACACCTCCAAGCTGGACAGCTGAGTGAACCAGCAATGGTGATATATTGATGTATGGAATATGACCCAGCAACACAAAGGAATGAGCTACAGTTTCAATAAACAGATGAATCACAAAAACATGATTAAGTGTTGGGGCTGGGAGTGCAGTGGTAGAATGTGCACTTAGCATGCACAAAGCTGGGTTTAACCCCCAGCACTGATAACATGAGAAGTAAAAGAATCTGTCCACAAAAGAGTATGACTCCATACAAAATTGCAGAGAAGACCAACCTAACCTAAGACAGGGGGCGATGACAGAAGAATCGCTAACTCTGGGAGGCAAAACTGACTGGAAAGAGGTATAAGGGAGCTTGCTGGGTGGTAACAATGATCTTTTGAAATCCTGTGTTAAGGTCATAGCTACAAGGGCAGGTACACTTGCCAAAACACACTTAGGATCTATGTGTTTTATTGTGCAAAATTATGCTTCAACCAAAAACAGACAGACAAATATGTAAATTATAACACTGAGAAAGCAGGAGATGCAGGAGAGAAAAACATCAGTGGAGAAGATATTTGAAAAAAAAGGAAGGAAGATAACCTTGGAACTAAAGAATGATGAAAGATCTCAGTTTGAAAGGGCACAAAATATACTAGACAAGATAGATAAGGCAAAACTCACACTCAGACATATTGCAGTGATTATTAAAAGACAATAAAACATTCTAAATGTCTAGAACAAAACAGATAATATATAAAAGGAATAAATATCAAACTGAATTGACCCAAGTGCTAAGGGGTGGGGAATGAAATAAGAATTTTATATCCAGCTAAACTATCACTCAAATATGAGCAGATAACAAAAGTCACAGCATTTAAAGACCCAGGTTTACTCAAAAAGACAACCCTCTAACACAAAAAAAAATTCTTTTAGCAGAAACTACTCAAGTGGTAGAAACAAAGTCCACAGTCAGTACAAAAGAACTCTGCAGACTGAGCAAATAACTTATTAAAGTTTCATTTAAAAAAAAAAACTAAGATAAAAGAAAAGAACAAGAACACATAGCGTATCTTTAACAACTCAGAACCAAAACAGCTGGACAAACTGAACGAGATGTCACGGAGGTCACAGGGCCTGTGGGTGAGGAATGTGGGGAGAGGAACAGGGACACAATGAGAAAATGCATTTTGTCTCTGTTGGGAAAAGTCATAGATGATTTTTAAGAAATAAAGCATTAGAAAGAGGCAGAAAAATCAGGACAACTTAAAAGTATCCATAAACACATTCTTCTCAGGAACACGCACACATTTTTTTAAAAAACTGATCACATACCAGGCCAAAAAGCAAATCTCACATTCCCCAAAAAAATAAAAAATTCACGTAACCCACATTCTGTGACCATAGAACAATTAAGTTAGAAGTTAAGTTTTTAAAAGGACAAATAATTACTCTTACAGATAATAGGAAATAGATCTTTTGCAAAAGGGAAGGAGATCATTGGCTGAAGTGGGGGGACCAGGAGGGGGAGAGGATGAAGAAAGAACTGAGCCAGGAGTGGTGGCACATGCCTGTGATCCCAGCACTCAGGAGGCTGAGGCAGGAGGATTGCCACAAGTTCAAGGCCAGCCTGGACTACATAGTGAGTTCAAGTTCAGCTTGAACTACATAGTGAGACCCTGTCTCAAAGAAAGAAAAACAAAAAGAAAAAGAAAAAAAGAGAAAGAAAAGGGCTGAGATGCATTGTGTCCATGTACCAGCTCCCCAGGAGGAGTGCGATCATTATGCACTGCTAACATGAACTAACAAAAAATGAAAAGTGAACAAAAAATATCCTAAATAACTCATAGTTCAAAGAACAGTCATAGAAGAAATTTGAAATTACTTAGACCTGAAAGGTAATAGAAGCCTTATGTATCAAAAATCGTGTAATACTGCGGAGAAAAGTTAAAGATTAATGAGCTAAGTGTCCAGCTTAGAAAGAACAAACAGAAGCCAAAGAAAGTAAAGAGAGGGGCTGGGGATTTAGCTCAGCGGCAAAAGCGCCTGCCTGGCAAGCGCAAGGTTGTGAGTTCGGTTCCCGGTACCGGAGAAAAACCAAAAAAAAAAAAAAGAAAGTAAAGAGATTATGAAGGGCAGAAATCAACAAAAGAGAAAAAGACTCCACTGAGAAGATCAAAGCCAGCTATTGGTCCTTTAGGCCTGTGGCAATGTTGCGAGGGACACAATTATTATGGACATGAGGGATATAATAAGAAAATGTTATAAGCAATCTTATCCATAAATTTTAAAATATAGATTAAGTGTATATTCCTAAAACTATAAATTACCACAAGTGACTAAAAAAAAGACATAAAGAACCTGAATATAGAAATTAAAGTAGAAGTTAAAATCTTTCCACACAGAAAACAGGCTAAAGTGATTTTATAGGTGAATTGTACCTACCTTCAAGAAACAAGTTATCCCAATTTTATCCAAACTTTTGCAGACAGCAGCAAAAGGAAAATGATCTCTAATTCATAAGGCCATTGTCACTGTAATACCAAAGCCAGAGCACAAACTGATACAATAATTCTAAACACGTTATCAGGACATAACAAGTATATACGTAATAAACACATTAAGTTTCTCCTAGTCAGTTGCAAGGTTTGATATTAGACAATCTATTATGTCATTAGGTACATCAACAGATTGTAGGAGAAAAACCTTATAATCAAGATATTGTACATCTTAAGACATTTAATATAGTTCAACATAAATTAAGATTTTTTAAAAAGCACTTACTAAATTTGAATAGGAGAGGTTCCCTAACTTTAAAAAATTTTATTAAAAACTTTGGCATATTCTGAAGTGGGAAATATTAGAACATTTGCTCTAAAATAAAAAATGTGGTAAAGAGATCTAGTATCATCATTTTCATTTAACATTATAGTAGCAGTCCTAGAGAGTGCAAAAAGAAAACAAGGTTAAAAGAATATAGATTATAAGACCAAAACTGTGCTGTGCAGGAGGCTGAGGCAGGAGGATCACAAATTTGAGTTCAGCCCAGGAAATTAAGTCATTTAGTGAGACCCTGTCCAAAAAAAAAAAAAGGAGCTAGGGATGTAGCTCAGTGAAAGCCTCTTGGTCTAATCCTTAGTACTGCCCCACCCCAGAAAAAGGAAAAAGAAAAAAATTAACATTATTTGTAACTGATTACCCACATAGATTCTACAAAGAACTGCAACTACTTCAGAAAATTGTCTTGATAAGATCAAAAAGTAGCCAAGCATATTGCCACACACCTGAAATCTCAGCTATCCAGAAGGCCAAGGCAAGAGTACTACAAGTTTGAGGCCAGCCCAGGCAACTTTGCTAGACCTTGTATCAGAATAATAAGCAAATAAATAAGGCTTGGATACAGCTCAGCATTCGCTGGATCCAATCCCCAATACTGAAAAAAAAAAAATCAATTGCATTTCTCATTTCTCTTTAGGAGCAGCAACTGAAAAACATAAGAAAAAATAGGTATATAGATGGAGGAAAAATTAAATTGGATCTCTGTTTATGCCTCATACAAAATTCAGTGAAAGTCTTACATATGAAAAAACAAACATTTAAACATTTAGTGGAAACTATAGGTGAATAACTCTCTGGGTTTGGAGTATGGTAGGTTTAGAAAGTGCTATTACATTTAAAAACTGCTAAATTACAGTATATCAGACCTTTGGGTTTTAGCTTATCCAAACCATGAGCAGACTTAAGAACATAAAGAGGGGCTGGGGATTTAGATCAGCGGCAAAAGTGCCTGCCTGGCAAGCGCAAGATTGTGAGTTCGGTTCCCGGTACCGGAGAAAAACCAAAAAAAAAAAAAAAACAAAAACAAAACAAAACATAAAGAACTACTGCAAAGCAATGAACAAAGGACAAGTAGAAAAATGAGCAAAGGGCATTCCAAAAGTGGAATTATACATGCTCTCACACATACTTATTCATCCTAATACATGATCGGGGAATTGTACATCATGTCTACAATGAGAAATCACTGCAATTATTTGATCTACTGTATACTGTTGTTATGCTTTGTGTCTGCATGTTCCCCCAAAGCCTCGCGTGATCGTGGGGGCGGGCTTTTCAGAGGCATGTGAATCTAGAGTTTGTGACTGATTCATGGTCTAATGCTGGGATTAAGGGTGTGAGTGCTACACCTGCCCTGGGGCAGGCAGTTTGCATACAATATAAGGGAAGGAAAGAGGTTTATTCCCCACTCCTCTCTTGTTGCTTTTAATGTCTTCTTTTTTTTTTCTTTCTTTTTGTCTTTTTGAGGCAGGGTCTCGCTATGCAGTTCAGGCTGGCCTTGAGCTCACTTTGTAGCTCAGGCTGGTCTTGAACTTGTGATGATCCTCCTGCCTCAGCCTCCCAAGCGCTGGGATTACAGGTGTGTACCACGCCTGTCTTCTGCCACTGTGAAAGTTGCCTCTCTGCCATGTGCTACCCTGCCTTAGAGCCAGCGGATATGGACTGAAACCTCTACAAACCGTGAGCTAAATAAACCTCTCCTCCTTTAACTTGTGGGTGTTGGGTGTTTTGTCCCAGCAGTGAGAGAAAAGTAACTAAGATGACCATGGAAGACACAAAGAAACTGCTTCTTACACATTGCTAGTGGGGATGTAAACTGCTACAAAGATTTGGGAAAACAATTTGGGTTCATCTTGTAACACTGAACAAATTTTCACATACTTCTTATCCAACAATTCCACTTGTAGGTATATATCAAGAGAAAACTTCTATCCCCACGCCTGAGAAAGCATGTATGTGAACACTGAAGTGACTTTTCCATAGTAACAAAAATCTTAGAACCACCAAACACCATCAGTGAGAAAATGAACACATAGGGTTTATCTCAGTGGTGAGCACTTGCATAGCATGAGGGTTCTACCCCCAGTACTGCAAAAGGCAAACAAAACAAAACACAAAAATTGTGAAACAGTAACCCTGTGGAATATTATACAGCAGGAAAGAAATAACACATGCAATCATATGGATTAATCTTAAAAATGTCAGAGCAAATTTTAAAAAGCAAGTTCCAATAGATTGGATAAAGCATAATACTCTTTCAGAACCTGAAGTATATATTCTGTATCTACATAATATATATACATGTGGTTTGAAGTACTAGTCAAAAGAGGCAAAGAGAATCAGAAACACCTTACAGATGATATGTATCTCCACAGATGATACTAATACTAACAAACAAAATTTGAAAAGCACTAATCAAAACAAAAAGGCAAGAAATGAGTAGCCTGATTCAGGATGGTGGGCAGTCCATCCTGAAAGGTGGAAGCAGGGATGAGACAGCCCAGAGGAGGCTGTAAATCACTGTCAGTGTTACAGTTCTGGAACGGGATGATGGTTCAGGGATGCTCTGAATTTATTTATTTTTGTGGTACTGGGGGTTGAACCTAGGGCCTTTGTGCTGAGCTATATCCCTGGCCCATTTTTATTATTTGTATTTTGGAAACAAAGTCTGGATAAATCACTGAGTTACCCAGACTCAGCTCGAACTGGTGGTCCTCCTTTCTCAGCGCCTCCTGGAGTGCTGGAATTACAAGCCCGCACCATCACACCAGACTTGAATTTTAGTAATAAAAAGACGGGGCTGTTTATGGACCAGGGATGAGTGCTTGAAACGGGATCCTGATAGATGCCACATCTATAAAATAACAAAAGAAAGTAAAAACAAGCAGCAGATACCGACATTAGGCCAGGCACCATAAAAAGTGAATCAGGGCTCTCTGAGTCCTTGACAATCTCACTGTCTAGAGTCCTAGAATGCCTGTCCCTTGTTTCTGAGGCAGTTTGCCAGAATCAATCATGTGAAACCCAGGTCTCCGGGAACCCCAGCCAGGCCCCTGCCGGGCTATAACTGTCAAGACAAACGGTAAGTGCTTAACAAATGTCCACCTTCACCCAGAAGGGGCGCTCGAAAGCAACTGGCTGGTGGTGAGGATACCTCGATCTAGCCGTCACCATCCTGCCACTGCCCGGTGTGACTTCCCACTCTGGGCTTTGCTGTCCCCTGTGTACCTGGATGGGGCAACAGCAGCCGGTCACCCCCAACCCCCGCCCCCAGCTATTCTTGGTCAAGCTGTTTTCCAGGGGTCACCCAGCCATCGGAGACCCTGGCTCTGCGCTGTCCTAGTAGGCGCTGCTCCCCCTCCGTTCCTGGGGTCAGATTCTCCACACCCGGTCCTGTATACCAGGCTGCTGGCCCTCACCTGGGTGCCCCTTCTCTCCCAGTCTTTGCGTTTGCCATTCCTACCTGGAACACTTTCCCTCTGGGTCTTTTCCTGGCTCCCCCCTCCCATGTCCCTTGCTTGGGCCGAGCCTCTTTTCTCCCCAGGACTCAATATCTGAACCAAACTTCACGACTCTCGTCTGTCCCTTGCAGGACAATAAAGCGTCAGACAGACCAGGACTTCACGTTGCTCACCCCTACAATCCAACACCTGCAACCATCCCCACCTAGTGAGGAGGCTCAGGAAATATTTATTTGTTGGGGAAAAAACAAACAAAATCCTCCTCCCCTGAAATCCTTGGCATTCATTGTGCCGGGGTGGAGGTAAGTGGCTTCTGGTGCTTTCTTTCGTCCTGTCCCACATGCGCTCTGCAGAGCTCCATCCCCGACCGCTCCCTGACATCAGGAGCTCTTCTCGGGTAAAACAGGGCCACAGTCATCTGTGAATTCCAGCACCCAGCCCTGGGGCCGAGGAGGCTGCTGACTGAAGAAACATTTGTTGAATGAATAAATGAATGAATGAATGAGAGGATCTCCTCTTGCACCCATCTTTCCCTCTTTCTGACTTTCTCTGTCCTCACAGGCACCGAGACACTGGCACCCAGGTGAGCTGCCAGGAAAGGCCACTCCAGCAGGAATTTCCGGCACAGGGGCACCTCTTCCTTTCCACTCCAGGAAGTGAGGGGACAAAGCCCAAGGCCGGGCTGCCTCTGTCACAGAAGTCAAGTCTGGGGTCTGGCCAGGCACAGCCAACAGGGCTTGTCACAGGATGCAGAGGCCGAGGGGACTCACACAGGGAGCTCTGCCTGGCCAAGGGCAGCGGGGAGCGCTTGAGTATTCCAAACAGGCAGCTCCCCAGGAGGAAAGGGTTCTTTCCTTCTCCTGAGTGGGGAAGGCCAGCAGGGAGCTGCTGCTGAAGGAGGAAATCTGCGAGTGTTATCCATTGCACCAGCCTGGAGATTCCCACTCCAGGAAGCCTCTGGAAGCTGAGAGAGAAACTCGAGGGTCAGGCCTGAGGCCACAGCCCCGGACTGAGGCTGAGCCGGTTCCCCACTGAGTTCTTTGAGTTAGCAGCAACTTTGGCCGGGCTAATTACGCTGGCCTCACCCTGACCCTGGCCCTGGAGACACTAGGACGGCTCTGCTGTGTCCCCCTCTCCCCCAGGAATCACGGGAAGAGATTAGCCTGCGCTCCAGCTCTGCAGGCCTCAGTGACGTCCCCGGAGCCTCACAGCTGATTCCTGCTGTTGGCCCGGCTCCTGCCTGGCCTGTCCTCTGCCCCACACAGAGCAGATCGGCCTCCGGAAGAACCAACAGGTTCAAGAAGAGTTTACATCTGGCCTGCAGAGATTTATCTAATATTTATTAAGCGATTATGGCCCCAGACTCTGGAGCCAGACTGCCCACGTTCAACCCTGGATGACCACTTGGGGGCTGCATGACCATGGACGTGTCCCTTCCTGTCCCCTGTAAACACAGGGATTCCAGCGTCCACCCTTTGCGGAGGGTCAGAGGACCATATGAGAAAAGACACGTGAAATACTCCCTCCGCAGGCCGCGCTGGGCATCGGGCTTCAGTGAAGAACCACCTTACCATTACTAGTCAACAGGTTAAGGATGAGGGAGCAGTCAGGCCTGGATCTCTGGACCGGACAACCAAGGCGCTCATTCTCCCTCTCCCGGGCCAAGACCACTCTGCTCAGACCCAGCCTGGGAGTGAGGAAGGCGGAGTCCCAGGCTCTGGATTCAAATTCCAGTGCCATCACCCGCTGGCTCTGGGACCTGGGTAAGTGCTGTGGTTTATATCTAGGTGTTCTCCCAACGCCTCATGCACTCACAGATGGGGTTCGGGAGCTGACTGGATAGTGGGGTGTGATACGCATTGGTGGATTAGTTTCACTGATGCATTTACAGCTAAATGTGATGCTGGGAGGTGAAGCTTGGTTGGAGCGGGTGGGTCACTGTGGGTGTGGCCTGGAAGAGTCTGTCTCCCTGCTTGATTTCTCTCTGGTTCCCCCCACCATGCTATGAGCTCTTTCTCCTTGCCATGCCCACCCCCTCACCATGCTGCCCTGGCCCCAGCGCCAGCCCACAATGGACTGAAACCTATACAAATTATGAGTCAAAATAAACCTTTCCTCATTCAAGGTGTTTGTGTCGGGTACTATGTCAGGAACAAGAAAGTAAGTACGACAGCAGGTTACTAACCTGACCCAGCCTCGCCTCTGCCTCTGTATAATACACACTATGAAGTCTCCCCTCGGAGCTATGCAGCCTTCCCTCATCTCGGAGGGGTGTAGTCCGGGCAGGACCAGGAAATCAGGAAGCTGAAATGCGCTGGGGCTGCCCCAGGCAGAGGGAGGTGGCAGATGGTCTCCCTTCCTAGAAACCTCTCTCTGGGTTCAGCCTCAAGATGCAATATGGGGGAAACC